>NC_091842.1:13717137-14026387 GCF_037783145.1 Equus przewalskii | reverse complement strand
TTTATACTCATATTTAATTTCTAATCATTGAAATCTCTCACTATAGTTACTCACAATTTTTATGTATTTCTAACAGATTTTATTTTGTTTATTATATTGATTCAAAGAATAAAATTTTGATAATCTTAAAAGTTTTACTGATTATACATTTTAATATAAGAAATTTTTCTGCTCATCATGGTCAAGTTTTGGCTTAAATATTATGTTACTAGTTCCACACTGGTAGTCACTTTTTCTGTTTTAGTTAAGATTTCCTTTCTCAATTTCGCTTTTTAGTCTTTTGAGGTCGTTTTTCTTCAGTTGTATGTCTTCTACACAGCAATTCTTTTAGCAAAGTTATTTCTGCAGTCTGAGAGTTCTTTCTTTTTAGTAGTGGAATTTCTGCCGTTAGTTATAGTGATTGCTGTAACGGCTTCACTTTATCCAGCCTCTGGCATCCTGTTTTATGTTTTCTCTTTACGTTCTCTTACAGACTCTTATATTTTACCTTCTGATGTGTGGGCAATGCTTGTGTTCATCTTTGTCAGTGATTTGGAAGAAGAACATGCAGTTTTTAGTTCTACTAGGAACTACTTTAACACATTCTTAATACCAAAGTTATCTCTAGAGTGAAAAGAGCTGTGGTTCAACTTCCTTTTAAGAAAGACGAGGCAATGCATGCTTTCTAGCTTTTTCTTCCCCTCTCCACCCCAGCACAGTAAATTTGAGAGCCTGCAACTTCCCTCACCCCCAACTCTCTCACCTCCTATCCTTCCATAGCCCTCCCACCCCTCCCACCCATCCCAACCACCCCACCCCATGGTTAATCTGAGAGTCTGCAAACTGCTTCCCTCAACTCCTTTTATTTCATTCTTTTTCCAAGTTCTTTTTTGATCTTTTGCAAAGTGCTCTCAGTGCAACTCAAATGTTGGCAGACTGCATCAACAGTTGATTTATAAATGAGGTCACATGAATACCCAGATCATGAGTAAACTATCCTTCCTCCCCGTAGGGAACTCCATCTTCCTTTTGCAATATCGTTCCACCCCAGAGAATCTCAGTTAATCCCTTCAGTAAGCAAAATAATGGTCCCATAAAGAAGTCCACTTCCTAGTCCCGCCAACCTGTGAATATGTTATCTTCTCTGTAAAAAGAGACTTTGCTGGTGTGATTCAGGTTAAGAACCTTGAATTGGGGAGACAATTCGGAATTATCCAGGTGAGCTCAATTTAGTCGCCTGAGTCCTTAAAAGAAACTTTCCCAGCTGAGGTCAGAGTCAGAGAAGGAGGTGTGACTATGGAAGAATGGTCAGAGAGATGCGACATTGCTGGCTTTGAAAATGGGAGAAGGGAAGCGTGAGCTGAGGCATGTCAGTGGCCTTCAGAAGCTAGAAAAGGCAACAAAACAGATTTTGCCCTGGAGCCTCCAGGAAGCAATATGGTCCTGTTGACACCTTGATTTTAGCTTAGTGAGACCTGTGCCAGACTTCTGACCCACAGAACTATAAAATTATAGATTTGTATTATTTTGAGCCACTACATTTGTGGTATTTGTTACTGTAGCAATAGGAAATAAATACAATCCCCAGTGGGTGTCTTTGCACGGCTTACAACCACCTCTCAGCCATATGCAGGACATCCCCCCGCTTTGTTCTGCTGCTGCTCGCCTTCCTGAGTCCAGCCAATGTTAGCTGTTCTGGACGCCATCGGAACAACCTCAACATTGCTGGAGTACAGCAAAGAAGGGCAAGTGCGAGGACTGGATTCCAAAGGTAACTATGGACTGGCCAGGCCTGGGGTTGCTGTCAGGATCAAATGAGTTAATATATGCAGAGTGCTTTCATCAGTGCCTGACACACAGTGCTATGTTGTAGCTAATATTTTTTTATTTGGTACTCCAGATGAAGATGGTTGAGTCGATCACACTTCACTTCATGATAGATCCTCACCATTGACGTGTGCGTGGCCCATTCTCGTTTTCATTCATTCATTCATTCATGCCCTTTAATCGCCACAATTCAGTCCTATTCTCTTTCCCTCCTTAAGCAGTTATTTTAGTAATATAAGTGCAACTTTGCTTTTGAATGCCTTCTCATAAGATGTATATTTTAGTTTTGTGTGAATGTAATTTTTAATTTACATAAGTGACATTGAAATAGAACAATTCATCTTTCATAAGAACTAGTTTTTGTTTTTGTTTTTAAGATACAAGCTCGTCTCTACATCCATTGCTTCTAACTGCTGCCTAGTATTCCATGGTGTAAATCCATCTCCTCTGACCTCTCCACAGGATTAACATCCAAAATATTTATTCTTTACACAACATAGACATGGTTCAGTCAGGAAGCTGCCTCAGGACTAGAGCTGGGGCCTGGAGGTCCCTGAAATGCCAGGCTTTAATCTTTAGTTGCTGGCATTATGCAAGGATTGGGTAGGTCTCAGGAAGAGACGAAAAGGCATTGAGGGGATTAGAAGCAGCCAGTTATCAACCACTATCTCTATGACACTATCTCACCATTTCAACAACCAGTATGGCTGTACCATGTCTCTCAGCTGAACATCACCCACGCCTATCCCCCTTCTTCAAATGATGAATCCCCAGAGTGCCTAAACTTCCTTGACATAAACTATAATACAACAAACTTCCCTATACATGTCCTGTTATGGGCCTGAGACACTTTCCCTGGAGTAGACGCCAGGCGAGAAATTGCTGGGTCACATGTGCGCACATATGTAATTTGCATAGGTGGTGCCATATGGCTCTTCATAATTGTGGTACCAGTCCATCCTTCCACCAGCAGAGCATGACCTCCTCCACAGCCCTACATCTCTGCCAATGCTGGCAGTACCCAGCTCTCTCAGTTTCATCAGTTTAGTAAGCCCCTTATTGTTTGAGTTGGCGTTTGTCTCGTTTCTGATTACCAATAAACTTGGGTTCACATTTTATGTTTGAAACTTTGGTGGTTTCCCTTTCTGTAAATGTCCTTCCCTCAGCCTCTCTCCACTGTTCTATCAGGGCTGCTGCCTTTTTATCATTCATATGGAGTTCCCTGTATGAGAATGTCAATGTGTGCATCCAGGGTGCTATCTCCTAATGCTTCTCAAACCACAAATCCTCACAGTGCCAACATGTGCTGAATTCTGAGTCAAGGTGGGGAGATCGATCCTCCCAAAGATCTGCCCCACCCGCTGCCACCTGCACATTAAAGGAGCAGCGCTCGTGTACAAGGTCTGTAAAATCTCTCACGGCTGCTTCCTCACCCCCGGCTGAACAGTAGGGTCGCAAACAAATACTTCTGGGAGTGGCAGAACTGGAGGACAGGCATTTTGTCGTCTAAAGTGACCCATAGCTCAGCCAACCAAAAGGTCCTTACATGATACCAATCATTTAGCTTTATCAACTATCACAATCCCGCCTTAGTAGTTGTAGTATTCAAGTACCTCCATCAACATCAGTGAGTTTCCACTAAAATTTTTTTAACACAAATTTCCCACCCATGACAACTTTCTTGGACTCAGCATTCTGGGATCTCATAATAGGCATCTGGTGAAGAAAGAGCTCGATGTTCAAATAAGACGGAGAAATCTGGGCTAAGTAAAGTACACATGTTTTTAAATGAGGAATTTCTCGTTATGTGCATTATGGATTTCAAAAAGGCATATGTGGTATCAATTAGGAACATAATTGAGGATGAGTTACTGTGGCAAAATGAGCACTATTCTGGGAGGCGAGAGTTCTGTCATCTCTTCTCTAGCACATATAATGTCGCAGCTTGGGTATGAGAGTTAATCATTCAGAAGCCTCAGTTTCTGAATCTCTACTATGGGGACAATAATATAGTTTGTGAATAAAGACAGGGAGTTTAAGAAGGTGTGTGGCTGAGTTTCTGCTTAAGCCCAGGATTTGTTAAACTGTAAACCTTTCATGTCCTGAGCCTTCAACCTCCCCACCCAGCCCTTGTGGGAAATACTTTATAGGAGCAGCCAAGATCTCTCAGCAGCTATGGTCAGTGATGCTTGAAACAAAGCCTTTGTTAATTCAGTTGTGCTTCTGTAAACCTCCAATGGGATGCTGTTGAAAGCCCAGTAGTAATTGTGCACCCGGACTTCCCAACTCCTGCTCCAACAGGCTGTCACCAGCAGAGACACATGCTCCGTTGGTAAAGACCATGTTTCCAGTCACAGCTTATCTGAGCAGTGTTCAAGTCCAAAGGTATTATTTACAGCTCGTTGAGGAGAGCAGAGAATCTGGGGCTGTGGATGAGACCCACACTGCAAAAACCACTCACAGTGAGTGACAGAGTTTGAGACGCATAAGGAGAGGAGAAGATGTTTTTTAGGATCTCTTAACGCCTCGAAGATCTGCCCCTTCCTCTCCCTGGAAGCCTTCTCTGATAAATGCAGCCTACACTGATCCCCTCCCTCCCTTCCTCCCTAACCGGATCAGCATGGGTTCTCTTGAGAACGTCCAGAGAAACAGAACCAATAGGAGAGACGTGTGGAACCAGGACTCTCTCTCTCTATCTATCTATCTATCTATCTATCTATCTATCTATCTGTCTATCTACAGATATATATTAGAATCCTGACTAATACAGTTCCTAGCTAGCTAGATAGATGGATGACAGATAGAGAAATTTATTATGAGGAATTGGCTCACATAATTATAGAGGCTGAGAAGTCCCACAATCTGCCATCTACAAGCTGGGGGCCCAGGAAATCTGGTGGTATAATTCAGTGCGTGTTCAAAGGCCTCAGCACCACAGGAGCCGATGGAGTAAACCCCAGTCCAAGGGCAGGAGGAGATGAAATAAGAAGTCCCAGCTCAAGCGGCAAGGCAGAACAAAAGTAGGGGGTGAATTCCTCCTCCCTCTGCCTTTGTTCTCTTCAGGCCCTCAACAGACTTGCTGAGGTCCCCCCACATTGCGGAGGGCCGTCCACTTTCCTGAATCCACTGCTACAAGTGCTCATCCCATCCAGAAACACCCTCACAGACACCCCCAGATATAATGCGTAATCTGGGCACCCCGGGGTCAGTCAAACTGACGCACAGAATTAACCATCACATCAACCCTATCTGACCTTAGGGTCATAAACTCATCCAGGTTTCCCTGGGACTTCTCTGGTTTTCAAAATGAAAGTCGGATGCCCCTGGAAACTCCTTAGGACCTGGTAAACTGACACAGTCGCCACCTCACCACACTGCCAGGATTAAGCATGCTGCCACTTGACTGTATATGGTTTAAGAGTTTGGCCACAGTACCCACAAACACTAAGTGGGTGTTTGGTGGGCCCACTGTGCTAAACTTTGGGGACACACTGCCTTAATCTGACTTTTTCCCTCTTTATTTTTCCACAACCTTTTACGAAGTGTTTTTTCCATACCTCACACCCAGATCTTGTTTTCTACATACCATTGTCCAATCTTAGGAACTAGACCTCCTTGAAGAAATGGTCGACTCTGGGATTGTGGCAGGGAAAAGAGCAAGATGATCGCAGAACAGCTTCGGATGCCAGAAAGCTAGAAAGCATAACGCAGGAGCCTGTCAAAACAGCACAGAACAGCGTGAAGGAACCCCTAATAACAAAATCTGGGACAATTTTTGCAACAAAATAAATAATAATCATCTGTTCTAACCCTTGGAATAAAGTAAATGTCCACATTGATATAAATAAATAAATAAATAAATAAATAAATAAATAAATAAATCCAATCAAACAAATACGTAAATAAATGGAAATAAATTCTTACAGCAAAATTCCAATCAATAAAAAAATGTGAGCTGAGCCCAGCTCTCCTGGGAAGGTCCCCAGCCACAGCAGGTAGCTATGGGATGGCCTGGCCATTGCTGCCCAGTGGGGATCCCTCTAGGAACAGCGTTTGCTTTGGGTTTGCCAAGGCTTTGCCAGTAGTGCATCAGGATCCGAGGCTCTCTTCGCCCGTCTTACTTCCTCTCCCCTTGCCTTTCATGGGTGTCAGGTCTGCACTGTGGTCTGAGGATTTCTCTGTCCAATCCTGTGCTTCCTCCTCCTTTGTGTCTCTGAGCCTTACCCACCAATATTCCTCTTGCACTCCTGAGTCTGTCTTAAGATCTGCTTCCCAAAGGACCCAAATGACACGTGTATAGGGATAATAACATCTGTGCCATCTGTTTCTTTTCTGAGTAAAAATCCAATTCTCTTCTGCCTGCAATGCTACCCTAAAACTCTCTTTCAAGTTACTTTAACAATTTGAGCTTCAGTTTTCTGATCTATGGAAAAAGAGATAATATTCAGCATAGTATTGTGAATTAAGATGAAATGTGTTAATGAATATCAAAGCATTTTAAAAACTGCTAGGGACATGCTCGGAGAAAAGTAAAAAGTAGGATCAGGGTAGTATTCCCTTTATAGCATTATTTCACATTAATTAAACAAGAAAATACAAAGTTCCTGGCACTAAATAAGTAAAACGTGGGAGTAGATAGAAATGAAAAACTCTGAGAGTAAATGTGATAGAGAAATATGGATCTGCACAAGGCAGGGATCACTTATACACTGATGGTAGAAGGAAAAGTTGATACGACCATTCAGAAAACAAGTTATCATTATCTCCATTGAAATAGCTTGACTAATAATTCAGTTTCTTTAATAATTAGATGAATATTCAGACTTTTTAATTTATTCTTCCATTGGTTTTGGTAAGTTATATTTTTCTAGAAGTTTATTCGTTCCAACCAGTTTTCAAGCTAGAATAAAGGTGCTCATATGTATCTTATTTCAATCACATATTTAATCATATATTTGTAATTATGCCCCTCTTTGATTTCTAATATTGTTTGTGTTCCTGTTTTTTGTTATTTTTATTTATTTTTCTCCTCTTGTTCAATCTTGATAGTTTTGTCAACAGTGTCAGTTTATTTCAATGATCCCAAATTTGGATTTGTTGATTGCCATTTTAGCTGTTTCCTAGTTCATTGATTTCCATTCTTCTTTTGTCCTGTTGCTTTCTAGCTTCTTTGAATTTGCTGAGTTTTTTTCTAACTTCTTAATTTGGACACTTACTACATTCTTTAGCCTTTCTTCTTTTTCTAGTATAAATATTTAGACTACAAATTTCCCTCAAAGCACCCTTTTTGCTGCATCCTATATTATCAGTGCTCAGAAGCTCACCGTCAACAACTCCATCCCCCTTCCCAGAAGTAACCATTGTTCTGATTTCTAACAGCATGTATGACTTTGGCCTGTTGGCAGCGTTATATAAATGAAGTCATACAGTATGTACGCTTCTGTGCCTGCTTTTTATAGCCCATATTTTCTGTAATCTTTAACTTTTCTTTTCATATATTGTATTTCTTTATCTTTGTTCTTTTCCATATGGAAGAATTCCTCAATTTGCTAATTAGTTTCTCAGTTATGCCCACTCTACTCTATCCCAACTACTGCAATTTTTATTTTAACAATTATACTTTCACATCCAGTATTTCCACTTAGCTTTGTGTGTGTATACTTGGTGCTTTTGCTTTGTGTTTGCTATTTTCTTCCATTATCTCTTTCAGTATGTGTGTTATGCTTAGTGTAAATGCTCAGCCCCTCTCCTCTAATAATTCTGATGCTGTGGGAGGTATGGCCATTCCATAGGGAAATGCAAATGAGGAAGAAGCAGAGGCCAGACTGTCAGTTCAGGTGAGTTTAAGGGGCCAGGAAGGGGTGAGGTGAGTCCTAGGATGGAGAGACCCATCCCCCAAAAGCCATAGTTACTTGCTCTGTATAGCACCAAAACCTCCTCAGGTTAGGGCTTCCCTCTCAGGCCGCAGGAGAAGCGACAGTTGGTGGAGGCTATCCTCAGAATGAAAGCCACCAGCCTGGAGGTCTGGAAGAAGGAGGGATGGGAAGGGGAGTATCTGAGGTTATTCCATCCTCATCCATTTCCTGTGGCTCTTCACCCACTCAGGCACCCATGCTGACCAATATTATCCCTGAGGACGCCTGCCCAGGTTTGCAGGTAGAGAGAAGCAAGAGTAGAATTCCAACATTTTTCTTCTCCCAGCCACACTGCCCACAGACAATCGCAGGAGAAAACAGCCCTCTGCTTTCCGGGAGTTTCCCATATTGACAATTTCTCATTATAGATTCTCTAGGTCATTCTTGGGAGAGGGAGCCAGGTGGATTTGACAAGAAGACCACTTTTAATCTCTGATTTAAATAATTGGCTAATGATTTTGGACAAGACAAATCATAAGTAATGGGGAGCAATTGAATGTGTATGAGGAGGGGAGAGCCATAACGTACACACTATACCATACATATGGTCAAAATTCCTGGGCAATTCAAATAAGACTCTATACCCAATACACTCATCAAATTCTGGTTCCACTTCTCAGTAACTTGAGACTCTGGGCAAGTTACTTGGTCCCTCTAATTCTTAGTGTTCTTATCTATAAAATGAAACTAATAACTACATGTCACTGATTGGACCAAACAGGGGAATGCATACTAAGCACTCAGAATACCACCTGGTTCATGGTAAGTTCTCAAAGATTTTGGTTATCATTACAGTCCAATTGGAGTTTTCTAAAAAGAAACCTTGGTCAGTCAATTTATGACAAAAGAAACAAGAACATATAGTGGAGTAAGGACAGACTCACCAATAAATGATCTTGGGAAAACTGGAAAGGCACAAGCAAAAGAATGAAACTAGACCACTATTTCATGCCATACACAAAAATTAACTCCAAATGGGTTAAAGACTTGAATGTAAGACTTGAAACCGTAAAAGCTCTAGAAGAAAACCTCGGTGGTAAGCTCCTTGACATTGGTCTTGGCAATGATTTTTTGATCTGACACAAAAAGCAAAGGCAACCAAAGCAAAATAAAGTGGGACCACATCAACCTAAAAAGCTTCTGCACAACAAAAGAAACTGTCAACAATATGAAAAGGCAACCTATGGAATGGAGGAAAATATTTGCAAATCATGTACCCAATAAAGGGTTAATATCCAAAATATATGAAGAACTCATATAACTCAGCAAAAAAACAATCCTGCGGCTGGCCTGGTGGCACAGAGGTTAAGTGCCCACATTCCACTTTTGATGTCTGATCAAGTTCTTCATTCCCAGGGCCAGCCTGGTGGCACAGCAGTTAAGTGTGCACGTTCTGCTTTGGTGGCCCAGGGTTCACTGATTTAGATCCCAGGTGCAGACATGGCACTGCTTATAATAAGTATAGAGGTGGGACCAGGGCCCCGTGCACCCAGACTCCACCTGGGCTCATCTGGGATTGACCCTCTACAAATTGAAATCCTGAGAGTATTCTTAGTTTAAATAAAAAAGATTTTATCTTCTTTTCTTTCAGTGGTTATCGTCTCTTTCACTGTATTTCTCCTCTCTAAACTTATTGTTTACTTTTGGTTTTTGTTTGTTTCTCCATCAGCCACGTTACTCCCAGCAACCTTTCGTAACTCTAGTTTCTGCCCAGTTGGCAACCACAAAGGCTGTGGCAGGTGTGTGGGTCTTGTCTATGTCGCGCCGCAGGATGACGTAAACGTAGAGTGCCTGGCACAGAAGTTTGGGTGAGAGACTGAATGGATAAATACATTCACAAACAGAATCCTTTCAAATGTGTGGGTCGCTCTCCCGCAAATCCTTGAATTCATGCCATTCTGTGCCAAGGGCGGGGAATATCGGCTAACATTTGGTGCCCACTCGGCATGTGCCAAGCACTATTCTAAGAAACAGGTCATCTCATTTTATACCTCCTGGGTGGTAGGAACTCTCAGAACACCCATTTCACAGGAAGGGAAAGTGAAGGATGCTGATATTAAGGTCCTTGCCCAGGACCACAAGGAAGCGGCACAGTATTCAAAAGCACACAGTCCATGTGAGCTCGCGCTCAAGCATGTAACTACCATACCACACGGGAAACGAAATTGCGGACCATGACCTTAAGCCTTGCTCCTTTTCTGTGTACAATGACCTCCTTAATTAGGCCCATGATATGCCTCCCTCAGCTTTCGAGGGAGAAGAACCCCGCCTCCACCCCACAGAGGGAAAAGGGTAATGCTCTGTGTCCAATTTCCTTCTCATTGCTATTTTTTCATGGAAACACAAGTGTTCAGTGATTCCAAAATGAAAACAGGGAAAGTTAATTTTGTCATCCTTATCTAATAAAATTCTTAATGGGTTTCTCACCCATTATCATAAATACTTTTATTGTTTCTAAGTTTTTTTCTCAACTGCACAGTAGTATATCTCGCCTTCAAAAAGATTAAAAAGAGACATGTTCCTTTGGTGTTTAGATCTTTTAAGTCTCATTTGCGAGTTGAAATTTAGTTCTATTTCCTCAGTTTAGATCAGAAATAAGTGTTCTAAAGGTAGATTTAGCATTTTTTTTGCCAACTTTATGTAGTGCAAATTTGGGCTTTTTGACATGAACTGTGTGATTTTGTACCAGTCTTTGGACTTACCTGGGCTCCATTTCCCCATCTCAAAAATTGCATCATGGACTCTTTTCTCACCCTTACTCTCTCCTTCATCCAATAAGAAAAGCATATGGTAAATTTCATTTGTGTTCATAGTGATTTTTGTTTTCACATCTCAAAGAGCTGTCAGTTGTAGATTTGCTTACTCTGTTGTGGTGTGGGGCCTGTGTGGGGGAGCGTGAAGCCTTGTGCATAGGAAAAGCTATCTCTTTTATAGAACAGTCCTTCTCAAAGTGGACCAGTAGTATCGGCATCACTGGGGAACTTATTAGATTGAAATTCTTAGACCCCAGCCATTCCCTACTGGGTCAGAAATGCTGAGGATGGAACCCTGCAGTTATTGCTTTAGTAAGCCTTACAGGTGACTCGATTATGGCTAGAGAGCCACTGCTGTAGAATACTCTCAACTCCGGTCCGCGTCTGCTTCCTAGCATATTAAGTCCAGGTCTGCTTCCTCTCTCATTCTTGGCCACGGGAAGGATACATTCCTTCAACAAATGCTCATTAAGTGCTTGGTGCATGTCAGGCACTGTTCTGGGCACTAAGGATGTGATGTTGAAAGCAACAGAGAAAAATTCCTGCCATGTGAAGCTAACATTTTAACAGGGGATGACAGATAATAAACAAGTATGTGTGTATCTATATGTGTGTGTGTGTGGTCTAGTGGTTAAGATTCGGAGCTCTCACTGCCACAGTCTGGGTTCGCTTCTCTGTCAAGGAACCACACCACCTGTCTGTCATTTTCATAGTGTGGCTGCTGTGTGTTGCTGTGATGTTGAAAGCTATGCTACCAGTATTTCAAATACCAGCAGGGTCACTCATAGTGGACAGGGTTCAGTGGCGCTCCCAGACTAAGACAGACTAGCAAGAAGGATCTGGCCACCCACTTCCAAAAAAATTGGCCGTGAAAACCCTGTGAATAGTAGCAAAGCACTGCGAAAAAGAAAAAGAAAGCCAAATAAAGTTTCCACTGTGCTGTACATAGGGTCACTAGGAGTTGGAATCAATGCAGCACTAACTACAACAACAACAAAATATATATAATATCAGACAGTGATAAACACAATAAAGAAAAACAATGCAGAGAACGGGATGGTGTATTCTCAGAAAATGCCACCTTGACTCCTTAACTTAATTTGGATGCACTTGGAAGGGAAAACTGAAGTAAAAAAATAAGCATGATGTGAATTCTAAGGTAAATGGTATAACTTTGTGTTTATCCTCTCAATGAGTCTTTTTCGGTTTTTTTGCACCAGCATCCACTTTTAGCAAGATATAATGATATATCTTTGGGAATTACATACAAACTTATAAAACAGGTTACTATGCTTCCACCACCATCACAAAAAAGGATGTCACCTGACATTCAGGTCAACATCCTTATAGCCAGAAGCATATTGGTTCAGAATCAAAGACTTTGACAGCTACAAGGTATCTAGCGATCACATAGTTTAGCTGTCTTTTACTTATGTGTACACATGTCAGATGAGACTAATAAATTCTAAACTCCATAAGGGGATTATCTATATTTTCATATTCCCCAAAAGAATCATTTGAAACTCAAGGGAAAATACATATATAATCTTTGCCTATCTTAGCACGATGCCCAACACACACCAAGTGCTTGACAAAGGCTTATTGATGATGACGAGTATGCCTAGTTTATTGGACTCTCATATATTGGTAGAATGGGCAAAGGGTCTCTCTGGAGTCTGTTTTGTAAGGACACTAATCCCACTCATGAGAAACTCACCCTTATGACTTAAGTGCCTCTCAAAGGCCCTACTTCCTAACACCATCATCTTTGGGAGTTAGGATTTCAACATACAAATTTTGAGAAGGATACAAACATTCAAACATAGCATGTATTATTTAGGAATACATGCCTATATGCAAAAGAATAAAGATGCTATTAAAGACTGAAACATAAGAACTGAAACTGTAAGACTCCTAGAAGAAAATATTGGGGCAAATCTTCAAGACATTGTTCTGGGCAAAGATTTCTTGTATATGACACCAAAAACATGGGCAACAAAAGCAAAAATAGACAAATGATGTTGCATCAGGCTAAAAAACTTCTGCACAGCAAGGAAACAATCAACAGAGTGAAAAAGCAACCTAAAGAATGGGAAAAAAATATTTGCAAACCATGTCTCTGATAAACAGTTAGTACACAAAATATATAAGGAACTTTTACAACTCAATATAGAAAAACAAACCTAATTAAAAAATGGGCAAAGGACTTGAATAGACCTTTCTCCAAAGAAGACATGACAAAGGGCCAATGAGTACATGAAAAAATACTCAGTTCAATGTTACTAATTATCAGGAAAATGCATATTAAAGCCATAATGAGTTATCACCTTACACCTATTTGATTGCTATTATCAAAAAACAAACAAACAAAAATAGCAAGTGTTGGTGAGGATGTGGAGAAATTGGAACCCTTGTGCACTGATGGTGAGAATGTCAATTGATGCTGCTACAGAAAATAGTTGTACAGAAATCCTTGTACTGCAGTGAAATTATTTGACTTCCCGTGTATCCCCACATTCGACTGTGAGGACCTCGAGGCGAGGGCCCGTGGATCCCAGGCCCCACAGCACACAGGGGCCTGGGAATCATCGGTGGGCTGCACCGTGAACAGCTTCCTTCTGCTCCCCTGCCTGCTCGACACACGCCTGGAGCTTCCTTTTCTTTGAAGAACTCTAATATGGAGCCTTTCCCATGTTGGTGCTGAGTTGTTCTTTCTGACAGTTGGACCACAATGAAAAGAATTCTAAGGTATTTTGAGACCAAGAATAGAAAAAGAACAGTAATTGCCTACTCTGGCAGCTTACATACAGGATCAAGAGACCAGCGCGCAGTTTCCTTGGAACAAACGCTTTTGCCTTCAGTAACTGTCTAAAGCTCAACACGTTTCTATGAAGCTTAGTATTCTTGTGTATTTATCTAAGACTCGGAGATAGTAGGAATCTTTTCACATCTACAAATTAATAGAGGGATGATATCATGGGTTTTATCTACCTTTTAAAAATAACTTCAGCTTAAAGTAAATCTCCCATTTGGGAAGAAATTCTGGTCGGCTTCCCGGAGAGTTGGATAATACACCCTCCTGAGCACACGCTTTCCCCACTTAGGGCACTTTCTGACGTGTATCTTTAAAGCTGTCTGTTGGAGGGACTATTGGGGTTTAATTGATCAATTATGACAAAAATGATAGAATTGTATAGCTGGGAAGAGCCCTTGTTTGACAGATGAGGGGATGGAAACCCAGGGTCACACAGCTAGCTCATGGTGGCAGGTAGATTGGGACAGAAATCTAACTCCCTGCTCGGGACATCCGTTATTGGCCTCGATGCTGGCACAGCATGCCTGGTGACTGGCAGGCAGCTGCTTCGGTAACCCCAGGTCTTAGAAGTCCACTGTCTTATTTGGATTCTTCAGTTGTGAGGGACATACAATCACTATTCACCTTAAGAAAGAAAGAGGATTTTCAGTGAGAGTATGGCAACAGCTCTCTGAGGGGCCCTCTCTCCCACTTGGTGTCTTCTTGTCCCTACCGGTGGCCCTGCTGAGGCCTCTGTCATGGCTGCTGCCCTGGCTTCAACCTTGAGGCTACCTTGGGAGGCCTTGGTGGGCATGGTCGCAAGGCAGGCCCAAACCTGAGACCAGGGTGGTGTTCTCACTGAAGGCCGCGGCCCTACAGTAACTTTACTTGGCTCCCTCCTGGCCTTGTTTGGTGGGTTTGGCCCTAAGGGAGACGTTATGGGTTGTACTGTGTTCCCTCAAAAATGATACGCTGGAGTCCTAACCCCCAGGACCTCAGAATGTGACCTTGTTTAGAAATAGGGTCCTTACAGAGGTAATCAAGTTAAAATGAGAGCATTAGGGTGGACTATAATCCAATATGACCAATGTCCTTACAGAAAGGGGAAATTTGGACCCAGAGCAAAAGACACACAAAGGGAGATGATGTGAAGACACAGACAGGGTGACATTTACAAGCCAGGGAATGCCCGAGGCCACCCAAAGCTGGGAGAAAGGCTAGAATAGATTCTCGCTCACAGCGCTCAGAAGGAAGCAACCCTGCCGACACCTTGATTTCAGACTTTCAGCCTCCAGGTCTGCGAGGCCATGCATTCTGCAGTTCAAGCCCCAGTCTGGGGTACTCTGTTACCCGGGCAGCCCTAAGAGACTAATACAGGGACATCCTTTTACCTCATCACCTCCTATTGTCGAGCTCTCTCTACTAAAGCCTTTTGTGCTTCTATTTCTCACTTCTGATTCTTCGGAGAAAGAACCTGTTTGGTCTAGTTCTATTTTTCCCACCAGATGAGGCTATAGATTGGCTGCTTTAAGTTAGGGCCCTGTATCTGCTTCAATCAGCTGTGATCTAAAACAGATCGTGTCCCTTCTGCTGGGGAAAGGGTTCAGGCAATGCCTGTGACTCTGGAAGAGGCTGAGGCCTTAGGCACTAGATTGACACATCTTATACCATTGTAAGGAAAACCACATGTAACGTATAATGTTAATAATTTGCAAAGCCGTATTAGAGGACAGAGAATCTCCAAGCCTTCAGAAGAGGCCCTGAAATTAAATATGGCTGCACAGCCAAGGAAGTCGTAGTCTAACGAATCATAATAAAACATTGGAAGGAAAGAATATAGTTCCCCAGTGGGAAGCTGTCAGGAAAAGTCTAGTAAAACAAGGGCAAGGAGCAAGTGTTTGGGGCCAGTCACAGCCTGTGGATAACGATGCTATTGGCTGGAAATACCTGTGTGCAGTCACCTGGGCCCATGGTGGGTTCCCACAGACACTTCCCCTTTTAGAACCAATGTTGTGGCTGGACCAGCCCTCCTGGGTTTTATCATGATTGCAAGATGCTCTCAGCAATAATCATCAGGAAACTTTGAAAATACAGATTTATTATTCACAAATCCTGGAGGGTATATGGCATATGCCTGGTGCCACACAGAGATGAGATGACGTGGGTGAGATAGAGAGATCCCAAGCCTGGGATTCTGCTTCTATGGGGTTGAGGGTGGGGGGCCTAGGGTGTGACCGGCTCACTCTGTATTGGTGCATTTAAAACATAAGAGCAGGAGCTAAAGCCAGGGAAGGGAAAAGCCAGTTGTCAAAAGGTCAGTTACCTAAGTCATTCAGAGAGCCCTAACAGAAAGGAGACTTGGCTGGTGAAGAGGCCGGCTCTCATCTAGTCTTGTGGCTGGTTAAGGTGCTTATTTGAGGGGGATATCTTTGAAGTGGATGCTTTGGCAATCAAAAGCTTAATGTCAGGCACATGCATTACAATAAAAAACGCCAACTGTCAGGGCTTGCACTACAGCAAGACATGATAATGCTTCCTCAGCTGTGTTTAAAGAAGAGAGACACTGAAACATTCTCATCGCCTATAAGGGAGGAGGCCAAGAAAGCGTGATCCACGAATTGTGTGTAGGGTGGGTCAAAGCTGCCTCCCAGTTACTGTGGTTCTGATTTTGTACTTACCAAGCAGCCTTCTGCTTGTAATGCAACCTATCAGGCTTCTGGAAAGAGGATGCCCAGGGAGATGGACATGGAAATTTTGGTCATTCCCTTACAAGGAAATAGATTATCATTCAGACTTATACATCAGTCTCTTGTGAGTTTAATCAACATGAATCAGTTCCCTTGAGACTCATATATCTCCATGTGGTCTGAAACAACTAGGCAAGAATTAGACTCTTAACAGTAGTAACCTCAACAAACACTCCTGTTGGTGTGGCTTTCCTTTCTGCTCCCTTTTGTTCCTATCTCCTAATTGCCACTAGGAATCTAAGAAAATATTAGAACTGGAAGCAGTCTTATATGGGAGAAAGAGAACTAACCTTGGACTCAGGCAAATATAGCTTAAGTTCAGTCTTGTCACTTATTTCACATGTATAGTCATGTGTCGCTTAACAAAGGGGATATGTTCTGAGAAACGCATCGTTAGGCAATTTCGTCATTGTGCAAACATTACAGAGTGTGCTTACACAAACCGAGATGTTGTAGCTGACTCCACACCTAGGCTGTATGATACTCATCTTATGGTAACACCATTATATATGCGGTCCGTCGTTGACTAAAACGTCATCATGTGGTGTGTGACTGTAATTCTGAGCAAGCTGCTTAACCTCTGTGACCTCCATTTTCTCAGCCTTACAATGGGGATATTAAAATCTATCTCGTATGGTAGGAGCAAGAAGGCCACGTGCCGAGTATAACACAGAATGCGTACGTAACAGATGACAGCTTCCTGCCCCACTTGTGGGTTGCGCTGGGATCAGATGAATTAACCGCTCACTCTTGTCAGCTATCTCCTCTTACCAGTAGTTGATGGCTGATCAGGGAATGAAAATTAATTTTTACATTAGCCCAAGCAAAACATAATTAGGAAGTCAAATCTGTTGCTGTAGCAGCCACAACAGTAAAAATAGGAATGTGCAATATAGATAATGGCGTATTTAGCAGCCGGAGTGTCCTTGCAAGCCTGTCCCTCACACAGATGGCTGAATTTATGGGGATTTCATGGCATAAAGCAAAGAGCACTGGGCTTGGAATTTAAAAACCTTCATTTTAGTCCTTCTTCCGTCATCTGGTGGGAGACCTTGGGTATATTGCCTGTCTCTGCACTTCCATTTCCTCCTCTTAATGTGGCAGTCCTTCCAGCTCAATGTGAAGATGTGCTTATCCTACGATTCAGCGAAGCTTGGAAGACAGGGGGCTGTAAATGGGTATTCTCATGGTCTATTTACATAAAGGAGTGTAGGATGTGGCAGCTACGGAGGCGCACAGGAGAACCTACTGCGAGGAGTGTAGCTGGCGCTCAGCCCTCAGCTGCTGCAGCCCCCTCACCTTCCATGAGTCGCCCGTGGGTTCTGCAGAGCATTCACCTGGAAGCCACGTCTCCCTCCCCGCTGTTCCCATCTGGTGGCTGGACACAGCAAGGGCACTCGCGCTGGCTCTTTCTGCCCAGTGTGGGCTCCTCTAACGGACATCCTTTGCTTAAGGAGTGTGGTAGGCAGTCTCCAAGGTAGCCCCAATGATCCCACGATGAACAGAGGCTACGCACACCCTGTGCAGACCCCTCCCACAAAGGACTGACCTGTGTAACCAGCAGGAGTCCAGGGAACTGATAGCATGTGACTCCTGAAGCTAGGTTACAAAAAACATCCCGGCTTCCATCTTGTCTTCCCTTGGATCACTCACTGTGGGGAAGCAGCTCTTCGGAGACACCATTTGACGAGGAAGTGGAAGCCTCCTGCCAACAGCCAGCGTCGACCTGCAGCTGAGTGAGTGAGCTACTCTGAAAGAACATCCTCCCACCAAACCACGTCTTCGAACAACCGCATCTTCACCACAGCCTCATGAATGGCTGAGAGCTAGAAGCACCCAGCTAAGCTGCTGCAGAATTCCTGGCCCACAGAAACCGTGAGAGAACGAAAGTTTGTCACTGTTTTAAAGCACGAAGTTTTGGGGTAATTTGTAACACAGTAATAGAAAACAAATTCAGGGACTCCCTGTAACCTGGCCAAGACTCTCAGAGCTGTGCTGCAGACCAGTGCTCTTTCTACCCATCCGCTCCCCTCCCCCCCTCCTTATGCAGCATCACACCCACATAGTGATGGATCTGAAGGCTCTCCCTGCCAGCTCCTGCTCCTTTTTCCCTTTATCCTTCAGAGACACTTGCCCCTGTTTTCCTGCTCATATCTAACTCCTTCTTGACTTCTGTTTCTCTGGAGTTTTGAACTGATACGAGGGAAACATGAAGAAATTGGGGAGAAATTGAGTTTGGCTCAGAAACTGCCATTGTTTGTGGATGGAACAGTTCCAAGGAGAGTAAAGTGTTTGTTCCCCAGCTTGTGCCTCAGTTTCCACAACTGAGTACCAGGATGATGAGATTCTAAAACAAAACAAGCAACAGGACCGGTTCTCCATAGTCTCGACAGACGTGGAGACGGCTGATTTAAACATCCCAGCTGACACCCTGGCAGCCAGATGTAGTGTCGGTGCCAGTGGGCACAGCAGAGGTGGCAGCAGCTCGTCAAGAGGGTGGTCTTGGGAGTGGAGGAGTCAACAGTGCTGTGCTGCTAACTAGCTGGGAAAACAGTGTCAGGGCTACTGCCATCGATGCTGGCCATTGGTGACGTGGTGCGAGCAGCCTTCCTATAGCGCTGGCAGGAGCGAAACTGCTTTGGCAGCATGCAATCTTCCAGCAAGAGCAAACCACACAGGGAGCCAAGACCCTGGTTCTTAAGACACATGTGAAACAGCCCCCAAGAGCCCTGGCACCAAGCCTGGGAGGGACAGGTGGAGGCGTCCAGTTCCAGCACAAAGGGTTGATATGCAGCCAGAGAAATTCTGATCAGGGTGCTGTCACCTTGTCTCAAACGCCAGTTCAGTTGGGAAATACACTCAATGCGATAGGGAGCCTGATTAGATGCTTTTCATGGCCCCTTCTTTTGACAATCTGAAGGAAAAGAAAAAATGGAAGATAAACAAAAAATGAACAAAATCTAGTCTCTCCCTTCTCTTTCCTTCCACTTTTCCTGTTCTCATAGCCCAAAGAGCTTCCCTCTCATGACAGGCCAGAGCTTCCTCACCACTCCAGGGGGAGGAATGCTAAAAGGCTTGCTTGGTTTAGTTCATTTTTCTCTTTCTTACCAACCTAGGAAGCAGGCGCTGATCAGGCGCGAAGCCCATCAGCAGCGGGCACTTCCTTGACCTGCGCCGCTGGGCTGGTTCCACGGGTGTTCGGATAACCCAGACTCCTTCCACAGCTTCAGTTCTGCTTCCTTCTGGAGTAGGATGTTATGGGGCACTGAGTCTCCTTGGCCTGGTCCTAGATTTGAGGTGCTAGCCAGGGAACAGAGAGTCTCCATCTACACAAGGCCAAACCCTGGCTCCTTAATGGAACCCTTTAGCCTTATGCGTGGAGGGGAAGATGTGAAAGTGGGTCCACTGTGGTCTGGAGCCAGCTCCCTCTTCCTCTGCCGTGTATACCCTAATGTGTGCAGTGACGGCACATAGTGTCATGTGCCAGTGGTGGTGGAAGTGCTGCCAGCTGTGACACTGGAGTAAACATGCTGCTGCTCTCCACTTCCACTGGCACCACTTGAGGCCATGCCTCCAACACGCCCGGGTGAGCTATTCTTTCCTACTAGCTTTCCTTCCCTCCACTTTCGCCTTCCTCCACTGCCTTCTCCCCACAGCAGCAGAGTGATCGTTCAAAAATGCAGCCCCATTCATATCTCTCTACTCCTTCAAATCCCATTGCTCATAGGATTAAGTCCCAATGGCCCTGTGTGATGTGGCCAGAGTCAACTTTTGTTCACTGTGCAGTCATCTCTCTGTGAAGTCCTCATCCATGCTCTTCTTCTCTGCCTGTCTTCCCTTTGCCCCGCATCTTGCCTCTTCTTACTAGTTCTTCCTCACTCTCCAGGGCTCAGCTGAGTGTCGTTGCCCCAGGGAAGCCTTCCACGACACTCTGATTATGCACTTCATTACATGATTCACACTTATGACTAAATAAAGCACTTGTGTAATTATTTGCTTCATGTGTATCACTCCCACAAGACAGGTACACAGTAGACACTCAGAAAACCTTTGCTAACTGAATAAATAAATGGTTGGATGGATGGATGGATAAATAGCCATGTGACTGTCTGGGTGGTCTCTGCCCTAACTCTGCTTCTTTAAGACAAGCTTTGACTCTGACACATCATATAGTTGACATCAAATGAATGGGAGATACAGCAACCACAGTGCTGTCCAAGGAATGGTTCCAGGACTCTCGTTACTTCTTTGTTAACCACTTTCTGATCCCCTCCTACCCACTGATTCCTCGTCACTGGCTTCCTCTGGTTGGCAGGGGGCTCCCACTCACTTGCTGGCCCTGTGTTGTTGCCCTCTTCTATCCCTACCGCTTTGGAAAGAATTGGGCCTGGACCCCCTCCCTCAGTCAAGACCCTTATCTGAGCTATTGACTATTTGGGACACAACTCCCAGCTTCTAACCATTTTGTCAAAACCCCACAGTACCTTCCCAGGTTCCCCTGCCCTCCTCTGAGCACACAAAGCACAGACTCACAAACTTTGTGGTTGTCTGTGGGCCCAGCTAGAAGTGTGCAAATCATAGACGGCAGCTCACATTGCCACAGAGGCGTCCTTGGCAGGAGCACTTGCCTGGCACATAGTAGGCACTATTTATTTGGTACTTACTTATGGAATAAAGGAATGAATGAATGCCTCCAGGGGAAGGTGTGGTGGAGAACGAGCAACAGTTATTTTAGCTGGGGAGACTGAGGGCAGCAGAGCCTGCTGTCCCCAAGTGCTTTCAATATCTAGAGGGCTGGAGATAATTAAATGGAAACCATCTATTCAACTGTTCACCATGACAACTGCCCTTGATTGATGAGCCCTGAGGAATAGCCTGGAAAGATTTCAATCTATCTGAGAGGATCACTACCAACCAGGGATTTTTCTGAGCTGATTTTTCTAAGATCTGCAGATAATGTTGTCACTAAGTTTGACGGAATGACAATTTTCAATTCATCCCACTAGTACCTCACAGTTTTATCTGGCAGCCTGCTCGCCAGCTAAATGGCATTTTAGTGTTAACACAGTGGCATCGTGATCCTGGATATCTCTTTCCTCTCATCTGGTTTAAGGACATCTCTCTAAGGGAACAAAAAATAAGAAAGCATCGGATCCCCACATGATAATATTTGTGATTGAGAACTGCAAATGGCACAGTGTTATGAAAAATCCAGCAAAGCATTTGAAGAATGTGCATCTTATTACACATTTGTTGAATACCATCCACAATAATATATTTCACTAGGCTGATTTACTGGCAATGTTTGGTCTCAAGATGGATAGAGATATTTGGACTTCTTGCTCTAACTCTGAGCATAACCCTAACCACTCCCATCCTGCCCAGGAGTCTATGGCCTGCACAATGGGAATTACTGCTCTTGCTCATCTTTCTCAAGTTCTGGTTCAAAAGTGAAAGTCCCTCTTGGGTGCAACTTAAGGAACTCAGCTATAGTGGGCTCCTGAGTTTGCTTGACTGCAAGGGAGTCAGCGCCTGAATTCTTGCAACTGAAATTCCTGGGTGACTGCACTTTCTCTCGGACAGCCCTAGAAGATTTTGTGCACGTGGAAGGTCTCCAGGGTGTTAATAGCCCCACCAGTGAGGACATGCATGCTCTGGATGGTGTGGAAGGATGTCTTCCTCCCAAGTGGAGAATGAGAACCTCAGAGTGAACCAGACTTTACACTGGCCCCAAGGGTGAGGCCTGTCTTTACCCTCTGCTGACTGCATATCGCTTTTCTCATCCCAAGTTCTCTAACACCGCCCTGCATCATGACACATCTGCCTCTACATACCCACCCGATTCCCATCCCCAGCCCCAAGCGCAATCCCAGCTGTCCCGGTCTTACAGAGCTAAGCTTTCCCAAATTGCTTAGGTCACTCTTATAAACTAAAAATCCTATGGCTGCTGTTAGATCCAAGAGTAATCTCATTTCAATAGTTAACACGCCAGAAGGATGTCAAGTCCAAACTCCAGACTGCATATGGAGTTAAACTCTTCTCAGCTCAGCTAGACCTGCTTCAGAATGGAAAGGCAGGAGGGGCTGGAAGAGGTGGCGGTGGGGAATTCCTCTCCATTTCCCTACCAAGTGCTGCTGTCATCCCTCTGCCACCTGCAAACTGCCTTTGGCTCCTCCTGCTTAGGAAAAGGAGTCAGACACCAGGAGAGAGAAGGGGCACGCCTGCTCAGGGCCCTGTGTTACCTGTTGGTCTCCTCTGCGCGTAGCAGACGTTTACTACTGCCTCTTGCTCAGGGATCATCTGTGGGTCCCTTGGAGCTCCCCCCGGGCAACTCACCTGATTTACTCCCTTTGCAGGGCAGGGCGCCCTTCCGCAGGCTCTTTATAGCCCCTCCTCCTCCAGCTTCATTTTGAAGCTGAAATTGCCCCTCTCTTAGGAGGTTCTGCTTCCTGTGGTGCCCCCTGTTCCAGGGAAAGCTGCACATTTGTCCTGCAATCAGAGAAGGTGTACCAGCTGCCAGTGTGGCCACTTCTCCGCACTCTCAGCCATCTGAGAAACTGCACTCCAGGGGACCCATAAGGAGCCTCGTGAGTGCTGGCCTTCCTGAAGGGCCTCTCCACAAACACCCACCGCTCCCCATGGAACCAGGGGCTGGACTCACCACCAACCCTCTCCTGGACTCCCCCACTTCTCCCATTAGATCCCCATGTGGCGTTGGGCTAAGAGGCACAGGACTCGTTGTCGGCCACCTTTGGAATGTTAGACCATTCCCAAATGGTCTAGAACCTCACTCAAGAATGCAAAGTGCTGGCCACCTATGGTTTTGTACTTGGTCTCTGTGGTCTTCCGCTGAAACTAAGGCTCAAACAATTCCGTTTTAATATCCTGTGAAAACAAAAAAGCACAGACCAATTTACAATGCTTAAAAAAATACTTAAAAATGTGTACTAATTTACACAAGTATAAAGCAATGCCCAAAAGTGCCTTACCAACTAAACTGCTAAAGCTGAACATAAGCATTTCCGTGCTCCAGCAATTATGCTTCTAGGTATATACCCCAAAGAAATACGCACACCTTCCCGGAAACACACACAGAAGAGTGTTTGCACTGCGTGATTCGTTATAATCTCAAACTGGAAACGATTCAAATGAACAGCAACAGAATGAGACAAAAGTGCATTGTGGTTTATTTATCCATGGGAATACTACGCAGCAAAGAGAATGGGCAAATTGTAGCTATCTGCAAGATGGATGACGCTGACCAGCATAATGCTGATCAAAAAGAAGGCTTGGAGCTGGCCCGATGGTGCAGCAGTTAAGTTTGCATGTTCTGTTTCGATGGCCTGGGGTTTGCTGGTTCGGATCCCAAGTGCAGACCTGTGCACCACTTGTCAAGCCATGCTGTGGCAGGCATCCCACATATAAAGTAGAGGAAGATGGGCATGGATGTTTGCTCAGGGCCAGTCTTCCTCAGCAAAAGGAGGAAGATTGGCACAGATGTTGGCTCAGGGCTAATCTTCCTCAAAAAAATAAAGAAAGAAAAAGAAAAGAGGACATAGTATGGGGATCCACCTGTATAAAGCTCAAAACAGGCAAACGTAATATATGGTATTAGAAATCAGAGTTGAGGTAGTGACTGCAAAAAAAAATATGCCTCTAGGATGGAGTCTGTTTTGATCTGAGAGCATGTGCATTTCCCCGTGAAAGCACATCACACCACACATGCCTGATTGTGCACTTCTCTGTACACACGTTCGCCTTTCATAAAAAAATCACTTAAAAGAATGAGTCAGCTGCAGGCAGAGCACACCACTAGGTGCTGGGAGACTTAAGAAGAGAATGGCCACAGCCAAGCACAGCAAGGGGTGGCAGCCCAGCCAGGGCCTTCGAGGAGGAGGCTCTGTGCCCCTGTAGCTGCCACCGACTGCTGATGCTCCGATTTCCCCTGCTCCGTTTTTCCCTTCACAGTGTCTGAGCACAATGCCCATCTTCTTCACTGACAAGAGCCTTGCTTCTTCTGCAGGATGATGACAAGGAGAGAGCATGGGATTTTTTAAAGACATTTTTTAGAGCAGTTTTAGGTTCACAGCAAAACTGAGAAGGTACAGGGAGTTTCTCCATCCACACACATGCACAGCCTCCCCCACTATCAACATCCCCCACTGGAGGGGTACATTTGTTACAACTGATGAGCCTACGGCATAAACACCTAAAGTCCATAGCTTACATTACAGTTCATTCTTGGTGTCATACATTCCCTAGATTTGGACAAATGTGCAATGCCATATATCCACCATTATGGTGTCAAACAGTAGTTTCACTGACCTGGAAATCCTGTGTGCTCTCCCCATTTGTCCCTCCCTCCCCGCTAATTGCTGGCAACCACTGACCTTTTTATTCTCTTTATTGTTTTGCCTTTTCCAGAATGTCATATAATATACACTATATTGTAGCCTTTCAAATTGTCTTCTTTCCCTTAGAAATATATAGTAAGTTTCCTCGTTGTATTTTCATTGCTTGATAGCTCATTTCTTTTTAGCACTGAATAATGTTCCGTTGTCTGGATGGACCACCATTTATTTATCCATTCACCTACTGAAGGATGTTTTGCTTTTGCTTTCAAGTTTTGGCAATTATGAATAAGGTTGCTATAAACACCTGTGTGCAGGTTTTTGTGTGGAGAGCATGGGATTTTAAAACAGAATATCTCACTTTGAGACCCAGTTTCTTCACCTGCTAGCTTGGCTTCTTGAGCAAGTTACAGAATTTCTCTAAGCCTCAGTTTCTTTTTTTTTTTTAATCAAAGTAACATTGGTTTATAACATTATATAAATTTCAGGTGCACATCGTTATATTTTGATTTCTATGTAGGTTACATCATGTTTACCACCCAAAGGCTAATTACCATCCACCACCATACACATCTGCAAATTACCCCTTCTGCCCTCCTCCCTCCCTCCTTCCTCTCTGGTAACCACCAATCCAGTCTCTGTCTCTATGTGATGGTTTGTTGCTGTTTTTATCTTCTACTTATGAGTGAGAACAGACGTATTCGACTTTCTCCCTCTGAATTATTTCGCTTAGCATAATACCCTCAAGTTCATCCATATTGTCACAAATGGCAAGATTTCATCTTTTTTATAGCTGAGTAGTATTCCATTGTGCATAGATACCACATCTGCTTTATCCAATCGTCCCTTGATGGGCACCTAGGTTGCTTTCAAGTCTTGGCTATTGTGAATAATGCTGCAATGAACATAGGTGCATGTATCTTTATGCATTTGTGTTTTCATGTTCTTTGGATAAATACCCAATAGCAGAATAGCAGGCTTGTATGGTAGTTCTCTTCTTAATTTTTTGAGGAATCTCCATGCTGTTTTCCATAGTGGCCACACCAGTCTGCACTCCCATTACTGGTGTATAAGAGTTACCTTTTCTCCACATCGTCTCTAACACTTATTTCTTGTCTTGTTGATTATAGCCATTCTGACAGATGTGAAGTGATATCTCATTGCAGTTTTGATTTGTATTTCCCTAATAATTAGTGATGATAAACATCTTTTCATGTACCTGTTGGCCATCTGTATATCTTCTTTGGAAAAAATATCTGTTCAGATCTTCTGCTCATTTTTAATTGGGTTGTTTGTTTTTTTGTTGTTGAGCTGTATGAGTTATTTATCTATTTTGGATATTAACCCCTTCTCAGATATATGGTTTGCAAATGTCTTCTCCAAATTGTTATGTTGTCTTTTCATTTTGTTCATGGTTTCCTTTGCTGTGCAGAAGCTTTTTACTTTGATGTAGTCCCATTTGTTTATTTTTTTTTCCATTTTTTTCCTTGCCCGGTCAGACATGGTACTTGAAAATATGCTGCTAAGACCAATGTCAGAGAGCATACTGATTATGTTTTCTTCTAGAAGTTTTATAGTTTCAGCTCTTACATTCAAGTCTTTTAATCCATTTTGAGTTAATTTTTTTGTATAGTATAAGATAATAGTCTACTTTCGTTCTTTTGCATATGGCTGTCCAGTTTTCTGACACCATTTGTTGAAGAGACTTTCCTTTCTTCAGGGTATGTTCTTGGCTCCCTTGTCAAAAATTAGCCATCCATAGATGTGTGGATTTATTTCTGAGCTCTTGATTCTGTTCTATTTATCTGTGTGTCTGTTTTTGTTTGGTTACTATGGCTTTGTAGCATATTTTGAAATCAGGGAGTGTGATACCTCCAGCTTTGTTCTTTTTTTTTCAGGATTCTTTTGTCTATTTGTGGTCTTTTGTTGTTCCATATAAATTTCAAGATTCTTCGTTCTAGTTCTGTGAAAAATGTCATTTGGAACTTTGATAAGGATTGCACTGAATCTGTAGATTGTTTTAGGAAGCATGGACATTTTAACTATGTTAATTCTTCCAACCCAAGGTCACACAATATCTTTCTTTTTCTTTGTGTCTTTTACAATTTCTTTCAATGTTTTGTACTTTTCAGTATACAGGTCTTTCACCTCTTTGGTTGAATTTATTCCTAGGTATTTTATTCTTTTTGTTGCAATTGTAAATGAGATCGTATTCTTAATTTCTCTTCCCACTAATTCATTGTTAATGTATAGAAAAGCAACTGATTTTTTATGTTGACTTTGTATCCTGCAACTTCACCATATTCATTTATTATTTCTAAAAGTGTTTTGGTGCATTCTTTAAGGTTTTCTACATACAAAATTATATCATCTGCAAATAGTGACACTTTCACTTCTTCCTTTCCAATTTGGATTTCTTTTTCTTGCCTGATTGCTCTGGCTAAGACTTCCAACACTGTGTTAAATAAGACCGGTGAAAGTGGGCATCCTTGTCTGGTTCCTGTTCTTAAAGGTATAGCTTTCAGTTTTTCTCTGTCGAGAATGATATTTGCTGTGGGTTTGTGATATATGGCCTCTATTATGTTGAGGTACTTTCCTTCTATACCCATTTTATTCAGAGTTTTTATCACAATGGATGCTGTATCTTGTCAAATGCTTTCTCTGCAGTTGTGATGATTGTGTGATTTTTATTCTTCATTTTGTTAATGTGGTGTATCACATTGATTGATTTGCTGATATTGAAACATCCCTGCCTCCTTGAATAAATCCCGTTTGATCATGGTGTATGATAATTTTAATGTATTGTTTAATTTGATTAGCTAGTATTATGTTGATGATTTTTGCATTGATGTTCATCCATGATATCAGCATGAAATTTTCTTTTTTTGCCTTGCCCTTGTCTGGTTTTGGTATCAGGGTAATGTTGGCCTTGTAGAATGAGTTAAGTATCTTCCCCTCCTCTTCAATTTTTTGGAAGAGTTTGAGAAGGATAGGTATTAAGTCCTTTTTAAAAGGTTGGTAGAATTCACCAGGGAAGCCATCTGGTCCTGGACTTTTATTTTTTGGGTGGTCTTTGATTACTGTTTTGACTTCCTTACTGGTGATTTGTCTATTCAAATTCTCTATTTCTTCTTGATTCAATTTTCGAAGATTGTATGATCCTAAGAATTTATCCATTTCTTCTAGATTACTCAATTTGCTGGCATATAACTTTTTGTAGAATTCTCTTATAATCGTTTGTATTTCTATGGTGTACATTGTAATTTCTCCTCTTTCATTTTTGATTTTTTTTTTTTTTATCTGAGCCTTCTCTCTTTTTTTCCTGGTGAGTCTAGCTAGAGGTCTGTCATTTTTTTTTTTATCTTTTCAAAGAACCAGCTCTTGGTTTCATTGATTTTATCCTATTTTTTTTTTAGTCTCTATTTCATTTATTTCTGCTCTGATTTTTATATTTCCTTCCTTCTACTGATTTTGGGCTTTGCTTGCTTTCCCTTCTCCAGGTCCTTTAGGTACATTGGTAGATTGTTTATTTGAGATATATGTTGTTTGTTGAAATAGGCCTGTATTGCTATAAACTTCCCTCTTAGAACCACTTTTACTGTATTCTATAAGATTTGACATGTAATATTTACATTTTCATTTGTCTTCAGGTATTTTTTGCTTTCTTCATTGACCCAATAATTGTTTAGTGTCATCTTTTTTAATCTCCACATATTTGTGGCTTTTCTGATTTTCTTTCTGTAGTTGATTTCTAGTTTCAATCATTGTGGTCAGAAAAGATGCTTAATATTATTTCCATCTTCTTAAATTTATTGAGATTTGATATGTGAACGTCCTGGAGAATGTTCCATGTGCATTTGAAAAGTCCATCTGGTCTAAAGTGTCATTTAAGGCCAACGTTTCCTTGTTGATCTTCTGTTTGAAGATCTAGCCATTGGTGTAAGTGGAGTGTTAAAGTCCCCTACTCTTATTGTGTTACTGTCTATTTCTCCTTTTATGTCTGTTAATAATTGGTTTATATATGTAGGTGCTTCTATGTTGGGTGCATAGATATTTATAAGTGTTGTATCCTCTTGTTGGATTGCTGCCTTTATCATTATGTAATGCCCTTCTTTGTCTCTTGTTACAGTTTTTGTTTTAAAGTCTATTTTCTCTGATATAAGTATTGCTACCCCAGCTTTCTCTTCTTTGCCATTGCATGGAACATCTTTTTCTAACCCTTCACTTTCAATTTGTGAATGTCTTTAGCTCTGAAGTCTGTCTCTTGTATGCAGCGTATATATGGGTATTTTTTTTTTTTATCCAAAAAGCCACACTATATTTTTTGATTGGAGCAGTTAGTCCATTGACATTTAAAGGAGCTATTGATAAGGATGTACTTAGTGACTTTTGTTACTTTTTTTCTGGGTGTTTTAGTAGTTCTTCTCTGTTCCTTTCTTCTTTCTCTGCTCTCTTCCCTTGTGGTTTGGTGGCTTTCTTTAGTGTCATGTTTGGGCTCCTTTATCTTAATTTTTTGTGTACTTATTATAGGTTTATGGTTTGTGATTACCATGACATTCATATATAATAACCTATGCAAGTAGCAATCTATATTATGTTGATGGTCTCTTAAGTTTGACCTGCTAAAAGCTCTATTCTTTACTCCCTTCCTCCCACATTTTATGTTTTTGATATCATATTTAAAGTCTTTTTTTGTGCAAGTGTATCCATTACCCTCTTATCATGGAAATACATATTTTAGTACTTTTGTCTTTTGACCTTCATATTAGCTTCATAGGTAGTTGATCTATTTGCCTTTACCAGTGATTTCATTGTTTTTTTTCTTTTTTGATAATTTTCTTATTCCTAATTGTGGTCTTCTCTTTTCCAGTTAAATAAGTTCATTTAGCATTTCTTGTAAGACTAGTTTCTTGTTGATAAGCTCCTCTAGTTTTTGCTTGTCTGGCAAACTCTTTGTCTCTCCTTCCATTCTGAATGATAACCTTGCTGGGTAGGGTATTCTTGGCTGTAGGTTTTTATCCTTTCAGCACTTTAAATATATCATGCCACTTGCTTCTAGCCTGTACGGTTTCTGCTGAGAAGTCAGCTGACAGCCTTATCAGGTTTCCTTTGTATGTAACTTGTTTCCTTTTTGTGTAGCTTTTAGGATTCTCTTTGTCTTTAACTCTTGATATTTTAATTATAATGTGTCTTGGTATGGGACTCTTTGGGTTTATCTTATTGGGTGCTCTCAGTTCTTCATGGACCTGCTTGTCTGTTTCTTTCTTTAGGTTAGGAAAGTTTTTTCAGCTATTATTTCCTCAAATATGTTCTCTACCCCTTTGTCTCTCTCTTCTCCTTCTGGCACACCTATAATACAGATGTCACTGCACTTACGGTTATCACAGAGGTCCCTTAGACTGTCTTCATTCTTTTTAATTCTTTCTCTTTTATCTGTTCAGCTTGAGTGATTTCCTCTAGTCTTTCATCCAGCTCACTGATCTGTTCTTCTGTATCGTCTACTCTCCTACTGAGTCCTTCTAGTGCATTTTTTGTTTCCATTATTGTATTCTTCATTTCTGCTTGGTTCTTTTTTATATTTTGCAATTCCTTATTGAAGTTCTTCCTGAATTCATCCATTCTTATCCCAAGATCAGTGAGCATCTTTCTGACTATTAGTATGTATGTTTTATCAGGTAGATTGTTTGTCTCTGTTTTGTTTAGTTCTTTTTCTGAGGATTCATCCTGTTCTCATGTTTGGAAAATATTTTTTGTCTCCTCATTTTGCCTCTTTCTCTGTGCTTGTATCTATGTATTTTGTAGATCAGCTACGTCTCTCAATCTTGGAGAAGTGGCCTTATGTAAGAGATACCTTATGAGGTCCAGCAGTGTTTCCCTCTCATCACCAGTTTCCAATGTTCCAGGAGTGTCCCTTATATGGGCTAGAGGTGTCCTTCTATTGTGGCAGGGTTACTCTTGCTGCGAGTTCCTGGGGAGGCTAGGCTGTCCCCATGGACAGCTGGTTGTAATGTTCAGCTGTGTGAGGCTGCCATTATCCCTTCAGTTACTTTATCAGGTGTGGGGAGCCCCAGCACAGTTGGCTGCAAGGTCTAATAGCACATTCCTGTTGCAGTTTTTCTGTTAAATGAGTAGGCTCCCAGTGTGGCTGCTTGGTAGACTCTTGGGTTTACAATTACTGTAGGTCTCTGGCCTGCAAGCTGTTGTCAGCTCTTTCAGGAGTGCAGCTGGGTGGGTCCAATCCCAGACATTGTGCCACATAATTGTTTCAGGTGTTGGCCGTTGGGGCTGATCCCCTATGTGGCTTTGAGAAGCACAAGTCTGCTGCAGCTGACAAGCCCCACCACCCACAGGCCGACACAGACCATCAACACAGTCCTGCTTCATGCACATGTCCTGAGCCACTGAAGTAAACCCACTCATTGTGCTGCAGAGGCCCCACACACTCCTCCACTGCAGACTTGCTGCACAAACATGCTCTGCCCTGCAGAGGCAGACCCACTCACTCCACTCCATTGGTCCCACACACCCCATATATGCAGCCCCACAAGTTCCCCAAGGGCTTCCTTGGGTGGGGCCAGTCCCTAGGATGGGCTACCTTCCCTGAATGAGCTGGATTAAATCAGTGCCACAGTGGGTGGGGCAGAGCCCTGTGCTATAAGGCCAGGGGAAGAATGTCAATGGCATCTGCCAATATCTGTGTCAGCATGCCTGTACTAGGTCACAGCAATGGCTGCCACCAATGTCTCAGTCCCTGGGGAGGTGGTCTCAGCCTGAGGAGGCCTCATCTCTCACTGAGATGTGCCCAGAGCCTATCAAGTGAGTCTCTTTTCATCAAAGCACTGTGTACCTTTCTTTCTGGTGATTTTAGGTTGCTTTCCAAAAGGGGTGGATTTTGCATGGAAAGAAAAGAGCAGACTTTTCCTTCCCCATATGTCTGATAGCTTTTCTGGAGGTATTCTCCGCTGTTGTTAATAGCCAGCAAAGCCAGATATTATGACACTCATCTCAGTTGTGTTGAGTCCAAAAGCTGCTTATTGTGGCAAAGCTCTCCTGCTCAGATCCTCCACTCCTCCAGGAAAAGCTTTGTACTTTAAGGTTGCTCCTGGCTGGCCATGAAGTGCTGCAGCTAGAAGGAGGCTTCTTCCTCTCCATAAAGTAATGTCTGCCTCTTCCACCTCAGTCAGCACCATCCCTTGTTGTGGGGATTCTTTTTATCCAGTTTTCAGTTCTCTCTCAGGGGTAATTGTTCCAAGAGTGGCTGTAAATTTGTTGTCCATGGGAAGAGGTGAGCTCAGAGTTCTCTTACACCTCCATCTGCCCAGCAATCCAAGCCTCAGTTTCTTTCTCTGTAAAATGGGAACAATAATACATAGTTCATGGGATAATAAAAGAGTTAAAGGCTCTGAAAGCATTCTGTACAGTATAAGGTGATGTACACATTCTAGTTCACTATCACTAGTCTTCACTTTTAGATGGAGAGTTGGCCCAGAGCAGACACACCTGGCAATCAAGTAGAGGCCTCTGGTCACCAATCAGTGTCCCTTGTGCCTGCAGTGGCAGAGAGGGTTTGAAAGCCACCGACAGCTGGTTTCTCTCATCTCTGCACATCCTTCTGGACTCCTCCACACCATCTTCATGCCAGGGCCCCTCAATCCCTCCTCTTCAGTCCCTCTAAGAGAGATGGAGCAACGTAGGAAAATAAATTGCTATTGCTTGCCATTCCCGACAGGAAGGAAGGCATGGCTGTTCTCTCTACTGCAGACTATGCAGTTTATTCAACTGGTGATTAATAGAGTTCACTCTGGGCACAGTCAAGCCCTTGGAACAGTAGATAAATAACAGGCAGAGTTTAAGAAGATGCATGTTCTTTGAGTTAATAATTTTAACAGCCAGAGAAACACTGTGGTTCTCATAGTAACAGAGACTTGCAACTTGGTCTCTAATTCAAAAGCCTCAGACTAACATCTAGAGATAGCTATCCTGCAGGAACGCCTTTCTTTCCCTTAATTGGAGCATTTTTAATGAAGTGATGATATCATGCAATTTGAAGAAGTGATGTTGAATAGATGAATTTGCTCTAAATATGTTGAGGAAATGCATACTTGCAAATATTTTCTAAGATGATGTGGAGGGTTTATGTCGTTTGCTTCAGAGCTTTGGGATGAACCCCTGTTCCATGCAAAATCTCGTAAGGTTAAGTCTGCTGTTTGCTCCTGAACTCCCATACATTTCAAGTAATCACAATCCTCTTTCGTGATAAGGATTTAGGAAGTTCTTTTGCTGCAGTTGACAATATCTGGGATGGGATCTGCCTTCTAACATAATTGATGAGGGAGGTAGGACAGAAAATATCATGTTTATTCTAGAAATAGGGATGCGAAAGTCCGTTCTAAAAGAGTCTGATTTCCTTGGCATAAACCAAGCCAAACAAATAAAACCTTCAAACTTGGAAATGTATGAGGAGCTAACTTCCGGAGATGGTCAACTAACTGGGCCACTCAGCCCTGACTCTCTTGTAAGCTGCCTCCTGCTTAATGGGTTTCCGATTATGAAGAAATGTTTCCCAGCTGGGTGGTTTCCTGTATTGCACTTGTCACTTCCCTCCAAACACGCCCAGCGTGCCAACGACTTCTGTTCCTGAAGCGATCAAACTGCCCTCTGATCATGCTGAAAACATCCTCCTCTGTTGTCTCATCACCCCTCTTCTCGGGAGTTTGGAAGCGTAACAACACCTTTGCTGAGCCCATTTTTTGGCTCACAGCTGTGGAAAGCTGCCTTCAATCATGCGCATATCCATGCGTTACTTTTCCATTGTTGCACTGACTGCAACGTACCCATGTGGCTTTGGTGTCTGCAGGGATCACAGTCAGGACTGGGTTCTGGACATGAATTCTGTATGATAAGAAAGGGTGGGAAGGGGAAGGTTGATAAGCCAAGACATGGGAACTTGGCAATTCTTTTTATGTTGAAATTCTCTTTTTCCTTATGAATCTCTTGCATGTTACCACTGATGGCGCCACGCTTGAAAAGCGGAGGTGCAGGGAACCCCTGGAACACAAAACCCAACCCTCACGCACAAATGTCCCACAAATAACTCATAGTGCAGCTGCAAGCCAAACCTGAGAGATGTGCACAAGGCTTTACAAAAGGTGGTAAACCACAAACAAGGAACAGACCAGAATCGCAAGAAGCTAAAAACCTGGTTTATGACACAGTTTGCTCCCTGAACCTTTCAGGTTCTCCCCTATTCTTGGAAAATCCCAAGAAAGAAAAGACAAGGCCTGAATGCTCCTGCCTCCTACCTTCTTCTCCTGCCTTCCTTTTGGTTCTTACCACCCTGTGTGTGTGTGTGGGGGGGGGGGGGTGGGAAGCCCCGTGGGCACTAGCCAGTCACATTTCCTCACTGTCAACGCAAAAGTTTAACCTTAGACTAGAGAGACTGCTGTCCCAAGCCCCCCTAACCCACTGCCCACCTCCCTATCTGCCTGGGGAGTGAAAACAATTTTGAAACAACCATGGCAAATCAATTGAAAAAAAGGTAAAAATCCAAATTAACAAGTAAAACAATAAATCATAGTCCAGTAAAAAGCTAAATCAACATAGTTTAGAGTCTTCTGTTATATTGCTTTATCCATAAGAATATATTCTTCCTAAAACAGCATCACGGTATGAATATTCAAGAATAACTACGTTTAAATAGTGAGATGGGAAATGCGTTTCTTCCCGGCATAGATGTGTACCATATGTACCTATGTTGGAATACTATCTATAGTTTTTGCACTAGCAAAACAATGATCCTCCCTGTGAGGATCTTGGCATGCTACTACGCAAATTGCGAGATGTAGTTGATCTTTCAAAATTAATAATGAGGGTAATTGTCACAGACCCTGCAAGCATCTTCTAGCCGGGGGTAAGGACCGGAAGCCCGGCTCTACGTAGATGTTTTGTTCTCTCAAGGTGTTTGCCTCCCCCCTCTGTTTTCTGAGCTAAAACAACTGGCCCCATTGGATTTTCCAGAATATTTGGCACATCAGGCTGTTAGCCCATGTCAGACTCTCTCTCTTTGATGGTTCTGTCAAATCTTTTGTAGATCTAATTGGTTAGAGTTTCCATGTCCTTAGAGCTGCTAAGCTAGCAGTTTAATTTATCCTAATTCAGAACCTAATTGTCTTGCACTGCTGGCTAATTAAATGTTCAAAGAAGTGATAAATTAGGCAGGTTGATCATTACAGCACAAGTAATTAGCCAGTTGATCTGAAGCCAGCCAGGTTTTTAGGACAGGGCTAGGAAAGGAGGTCATGCAGAATGATAAGCCCTTTGTGTCACACTGATTTGTGATAAGAAGGGTCAGTTGTAAAGTCTTGGGCCTGCCACCCCAACCATGGGTGGGAGGGTCTTGTCTTTCAAGGCTAAAAACTTGCCAAAGTCTTGGATAGGCCTAAATTCAAGTTAAGCTACATCAGCCTCCCAAGGTTGCCTGTTGACATGTCAGTATGCATTGAGGGGCAGCGTGGAGCAGGACAGGGACCTCTTCTGTTGGGCATTCCTAGAGTGGAGGGCGGGGGTTGACCCTGAAAATTAGAAGCAGATTCCTGGACAAAGGCTGGGTCACACACACAAAGGAAAATCTGAGAGGCTCAGCCCGAGGCTTCAGGATCACAGTGAGTGCTGAAAACAGCACAACTAAGTTGAGTGGGAGTGAACACCAGGCTGCGACAGGCTGAAGTAGCCCAGACTGGGGTGGGCAGTGGGCAAAGTGAGACAGATTTGAAGAGGCAGAGGTGACCTCTAGGATGATCCCATTGGGACACTGTGAAAAAATATTTGTTGCCATGGGCAACACGGTACAGTGGTGGCCTGATGTTCTCCATAGTGGACTGTTTGCAGAGTAGACTATCTTGGCCTTAAAGAAGCAAAGCCTTTGTAGGGGGCTGAGGAGAAAGCAGGCAAAGTTCTAGTTTCCCTGACGTTGGCCTGAGAGTCTTCTTTAAGACGAGAGTAAAACTGGAAGAAGTTCCATCTCACACACACGGCACATGAGGTTAGGAAGCCTGGCTCCCTAGCTCTTGGGTCGGGGCTCTGCTCAGCCCAGCATCTCCACATGGAGCGCATCTGTTCGTCACAGCGCCCCCTGCAGTGAGCTGAGGAGCCCTCCGCTCCCTGAACCGCCAGCAGCTCAGCGCTGGCACGCCACAGATTCCACCAACGGCTTCGAGCGGTGCTGTCCAATAGACGTGAAGAGTGGGCCACAACAAATGTAACTAAAAATTTTCTAGTAGCCACATTAACAAAAAGTTTAAAGAAAATGAAATTACTTTTAATAATATATTTTCTTTAATCCAATGAGTCCAAAATACTATCATTTCAACATGTAACTAAATATAAAACAATTGTTAATGAGATACATACATTCTTTATTTTGTCTTAAGTTTTCAAAACCAGTGTGTATCTTGCATTGATAGGACATCTCACTTGGGAATGGCCCCATTTCTAGGCTTCACTGGCCGCAGGGCGCTGGCGGCCGTCATATTGGATAGCGTAGGTCAGGAGGGGAAAGAAGCTTACTTCACAGGGCATGTGGGAGGCAGCGTAATCTCTCCCCAAAGACGTCCACACCCTCATCCCCAGCACCTGTGAATATGTTACATTACAGGCAAAGGGGAATTACAGAAGCAGACGGAATTAAGCTTGCTAATCAGCTGAGCTGAAAGTAGGAACATTATTCTGAATTATCAAGGCAATCACCCAGGGTTCTTAGCTGTGGAAGAGGAAGGCAGAAGAGTCAGCGTCAGCGTGGTGTGATGTGGGAAAGACTCAACTGACCATTGACGGCTTTGAAGATGGAGGAAGGGGCCACAAGCCCCTTGTGGGCGGCTTCTGGAAGCTGGAAAAGGCAAAAAAAAAAAAAGCACTCCCTAAGAGCGTGAATATTCAGCAAACCTACTAACCCCACAGAAGATTTGGTGGAAGTGGGTTTGTGAATAGAAAAAAGGTAATAAACACGGACTAATGCAACTTGAAGCACCCATAATAAGGATGCTGCTCCCACATGGCAGAGAGACCCCAGCTGTTAATGCCAGAACAACCTAGAATGTGTAGCCCTGTGTGTATGCTAGCCACAAGTAGCTCAGGCATGTGCACAGGATGGCCCAGTGCGTCAGTGGCAGAGCTGAAGAGATGCCAGTGACTGGACACTGACCTGCCATTCAATTCTTTCTGCAGCCAGAAGTCCCTTTTCACGCCTCTGCTCAGGTTCCTGGCGTTCACATCTCTCCGTCTCCGCTCCCGTCTCCTCCTCCCAGGATACCCTTTCTCTCCCTCATCAACTCTCCTTGTCATCCAGTTCCTGACAGACCTAACCTGACTCCAGAAAACCCGTCTATGAAAAACACCATTCAATGCACACACCTGCCTTTATATTCATGAGTAGATCATGTTCAGGAAAACACCATATTGGGCACATTTTAAAAAAATAACTGCCAAGCTCTGCTGGGCTAGCTGCACAAGTGTCACTTGGGGAGCTTACTAAATAAAGATGCCAGGACCCCACCCCAAGATATTCTGATGGAAGAATCTATATTTGTAATAGGCTCCCAGCTGGTTCTGAAACTCAGCCAGCTTCAGGAGCCCCTTCTCTCGCAGGCATTCACTGAGCAGTGCTTCTTGCGTTTGCTGTGTGGACGCACTGCACCTGGAGTGCATCCGGGAGCTCAGCCTAACTCCTTTTAAACTATCGGAGCTCCTTTCACACTCCCAAGCGATTCAGCGGCTGGGCTCTTTGGGCACACCCCACCAGCAGCCTGTGACCCCTCCCCACCTGCCTCCCTGGGCGAGCCTCCCTTTGATTGGCACAGGAGCTTGAAGGTTCAAAAGTCACTCACAGAGGATCAGACGACCTCAAAACCAAGAATAAGCTCTTTTATCGGCCTCTGCCCTGCGCCACAGTGCCCCATAGAAAGGTATTTATTGATTTCTGTCTTCTGACACTGTGAGCAAGTGGACCACAGAGCAGCGTTCTGGGTGGGATGGATCTGACTTCTAAGCCCTATAATGAGCCAGGTGTTAGAGCAGTTCTGGTAGCCCTGATGTGGCAGCACCTGCAGGGGCCGGTGGAGCTGTTGTCTCCCCTCCTCCTGGGGGGCTTGCTGGCTGCAGAAAGAAATAAGAGATGACCCTCGGGGTCCACACAGCAATACTGGACCTGGCAAGGCTGAAAAATCACACATCCCAAGACCACGCTCCTCCCCTTGTGGCTTTCCCAGAACCCACGAGGCACAGAGCCATGCTCTGGAAAGTTCTACCATGCCTCTGCCAGCCAGAGCAGGACTCGCTGTGACATGGCTGTACTCACCAGGACCACAGCCAGGCTGGGGCGGCCATGGGGTTCAGTGGCCTGTGGGTCTCATTCTGCAACCCTTTCCCACCTCCAGGTCTTGGCCAGGAAACACTCTGCAGAGGGACATTGATGAGTTTCAGAGGACCAGAAAATGAGGATTGGGATGAGGAGGTCTAGAAATTAAGTCAGACGAAAACCATTTGAGGTCCTGTATGTTCTCCTTCAATTTTTTAAAAAGTTAGAAATAGATGAAGAATCTGGGAGTGAGAAGTCTGAGGAAGAGACGAGCAGACTGGCTGTATCAGTTCTCTGGGGCTGCCGCAATAAAGTAGCACAAACCGAGTGACTTTAAACAGCACAAATGTGTTGTCTCACAGTTCTAGAGGCTAGAAGTCCAAAAGCGAAGTGTTAGCAGGGCCATGTTCCCTCCAAGGCTCCAGAGGAGAATCCTTCCCCGGGTGTTCCCTGGCTTGTGCACACATCACTCTGATCTCTGCCTCCATCTTCACGCGGCTTCTCCCTCTGTCTCTCTCATCACATCATCGTCCCTCTTCTATAAGGACATCGGTCATTGGATTGGGGGTCAACTCCAGTATGACCTCGTCTTAACTAATTATAGCTGCAACAACCCTATTTCCAAATAAGGTCACATTCCGAGGGGGTTAAGACACCAATTTACCTTTTTGGGGACATAATTCAACCGATAACACTGGGTCATAATAGATTTGTTCAGCCATCTAAAGAGAGTTTTCACGAAAGAACAGTTAAGACTTACTCAGTGTAGCACCAGAGGGAGAACTCAGGGCCAAGGCTGAGGCGGAGGAAGTGGCTTTGTCTGACCCAGAAGGAGAATTAGGAGAACGGACAGCAGCGCAGCCACTGAACAGATGCCCAGAGCAGGAGCAGGGCAGGATTTTGTAGGTACACCAGCTCCACCACACCCCCCAACTCCGGGCCAGCCATGCTTGGGGCTTGGCTTTCTTTTCATAGGTTGAAGCAGCGGTGCCGTCAAGGTCTAAATTGATGCTGCCTTTACAAATCGTCAGTGAAATCGATGCCGCTGTTCGCTTCCAAGTTTGCGTATGTCTGTGAGACAGGGCTCTAAATGCTTTGTTTATTTCTAGTAGTAATGTTTCCATCCAACCATCTTTCCTTTAAATTGAGCTAATAATTTCACTCCTGTCCTCTGGGTTGAATCACACCAGCTATAACCTGACCATGTCTACCTGAACAAATACCCAGTAAAGTGATGCTGTAGTAGGAAGAGCAGCTGAATTAGCCTGGGAGGGTTGGGTTCCTGCTCCGTCACCTATCTGCTGGGTGTCTCTGAGCAAGCCATTCAACCTCTCTGAAGTGTTTTTATCTTATGTGAAATTAGGGAAATGCCTTCCTTGAGGTCAGTATGCTAAATGGGCACATTAGAAGAGTCCCGAGCCACGCTGGCATGCAGGGCGTGATCAATAAATGCAATGTGAACCTGTTTAATTAATTTGATGCTACACCTGACCCCTCCATCTTGCCAGCGTCTTTGGCTCCTCCTCATGTGTTTAAAGAATGCTTGCTTCTCTTTCTGATTGTGAAGGTGATCATTCTCATCTTACAATATTAGCAAAGTACTGAAAAGTTCAAAGGAGAAATTGCAAATCACTGCCACAGAGCAATAACCCACTCTAAATATTCCAGCATTTTCCTTTTCAAGCTTTACATATGTGTGCGTGTGTGTGCCTGTGTACAGACGTGTAAGTATGCACGTATGAGTGTAGGCGGGTACATGCATCTGTATGTACCCTCTTTTGCCATTTATGTCTTGTTTTTATCATGTATTTTCATTGTGAACATCTTCCCATGTCACTAAATAGTCAGTAAAAACCTGATTTTTACTGAATGAATATGCCTCAGTTTAACCAACTGTTCTTCTGTACTGGAACATTTAGTTTCCTTCTAATTTTCTCTACTAGTTTATTAATAATACAGAAATATGAATAGCCTTGTTCATACATCTTTGTCCACCTCTGATTATTTTTTAAGACAGATGCTCTGTATTAAATCATGTATTAAATCACTGTGTCAAGGATATAAACAATTTAAAAGATCATTATATGTCTTGCCAGAGAGCTTTCCAGAATTGCTTACAATTTACATTCTCATTGGCTATTCGGGGAACTCCAGTCTCACCATATACCACCCAGCATTATTATCTGTAATTTATTTCTTCATCCATTTGATAGGTAAAAAAACTATATTTACATTGCATTTTTTTTTAAATTTTGAAATAATTGTAGATTCACATGCAGTTGTAAGAAAGAGCACCATGAGATCCCATGTATCCTTTTTCTCTGTACTACCCAATGGCAACATCTTAAAAAAATATAGTACACCATCGTCATTGCTATTGATATAGTCAAGATCCTAGAACATCTCCGTCACCACAAGGATCCCTCCTGTTGCCCTTTTATAGCCATACTTAGTCCCCACTCCTCCCAACTCTATGCCCTTAACCCCTGGAAATTACTAAAATAGCCTCCATTTCATTAATTTAGTCACTTCAAGAATTTCATGTAAATAGAATCATAGAATATGTAACTTTTTGGGGATTAGTTTTTCCACTCAGCATGATTCTCTAGAGATTTGTCTAGGTTGTTGCCTGTATTAAGAGTTTGTTGCTTTTCATTGCTGAGTAGTATTCTATGATATGGATGTACCTCAGTTTGTGTAACTGTCCGCCCATTGAAGGACATCTGGGTTGTTTCCAGTTCGGGCTATTTGAATAGAGCTGCTATGAACATCTGTAAACAGGTTTTTGTGTGAACATAAGTTTCCGTTTCTCTGGGATGAATGCCCAGGAGTGTAATTGCTGGGTAATATGGTAGTTGTGTGTATGGTTTTTTAAGAAACCGCCATATTGTTTTCTAAAGTGGCTGTACTATTGCTTCAATTATTAATTCTTTTGCTTATATTGGGTTGAGTAATTTAATATGCTTTTATCTGTTAATTGTCTATTGATGTCCTTTTAACATTTCTCCATTGAGATGTTCTGTTTCTTATAGATTTAAAAGATTTTTCTTAAATAATGATAAACATTTCCCCTTAACATTTCTTTTTGTTGATGTTCTGCTTTATGAAGTTTGAGATGAATAGTAGTTTGAGATATTTATGTTTTGATCCATAGATTTTTTTGATTAGAAAATTTTTTCCTATACAGCAATTAACTTATTTTAATTTACTGTAAACTTACTTTCTTCTTTGACACTTGAATACATCTGGAATTTATTTTGAAGCAGAGTATAAGGTGAGGACGTAACATAATTTTGTTTCAAAGGAGTTAGTCAGATTTCTAGCATGAGTTGTCGAGTCATGTGCCCCTTCGTCACCGATGGTGCCCCTTTCTTTATCATACCCACCAGCACCTGATTCAGCGCTGTCTTCTCAGTTTCAAGGATCTGCCTGTTGACTCATGACTCCTAAGACATCTTCACTACGTAGCTTTATGGTCTGCTCTGAAGGAGCCACGGCATGTCAGATCACTCTACTCTTCTCATTTTAAATTTTTTAATTTTTATGAATTTCATAATTCTTCATAATTCTTACCTTTTTTCTTCCTGATTGTTTCAAAACGTTGTATTTGAAATAAACATAGACTCACAGATGTTATAAAATGTAGTACATAGTGTCCTGTGTACCCATCACCCAGCTTTTCCCAACAGTGACAATTTGCATAACTGTAATATAAAGTCAAAACCAGAAAAGTGACATTTGCACCATACTGTTAACTTGACTACCAACATTATTACATCTTGGATGCGTCACTTTTACATGCACACACCCACACATGTGCACAGTTCTGTACAATTTTATTCCACGTATAGATTTGTGTAAATACCACCACAATCAAGATACAGAGCTGCTTCATCAACACAAAGGAGCTCCCTCATGGTGCCCCCTTTATATTTGCATCCTTGTGCCCTGGCAACCACTAATCTTTTCTCCGTCTCTACAGTTTTGACATTTGAGAAAGGTTGTATAAATGGAAGCACACAATATACAACCTTTTAAGACTGACTTTTTTCACCAAGTATGAAGCCCTTGCACTCCATCTAGAGTTTTGTGTATACCAAAAATTTATCCCCTTTCATTGCTGCGTAGTATTCCCCCAGCCAGAATTGGTTAACCACTCACCTGTTGACGGACATTTGGATCAGTTCCAGTTTGGGGCTGTTACAGATAAAGCTGTTATGAACATTTGTGTTCAGGTTTTTGTGTGAATGTCAGTTTTTGTTTCTCTGAGATAAATATCCAAGGGTGTAAGTGCTGGGTTGTATGGTAAGTGTATGTTTCATTTTATTTAAAAACTGCCAAACAATTTTCCATGGTGGCTGTGCCATTTTCCATAACCACAAGGGATCTATGAGAGACCCAGTGCCTCTGCACCCTCCCCAGCTGTTATCATGACTTTTTATTTTGCCTGTTCTAAAGGTGTATGGTGATATCTCATTGTGATTTTAATTTGCATTTCCTAATGTTGAATAATCTTTTTACTTTTCCGGATGAACTCTACAATCATGATCCAAAGTTTCCCCCCAAAATCATATTAATATTTTTCCGGATTATGTTTAGATATACCTTAAATTGAGAAGAACTTACATTTTTAAAATATACAGTCTTCCAATCAAGGGATATATCATCTCTTTCTGTGATTCACTAATATTTTTCTCAATGAAGTTTTATATTTCCCTTCTTATAGTTCTTGCACATTTCTTATATTTGTTACTGTGTTTACTTTGCCCTATTCTGTTTCATTTTTGCAACTTTCCTAGATAGGATTTTCTCACGGTGTTTTTAAGTGTATTGACAGAATGTAGTGAATGGACTTATTTTTTGCTTATTTGCCTTTTATTCAATCACTTGACTGAACTCTATTATTAATTGTAATTGCTGTACAGTTTTTCTAGATACACAAATATATGTAATGAAATAAAATGGTCCAGTAGTTAATTTTTACTGGGCATTTAGAATGTGACAGCTAGGCACTGTGCCTCCCAAGCATTCTTTCAATGAAATCCATTTCTCATCTTAAGAAAGGCTGAGCCATGAGATGTGCTTCTTTGCTTGAATTAATTGTGCCTTGAATTCGTGCCTGCTATTAATTGTAATTGTAGGTTGTCACAGAATGTGAGTATACACACACTGGGCAGGAAGCCCCCTCTGAATAATGACACCTTAGCTTGGCATGTCATCTGTGAGCGTGCGTGGAGAGGGAGGTAAAAGGAGCGAAAGTTCCAGTTGAATAAAGAACTGGGAGAAAGCAGGGATTTTGTTGGGCAAACGTAAAGGACAGGGGGTTCTACATAAACAACCTGCAGTTCCTCCCTCCATCCTTGACTCTTGTCTTTGCAGACACCGCAAGCTTAACTGAAAGAAGATAAATTCTCGCCCAGCTCTCCACTCCTCTCCTGCCCCAGCTCTCCTTGCCCAGAAGGGGAGTTTCTGATTATTGAGTTGAGCATTTCAACATTTGTTGAGTTAAAACGTGGGTTTGTTTATTTACCTCCCTTGTTTAAAAACTTAAGCATGCGCAAGTGCATATTTATCTCCCACTTCTACTTCACTGCATTCCATCAGGGTCGATACGCAGCGTTCCGTTGTCATTATTTTTTAAGTGGCCTATGATTATGATTATGATTATGATTTCCTCTTTAACTTAAAATCTTATTATAGTTTTTGTTTTAATTTCAAAGTAAGTATTTATAATCATTATTATTATTTGCTTTGTGATCAGAAATATGAACCCTACAGTTTCTGCTGTTTGAAATTTATCAAGTTTTCCTCAAGGACTGGTATATGGCCAGATCTTTCATAAATGCTTAATAAGGAGGCAGATTCTCTGTAGAATGAAATGTTTTATGGATACATAGAGATGTGATAGAAGTAAATGGATGGATATAGATATCAATGAATACAGTCTTAATTATTTTCCTATTTGAATGTTTAATCACTCAAACACATGGATGCTTAAGGAATTGTGTTTTCTCTCACACTGTTTGTTTTTGGGTAATTTTTTTCTATTTCTAATAGCTATCTTTTTAATATATTTTGATGCTCTTGAATTTTATAACTATCACCAAAATAAAATGTCCCTTTATATCATTTAATGTATTTGACCTTGAACTCTATTGTTTCCGTGCCTTTTACCTTGAGTTCTGCTGTTTCAAGTTTCTTTCCTCACTCTTGATTTTGTTTTGTTTGCATTTGCCCCATAATTCCCAATAAATCTCTGCCCATCCATTAGAAGATGGGGTGGACCAGAAGTGTGCTGATAAAAATTAGTCTTGCCATCCAGAGATAGCCAGAAAACCATATTCTAGTACACTCCTTTGTCTTCTGACAGGTCTACCCCTCTAGGCACAGATTTGACTAATACATCCTTCAATATTTTATGAAAAACAAGAAAGGATATTCACACTTTTTCTTAAGACCTAATTCAGTGTGTCAGAGGTTGTCTTTCTTGAGTATGAGGTGCAAATGATGACTATTTTCCACATTAGCCCGTTGTTTCTGGTTAGTAAATGCCAACCAGGTGGCCAAGAGGAAGGAAAGTAGTGCCCGGTGAAGATGGGCTGCTAATCCTGTTGTTTTTCAAGTTCTTCTCACTCTCTGAATGAGGCCGCTCGGATCTTTGACTCCACCGAACGCTCCGCTGGACCTTAAAGGAGAAACCAAGGCAAATCTTCAGTATTGGACTTGGAGCCATTTTACTGGCAATACATTAAATTAAATATGGTCTAGCCTATCAAAGCTGAGCAAATAGCAGGGTGGCAGTAATTTATACATGAGAAGAAGAACAATTTAGAATTTCTAGAAATGTAACTATGGCAACAAATTAAGAAAGTTAACTACAATTTATCATTCCTTAAAGTCATGCATTTTACATTATCCTAATAATTTACGTAGTAATTACTTAACAAGCTCAAATGAGAGGAATGAGTAATCACGTGAGCCTACGGCTGAGATTCATGTGTGGTTTAAGAGTGGATGGCCTGCCTTTTTCATTCAACCTTCCTGTGTCCTGCAGTTTATGTATTCAGCAAAATGGATGACCTCTGCTTTCACAAATGTCAGGACTGAAAAAGCAAAAATTGTCTCTATGAAGACAGTCACAGAAGCTCAGCACCACATACTCAGCTCTTGCATGTACATAGAGCAATGCACCAGATAACAAGTGGGGTGTTTTGGTTAAACAGTCATATTTTAGAGTATCTTTGGTTCCAACCTTTAATGGAATTATGTATTGGCCACTAGGTGACTACAGATGTGTCCACTTGCTCATCAGTTGTTTGGACGTAGTGCAGCCCTGGTCTTTTTGGTACAAGTAACCATTAGGGCGGGCAAATCTAGAGCCACATTGTTGGTTACATGGAGAGTGAAGTTCCTGTAGAACCCAGAGTTGATCAGGACCCAGGATTGTCAAAGACATTTGACATGGGGTCCATGCCAGTGAATCATTCATTCCAGCAATTTGGCAAAAACTAACTTCTCCAATTTTTCTCGTAAAGTCAGCACATGATCTGGTCCTTCTGGCTTTTGCGAAAAAGGTATTTCTCTCAGGTGTTCTAGGCTTGTTGATAGAAACAAGCACAAAACAAAAGCAAAACAGTTATCCCACAGCTTGTTCTACTCACAGAGTGGCTAAAATATCCGTCCTCTGCAAATTTCTCCCTCTACCATTCCCTCACTGTTCTCACATTTGCCACAGCTTCCAGGTCTCTGAGTTATTTTCCACTTCAATTTAGCAATGGTTCTGAGCACTTACCATGCACTGGGCACTGTGAGAGATGTTGGGAAATCATAATGACCCAGGCTTGTCTCATCTTCCACCCTTTTGGAGTTTACAGTCTATAGGGGAGCCACTGCCTTATATGGGTACCGTTTCTAGAAAAGTTTACCCTCACGTGCTTCCTAAGATTTACTTCTTTTATGATCATTGCTACTGGAACCACCGCTGCCCTCCCAGGTTCCATTGTCCCCCGTCATTTAGAGACCCTTCTTCCATCCTCAGAAAAAGAGCTGCAGCCAAGAGCCCAATCCCACTGTTGGTTCCACCTCCTGCTTATCCTTCCATCCCCTGGAGTATCAGTGAGGGAGTCTCCTGGAGTTTTGTTAAACTGTTCATCCCTGGGCCCACCCTATACCTACTCATCAAAGTCACTGGGATGGTAGCAAATTTACTAGTTAATTCTTAAGTACACTATACTAGGTAGCTAAAAGCCCTTGGGTCTAGTTAACAGGCAAGACCAGTACTCCTGCAGGCCAGGAGTTAGTCACCGCAGCATAGACTAGCTTGTACTAACACTCTATGCCTGGCAGTCTCTGGCATATATCATGGCCATATGCTTGTATGGAGCACCTTCTCCCCTTCCACCTGCCTCCACCTCAGTTACTCAGGTATCTCCCTTGCCTTGCGAGGAGCAAATCCCTTCCCCAGCTGCCGGATCTGCCCTCTTCCCCCAGTGGCAGCTTTCATTTCCCTTCCTCCAGACAAATCTCACCATACTTAGCAGATTGAGACCTAGGCCCCCTTTTTCTCTTTCTCCCTTATTTTCATTTGTTTATTTTGCTACATTTACAGTTCATAACATTGCTTTCAGAGGTCAGGGGACTCTTGGTACAAACAGACTTGCATTTATAGCCAGAGCCTTTGTAAAATAAACAACTGTAAGCATTTTTAGAGGAGGATGAAGAAAATCTCATTTTTAAAGGCACCTAGGTGAGTTTATTTGAGATGATCACATGTTAAATCTTTTGTGAAATAAGTAATCTTCTCTTCTTCCTGCTTGTCTAGACCATTAATCTATCTTTAGAAAAAAACTTGTTCATACACTCGCACGTGTGTCCATGTGTGTGTGGACATGTGTGCGTGTGTGTGTGTGTGTGTGTGTGTATCTGGTTTAGTTTAATATGGGGGCATCTGTAAAGTGCCTAACAGTGCATTGGCTGATTCACTTCTATTTAAAGGGCTTTTTTTTCCTTCTACTGATGATGGCGAGAGGGCAAGGAAAATGATTAACAGGTTAGAAGCAGACTGTGAGGAAAGACTAAAGGAATTATGGATATTTGCCTGGAGCCAGAAGGCTGATATGTAGTTAATTACAGTCTTCAAGTTAATGAAGCAATATTTTATGGGTGATAGTGAGCAACTGTGTTTTTTTTCCAAGAACCAGAAGACCTTGTGTTGCAGCAAGACAGACTGCATTTAAAGTAAGAATTTTGAATGTAGAAGTTTGAGGATGGAGCAAATTAGCACATCAGAAGATCATGGAATTAGTCCGGATTTTTAACAGTGGATAAGCACCTTCATGTGAGGCTCCATGATGTTCAACTGTAGTTCCAGCCCGGGGGCCCACAGCAAACACTAAGCATGTCATAATCTCTGTGCCTTTTCTCCCATTGGCTGCTAGTCAAAAATTCCTTCTTCCTCCCATCTGTTTGTCTAAACCCGTGTTATCTTTCAATTCCCCAGCTTATTATAAATTTTCCCCCTCTGCTCCACAGCTCTCTCACCTCTTGGCTTTCACCATATACTGTCTCATTAGAGTGGATTAGCTAGGATGAGCGAATCTTTGCTGTGATAGCAAGCAAACCTCCAAATCTCAGTGGTTTCAAAGAGAAGAGTTCATTTTTGATCTATACAAAGTTTGCTGAGGATTTGTCAACTCTCCAATGCAGTTCACTTCAAGCAGTGACTCGGAGATTCTGGATCTTTCCTTTTTGTGGCCCCACCATCTCAGGACTTCTAGAAGAGATGTGGCAGGGGAAGAGTCGAATGGATAGTCACATGCTACCTCTTAAAACACTTTAGCCTGGAAGTGACAACATCACTTCCACTCATAACCCATTTGCCAAAACCAGTCCTGTACAAATCCACCCAAGTGCAAGGAGAATCTGAAAATGCAGGGGTTCTGAGGGTGGTCTATGGTCTGTGGACAGCTGTAAATTTCTCGACCACATGGAATCTTCTCTCTACAGAAGAGTCAGTCTCAAAGGGCAGGTAACTGGCCTTGTGGCTTTCTGATCTGGCGTCTTGAACTTGGGGCATGTCTATCCATCGTAATGATGGCATCACTTGTCCCACTTATGAATGTCAGTTTTAGATTTATGGCACAGATTATTGGAACTTCAAGATGAGTGAAGGAGAGAGGAAACAAAGATACCAGCAGATGCTATCTCTTACTTCTACTTCCAACATACACACCTAAGGTTCTAGCCTTTGCTCTGCATCAGTCCCTGCTATGCACGGTCTCAGATGCCCTGGGACTCTGGCTCTTACTGTGCCTTCATTGCCTTTCCTCTTTCTCTCATTTCCAACCGAAGTCTTGGATGTAGCCATCCTACACCTTGGTGATGAGCCTACTGTAGGCCTGAAATCAGCCCTAATCCTATACCTGGTTTGAGGTTTTGTGACTTAATTATGCCATGCGATGCTGTACAATATTTGATGTTAGTTTGTATTTATTGAAGTACCTTAGAGTCATACAGTCCTGGGTTCAAACCTCATCTGTGAAATGGAGATAATAGGTAAGTGGAGATAATCCTACCTTTGTGGACTATTGTGAAGAGGAAATGAGGTGATAATGTATAAGTGTTCAGCTAACTGCCTGGAATATAGTAAGTTGTCAAAAATGGTTATCAATTGTCATTAAATTATTAAAATCAGCAAGTTTGAAGTATTTAAGGGTAACTTTAGTGATATCTGCAAATTACTTTATATTGTATCAAAAAACATGATAGAACGATGGACAGATAGACGGACAGAGATGCAATAAAGCAAGAGTAGTAAACTCTTAACAGCAGACTCTGGCTGGTGGGTGGACGAAGAGTCACTGCACGGGGCTTTCAACTTGGCTGTATGTTTAAGTGTTTTCATAAGAAAATATTGGAGGAAATTCATAAGTTTATACCTTTTCCCTCCTTCCTTCAGATATATAGGAGACTAAAACTTAGAACTTACCTTGGACAGGCTCCTGATAAGAATGCAGGAATCTCATGAAGGCCCCTCTGAACTTCTCTCTGAAGTTTAGGGCTGACTGCCTTGACAAATAGGGCACAACTCGGCCAGCAAGGAAAGAAGCAGGCATCTAAACCAACAGGAACCAGTGTGCAGAATGTGCAACTGGGTACTTCCAGGGGCTCAGGATATGTGCAAACCTCCTTTGTCTTGTACTTTATTCTCCAGGGAAAAATAAGGCTTAAATATTATTGCAATGGGTCATGTGCATTCCAAGTGGCAACAACTCTAATTCAATTTGGAGTATATGACGGATGGTATATACCAGTAATGTATCAGTAATTTTATGGAAATAGAAGAAATTCTGAGTAAGTAGAGGTTATGGACCACAACTCAGCAAGATCTGCTCAGAAATTCCACCTGAAAGCCACAGCTACGACCATCTTTGGCTTCCTGAAGCCTCTGGTAGTAACCATGCAAATCACAAAAATTGGTAAGATTCTTAAAAAGAATGACTGTAAAATGCATAAAATCATAACATTAAAAGTGACATTGGTAACATCCAGTCAATTCTTCTCATTTTTACAGGGGAAGAAAGAGAAGCCTGAGCCCTAATTTAGACAGATTGAAGATGATACCAATTTTGGTTTCAAGCTCACATTCATCGTCTCTTCTATTGAAGATGCTACAGTGCAGCTTGGGGTGCTTTATGCACTCCCACTGTCTCATCAGCATGCCCAACACCCACACAACTTCTGCAGATAAACAGGACACAACTTAAGTTAGAACCCTGTGTTGGCTATGCAAACTCATCTCAAGCTGAGTCCCCTAGGCCTGTGCCCCATCTCAGTCCCAAGTGCCTCCTATGTAGAAATTGTGCAGCCACAGGTGCCCTCCTCCGTGTTCCTCAGCTACAGCCCTAGCTGAAGTCTTCATCACCCCTGACCTGCCTTTGTCAGTATCTTCCTTACCACCTTCCCAACCCTCAGCCTTCTCCCTCCACCCAATATGTCTTACAGGTGCTGCAGATTAATCTTTCTTAGCATACAGTTGTGATCACGTCATTGCTCCACTTGGGTGGTTAGGGCTCACCATGCCTCACTCTTCTCTCTCTTGGGATAAAAGGTCACCCAGGAACTCCTCAGTCCTTATAGTGTGTTTAATTCCACCATCCCTGCCATGCCCAGGGGATCAGTGGGCACAGTGGGATCAGGATCTCAGTGGGCTCCCGTTGAAACTCCTACTTCATGTACACAGTATGAAATCCGCTATACGTGATCCAACCACGTGCCTGTGCATGGAAATTCTACCCATTCTTCAACACCCACAGCAAATGCTTCCTTGGCTGTGAAGGTGTGCACAGATAGCCTTCCTTACCTTTGATCTCTCCTAACACAGTGGCTGGCCCTCTGTTATGGTACTCCCCAGATTCTGCCTTATGGCACAGCTTGTTTTACTGTCTCCTTGTTAGATTGAAATCTTCGCAAAGCTCCAAGAGAAGAAAACCTAAGTCACTACTGAGCTCTTATTCTGTGCCAGGCACTTTCTCCTTGTCGTCTGTTTAAACCTCACCCTGATGAGGTAGGTATCGTTATGCACCTTTCACAGCTAAGCAAGACAGAATCAAGACCCCAAGTGTCTTACCTTTCCCACGATATCAATAAATATCTGAGAAATTAGTTAAAGTGTGATCCTTTCCAAAATCTTTGGACTGTTTACTCAGATATGGCTTCTCAAAATTTCCCCAAGAACTCAACGATAAAATATTTGGTGTTAGATTTTTAACTGACATTCATTAACAATGCTTTATTATATATCTATTGAAGGGCCTTCCTTAACCCCATTCTCAAGTATGTCTCTATATTTCTGAAGTGGAAAGGCTCTTCAAGAGAAGTCAACACAGTAATGGTGAAATGCTGGCAAAGAAGTCGTTGACTGACAGTCGTTTAGAAAATACTAACCTCCTCTGAGAGAAGGAAGCAAAAAGTCAAGTTGGCAAATGCTTGCTCTTCTCTCAGAAGAGACCAATCCTGAGCTTAAGTGTGCTTGTCCTGGGATGAGGACACATTGAGAATTCACCACCCTCTGGCTCTCTAGGAAACAGCTGGTTTGGAGAAAAGGGAAAATATCTCTAATTCACTCAACCCAAGCACAAATGTTGCTGTCTTCTTTTGCAGACAGTAAGAAGAGCAGAGGCTGCTGGGGATGGGGGTGAAGGACCCAGATGGATTCAGTCTGGGAGGCATGCTGATGTGCCTTCTCATTCCGCCCTTGAGAAGCCCTGCCCAATCTTCATTCATGCTGACAGTACCAAAAGGCACCTTAACTCACCCCCAGAAAGAGAAATACACTCAAAATATAAATTTATTTGGGCAACACTTACTTTTTTCTAGGAGTATCCAATTTTGGGGTCTGAATAATTTAATGATAAGTGAGATAGACAGCTTTTCATTTGTTTAATAAATATTAACTGAGAATCCTCCGCACTAGGGATGTTGCAGTGAACATGCTGTGTGAGAATAGACCTGACTCGACACCTGTGTTGAGTTGAAGGCGGTTTATTTCTTGGGGAGAGCAGCTGGGTTAGGGCCTGGGCCCCAGCTGGAGAGGGCACATGGTGCCGTATGGATCTGCTTTTTTCTGAAAATCCTAAAAGTTCAATTTTGAATTTTTTATCTTTAGCAATACCTTGAGGTGTCTCTGAAGATGCCAATGGTGCGGTTATCCTGAGTGGTTTTGACGCTGTTTGAGCCAGGTCCTGCACCCTATCCATGATCAGTCTTGGCAGTGGTAACCCCAAAGGGTACCTGCTCTCCCATCTTAGTGCTGTTGACCTCTCAGACTAGTGTCAAGATGGGATCCAAGGACTAGTTCTTGAATAGATGGAATAATTATTTAAAGTGCCCAGGGATAACAAAGCAGAGGGCAAAAGAGACCCATTTCTCAGAGAAACAAAACGAAATCTGCCCTCAAGTTCAAGGCCTAGAGAGAGGCAAGATGTGAGTGATGAACTCAAGAGGTAAGATGATATATGCCTGGGGCACAGGTAAGCTGTGGAGGAAGCAATAAGGGTCTGAGAAAATTTCTGAGAATGGAGATGGAATGTCAAAAGTTTTAAACTAAAACACATACATGGCTGGATCGGTTTCAGGTGACGTCACAGGGTAAGAATGGACAAATGTATGTTTGCGTGTGACCTAGAGTGGAGCAAAGAGAGAGATGGCTAAAGAAAAACATCATGGTGTTTCAATGGGAATGAACTCTGACATCACCTTGCAAGTGAAAAGCTTTTCACATCATTCCAATGGAATCACTGCTCCATGCTGAAAAAAAATCAGTATTTAATATTGCCTGGGAGAATTTGTATTTCTTCAAGTAACAAATCCTTTGAAGTTGCACTAATGTTACACTTGAATGTACTGTATTTGCATTCCATTTATTAATTCACATGGGTTGTTCTTCCTAATCTCTACATCGCAGCACAAATCCTTTTCATGCTCCATTTCCTGCACACTGCAACCTCCTATTTTGTAGATAATGTTCTTTTTTGTCATTATGATTACAAATGACTGGAAAAAAATACACAAGCCTCAACAGCCCCGTGTAATAACCTGCCTACCAGCCCGACATGGGCTGCTGTTGGCTTTTTGTTTATCCTTTTTCTCCACATGAGATGGTTCCATGTCAAAGATTTTTGCAGTGATAGGGGCTTTTTTGAAGATCAAGAGCAGATTAAGAAGTAGGATATGACTTTAGATTTCTTGATGGTGACCTGGTTTGTTATTTGCCTCAACTTGTTTCTCCCAAACTAGCTGTTATCTTCTTCCTATTTTATTGTACCTAAAGTTTTTTTTTAAACTTTTTATTAAAGTACAACATTATGGCGGGGTATAGTTCTTCAAAATTTGTCACAGCATTATATCCGGTCCCAAATACTCTTTCAGAACCTTGCCATTCCTCATCCAGAGATGAATCTATTTCTGTTCACTTTGAAATTGGATTAGCCTTTGAGGCTGCTTTGGGGAACAAAATTCAGGATGAGTGTCACTACTCATCAAAGAATAGGTTATAAAAAGCAATATGGCTTCCACCTGACTCTGCTCACCCTTGGAACCTAGCCATCATGGTGTGAGAAAGCCCAGGCCACATCGGGAGGCCCCACGTGAGTGTTCCAGACAACAGTCCCAGCTAAGGTTTCAGTCAACAGCATCAAACGCAAGACGTAGGAGCCTTCAGATGATCCCAGTGCATCACCTTCAAGCTGCCACAGCTGATACCAAATGGGGCAAAGATAAGTTACACCTACCAAACTCTGCTCAAATTGGAGATTCATGAGAAAAATTAATATTTCTGCTGCTTTAAACTATCAAGTTTTGTGGTGATTTATTACACAGCACTGGATAACTGGAACAAAAACACACAGGGAAGAAATACACATGTCAAAAGTATACAGGTCAGTAAATTTTCACAATCTGAACATAGTTGTATAACCAGGGCCCAGATCAAGAAATATCTTCTCAGAAGCCCTCTTCACTCCTGCTTCTCATCAGTGACTCCCAAGGATAACACTCTCCCAAGAGCCTGGATTAAAGTCTTCACATGGCTTTTATGACCCCATTAGATGCAAATGACCTCAGACATGGAGTGGGATCCCAGGACCAGGGAACCCCAGCTACTGGGAGGGTTCCTAGTTAGACAAGGACTTCTGGGCGTTACAGACTGAATTGTGTCCCTCAAAAATCCATATGTTGAAGCTTTAACCCCCCAATGTAACTGTATTTGGAGATCAGGGTTTCAAGGAGGTAGTGAAGGTTAAATGAGGTCATAAGGGTGGGGCCATGATCCAATAGTCCTGGTGTCCTCATAAGAAGAGGAAAAGACACCAGGAATGCACACAGAGGAAAGGCTGTGTAAGGACACAGCGAGAAGGTGAGTTTCTACAAGCCAGGAAGAGAAGTCTTACCGTAAATCAACCCAGCTGGCACCTTGATCCTGGACTTCTAGCCTCCAGAACTGTGATAAAGTAAATTTCTATTATTTGAGTTTCCTAGTCCATGGCATTCTGTTATGGCAGCCTGAGCAAACTAATACCCTGAACCATCAGTGGAGCTGAACTCCACTACAATGGAGAGCTTGAATGAAAACAGAACTGAGGCAGAGGCCTCAAATCTAGAAGGTCTAGAGGAAGGCTATGGTTCAGAGTAAATGATCAGCAGACATGTTCAGAGTACCTGCCCAGCTCATGCCACTTCAGGGCTCATTGGCGATTCACAGCTATCATGATGGAGAGAGCCTAGGGGCTCTTGGCTACAAGAGTTACCACACTCCCCAGACCACAGCTGACTGGAAGAGGCATGGCAGCTGATCCAAGTTGAGCCGATTGAATTTACTCTCTCTCTCTTAGGAAGCATAGAACTTACAGGGAAACCAAACAGGAGTAGACACTGGAGCTCCACAGTCAAATAATCTCAGAAGTAGGAGCTGACTTGACTGGAACATATGCATGATGACAAATAAACCACAAAAGCTGGGTCAAAGAGAACAGGAGAATGAGGCAGATACACAAAGAGAAGCCATATGGCAGCCTGGAATGGAGAGGGTGAGACAGCAGAGGTGTGGAGGCAGAGGCCTGGGGATACTTCCTGCAAGGGGAACTGTGAGATTCCCCTCTCTCCCTCTAATACACTTCTTTGTACTTGGGCCATTTTAAGTCCTGCCAAAGGTAGGTAGTCAGGCACACAACACTGGAACCATGTTGACAGAAGCAATTCCTGACCCTAACTGCTTTGGACCCAAAACAGTTAATATACCAGCTGCCCTATTAAGCATGGGTCCCAGGCAGGACTGAGGCTGAAAATTAAAGACAACACCTCTCCTTCAGGGATGGTCTGGTATAGAGGGGGACCAGCATGGAGGACAACACCTCTACCACTTCTTCACCATCCCAGGACCAGCCAGCGACTCCGAACACGTTGTACATATCATTTAGCATTGTGGAAATGCTTTGATGTTGTACTTACTATGCTGTCCTCTCATTATTTGTTCATGGGTCTCTTTGCCCAGTATCTGAGAACCTCTTGAAAACAAGCAGTGTGCCCCACTCAACTCTATAGTCCATTAGGTTCAAGCCCAGGGACCATTCACTTAAAGTGTTCAATTTTTGTGGAATAAATGAATAATTGAGTGAAAGAGATCTGACTTCTCATCCTATTCTGTTACTCTACCTGGGTCACCTTAGGCAAATCAATTAACTTCGCTTGGCTTTGGTTTTCTGATAAAGAAAGTAATGAAATTAGGCTATCAGATCTTTCAGGTCCCTTTAAGCTATAAGTCTCGATGTATCCTATTTATATTCTGGCAAAGCTATGAACTGCTTAGAGAGGAGAAACCAAAGCCCTAGCGGCAGCCATCTCAAAGTAGCATCTAAATGAGGCTGTGATCTGTCCATCTGTTTTTTCTGGAGATCAGTCATGTTCCTGCTTCAGAGCGCTGATCCTGCACACCGCCTCTGCCCCTCTGAGGCTGCCCTGTGTCCCGTCCCACTCTCGTCTTGTGTAGCAGGCTGACGTTTGATCTTCAGTTCACATTTGTTCCTGCTCTTATCACTCTTGGGAGGCTGCGTTACCCTCTTCTAATGCCGTCAAATGTCTTTAATGCCTACCTTTCGGCATATTTGTGTCATCTTGTAGACGCCGTTGAATGTTAGCTTAGCATCGCCCAGGGACATCCCAGTCCTGGTGAATGACAAATGAGCAGTGAACTGAAATTTCTCTCTTTTAACTGGTCTCAAAATAGAACTTTCAAATCATAAGGTCATCTGCTGTTTTGGTTAAGGGATTCCTTCATATAATTTCTTCACATCCCGGTCCTCAGAACCAAGGACTGGCAGATGCAACGGGAAGAACACTGAACTAAGAGCAAAGGAACATGTTCTAGTCCCAGTTCTGCCTCTAACTAGCTTTAGTCAATATTAATACACTCAGCATCGTTTATTCTAGATCCTACATGTAGATTTTCTTAGCTTGCCTTACAGAGACTGTGCCTAAACTGCGCCTACACATGTCTAAAAGTGTCTAAGCTGGTCAGACTCATATGGTGCCTCGGTTTTCTATTAGAAGCTCTGAGTGGGGGCCAGCCCAGTGGCATAGTGGTTAAGTTTGCACGTTCCGCTTCAGCAGCCCGGGGTTCACCAGTTCAGATCCCAGGTGTGGACATGGCACCGCTCGGCAAGCCATGCTGTGGTAGGCATCCCACATAACCTAGAGGAAGATGGGCATGGATGTTAGCTCAGGGCCAGTCTTCCTCAGCAAAAAGAGGAGGATTGGTGGCAGATGTTGGCTCAGGGCTAATCTTCCTCAAAACAAAAAACAAACAAAAAGAGAAGTTCTGAGTAGATAAATGTGGTAAGACACCATGGCTTCCAATCAGTGGTCATTTATCTCTGAACTCCGATCTCTGGGCCAGCTTTCTCAAAGTGTGTTTGTTCTGTGGAGCACCAGATTCACGAGCAGCTCCTCCAAAGCAGGCTCTGTGGCTTAGTGGCTGTTGTCGTGAGCCACCCAGATCTCCTACTCGGGAACCAAGGCAATCATTCCCTCAGCTGCTCCCCCTCCAGGACTCCCCTTAGCTACAGAGAGCTGCCTCCCTCAAGACCACACTCCCACCCCAAGGCAGCCTGCATCTTCTAATAATGGGCAATATGGGGTGGCTCTAGGGAGTGGCAGGGGTGGAAATAAAGGCCCTGCTGCCTTGCCCATTTCTGGGACAACTCTAAATGGCCTTCCCACCTCCAGAATTGCCTGTAGGATTGGCCAAGTTCAGCTTCTCCATTGACTCATCTTGCTTCATTTAACAGGCGTTGATGCTAAGATCCCACCCTAATAAACTTTCTGCACCCAAATCTCAAAGTGTCTGAGTCTGCTTCTAGGGTATGCTTGTCTGCTACAAGTGGTCAGATAAATTTGGGATATACTGCTTGATGCATCTCCCTGATACATATGAGCAAATCAGATGGATGTATTGTCTACAAATCACATGAGCTCAGGCAACAGTGGAACTAGCTGTGAATCCAGACTATGACATTTAATAACTGTGCAACTTTGGGCAAATTACTCAACATCTCCAAACTTCGGTTTTCTCATCTGAAAACTCCAGGTATTCACAGAGATTTGACAAAAGGAATGTTGACACGGGCCAGGAACCCTCAACTGAGCACAGAGATCCAGGAGTGGAGAATTTGGAAGGAGCAACAAAGAAGCCACAAAGTCTTGCTGCCGTATAAAGAAGTCTCCTTTGGGATCTGTCTTGTTTGGACTGTGTTTCCTTTTCTTGTTTCTTCCTCTTGAAACTCCCTTGTTTCTATTCTTGAAAGGGAAGGAGTGGCCTTTTATTTGAGTGATTGGGGTGGTTCCTGGTTTGGAAATCTTAGCAGAGCCTGAGCCAGACTCTGGAGCAAAGGCCAAGGAGTTGAGGGTGGAGGGAGAGGTTTAGACTTGCTACTTTCAGCTTTAGGACAATGCTTGTCCTTCTGTCTCTCTTCCCATGACTATTCTCGCCGTTGAAATGGTCAAATCCTGACAACAAGAGCCAGAAGGGTGAGATTGCAGAGCAGTGGTTTCACTCCAATTCCTATGGGCTCCTGAATGGCATTTACAAATGGGTGGAAGGTGGCCACCGTGACCAGGGAGGAGTGCCTACTGGTGGTTAGTGTTTAGAGGCCAAGGTACAAAACATCTTGGGAAATGGGAGACAGTCTTGTCCCCCCCAAAAATGTCCCACCCAAAATTCTAATTTTAATTCCATTAGTTCACACAGATATGACAAGAACTAAAGAGGCTACTGAACCTGATTTTAGTCAAGTGCTCAAGCAGGAAGGACTCAAGGAAGCCTCCAACCCCACAAGCACACCTTATCAGGAGAGGACACTACACAGCATCTGGAGCCAAGACATTGTGGCCATAGCAATGGACCCTGTACCCATGTCATCCCTGGAACTCTTCTGGGTAGGAAGTGCAGGGCCTGCATGTTGGTTATCTCTGTATCTCTTTCCGTCAGAGAAAAGACTATTGCTTGAGCCATTGTTGGGAACCCCTTAACTTCCAGCCCATTGATGCACCTTGTGCTGTTTACCCAAAATTGATTGTGCATTATAAGGGCATTTTTTTAGAAAGAGAGGCCACAGCTTTCATCAGATTTTCAAAGTGAACCTCTCCAACATTAAGAACAACCATGTTACATATAAATAAAAACAAATTAGTCAGTTAATTAACTTTTGATGGGAATTTCCTTGCTCACATTCTCCCCCAAAGCTTTCTTTTTTCTTTTTTTTTTTTACTTTGAAGAATGCCATAATCCTAATGCAATTTCTCTCCACCCCCTGATGTTGCGAAGTATCTGGTTTGTGCTTTCCCTTCTTTATGCATCTCTCTCCCACCCTCAGGCACGTCTATCTGCCCAGCGATGTGGGTTGTCCTTGTCAATAACAGCACTTAGAGCTCAGGGTAATGATCTGGGCACGGCTTTCCCATCTGTTATTTCCATATGCCTGACGTCTTCATAGTAGATTTTCAGGGAATAACAAGATCCTCCTTTACAAACCATCCTTCTCTCTCTAAACACTTAATGTCGAAATTGCTCAGGCTGCTCTTTATGGAGCTCTGGGAGCATCATGACTGAAGCTATCATTCTGACTCTTTGTAATAATCACAGCTCAATTTTCTGGCCAAGACTGATTTCTGACAGGGCTTTGGTCAGGACCATATATTCAGGGCCTCACTGTTGTTTCCGCCCTTGATTCCGGCTCTGGTTGGAGCAGTTGATTTCCCTCATTAGTAGTGTCACTTCCACCATCTCACATAGTACATCATCCTCACATGAGCTCAGGGCTGCCCTGCCAAGAGCATCCCCAGCTTCTCGAAAGTGAGAGGAGCTGGGAAGTGGTGGCGTGGGGATGTCGGACCTCTGTTGAGTTGAAATTTGAGCCAGCACAGCCTGGATACTTGCAGGCACCTTCCCACCCCCAGCAATGTAAACCTGGGGAAGAAGGAAAGGAACTCTAGACAGAGCAGCTGGGAACAGGGGGCATTTGCATGCATTGTAGGCTTGGATTCTGGAGAGTTGGCAGTGTAGGGCTGGAATCTGGAGAGAGTGAACAATATAATCAATAATTGTAGTAATAATATCTAACATTTATTAAGCACTTTCTATATGTCAGATACTATTTTAAGTACTTTACATGAATCAAGTCATTTAGTCCCCATCACAATTTTATAAGATGATTCTGTCATTTCCCTATTTTACAGATGAGTAAACTGAGGCAGAGAGATGAATTCAGACATGATTCAGCTGGTATACCTAGGGGCACTGATCAAGCGAGCAGAGGCTGGCAAAGGAGTTTTAAGACATTGACAACACTAAAAGTTGCAAAGTCTCAGGATTCAAGATTTGGAGTCGAATGCTTGGCAGTGACTGCGGGTAAAGGCTTAAAACTCTGCAATGAATGGAGAGAAAAGAGCCAGGTAGTCGCTCCAAGCAAACATGTTTGAGTCAGGACTAGTTTCTGAGAGGGAACAGATGAGGCTTGGGTCCAGCCACGGGGCCTGGAGCAGCGTGGTGGGGAGGGGTCCTGCAGCTCTGTGGGCCTGTGGGTGGTCAAGCTCCAGCCCAGGAGGGACACACATGGGCTTGAGAGCCACAGGAGCCTCGACACTACCCAAGGGTTCAAAGCCACCGGCCTGTTCAGGAACCAGGGGCCGATCTGAGCCTTTGGGACACTGAGCACCCACAGAGCAAGATGTCCCTATGTGGGATCCAGAGCTGACAAGCACTGTGGCTCGTCCAATCACTGCCCCTGCCTTGGGGGCTGCGAATCAATGAGAAGCACATCAGAAGGGTGGTTGTTGGGCCGTGGTTTCTGGGAGCTCCAGCTGCCCTGTCAGCTCTGTTCTGAGGATCTGCAGAGGCCAGTTCCTCCTATGAGCCCCTTGTGGCTTCAGCTCCAGGCCTTGCCCTCAGCTGGTTGCCAACTGGTTCCCTTAGCTTCTGAGGGTCTACGATGAGTCCTATTTCAGGAAGTGGTGCTTCTTAAGGGGGGATGCTTAGATACTGAGATGCTTTTAAGGACCGAAGGAATGGAGATTCAGTGGTGAAACTTCAGGTGGAGAGTAGGGCACCATGGTGCAGAAATGTCCCCAGGGGTCACTTCCAGGCAGGACACAGGCCTCCTTTCCTGGGTGGGACCAGAGTTGCATTTTCCAAGGGAGGCAAAGTGTCCACTTGAGGCCTTGCTGACTTACGGTAGGAAGTGAGATCATCACAGAGGAAAATGGATGCCATTGCACCACCGCACCCTAGCAGGAGGGGACAGAGGTTTCCCTCTACACCCTGGGAGGGAATGAAGCTACAGTCCACTGTCTATTTGGCGCTCTAGAATTCTAGAGCCTTTGTGGACTCCATTACATAAATAACAGCATGGTGGGGTGGGGTGTGTTGTTTATGTCTCCTCTGATTCTCACAGCGGTCGCCATTCAATCCAGAAGAGCCTGTGGCCTGTTTTCAGGGCCCACATGGAAGGCAGGCTGGGGGAGCTGAATCCCCCTCTGCACCCGTGCTTGGGAAAGGAAGATCATCACACAGGTACCAGGGCTCCCCTTAATATTCGGAGCCTCTCTAACACTTGAGGGTCACCTAATGAAGGCAAAGAGCAGCCCAGATTCCACTCTCACAGGAATCATTCTTGTTACAGTGGTGCCATTTGGAAGTGTGGGAACAGACAGTGGGACACCTTCAGCCTGAATCAGAGGAGGAAACAGTCACTGAGTTTCTACAGAAATGCTTGTGGTGGTTTTAAAGCAAGGAGTCTACCTAAGTGAGAACTCACTCACGTAGTCATGAGCGTATATGCCAGTCACAAAAGAAAAACAGCTATCGTTTATTTATTGCCTCATGTATTCAAGACATTGGCTGAGAGCTTTATACAAGTAAGTCATTTATTTTTCATTAAAATCATATTCTTATTCTCATAACTGAAGCTCAGAAAAATGATCCTTTCTTGGATCTCACTGCATATACGTTGCAGAGCTCAATGGGCCAGAGCCTGTGCCAGGATGCGGTTGTACACGGCAGTGGGTAGAGCGGTCTTGCCCATGGTCTAGCTGGACTGCCTACATCAGCCCTATGGGATAGGAACTGTTGACATCTCCATGCTACATCAGCAAAATAAGGCCCAGTGGCAGCGGTGGGATTTATACCTGGCTCCCAGGTGGAGATTCCTTCCTCTTACCCTTGGCTGTGCTACCACTTGGGTCAGCTTCATCGTGGTCAAGGAAGGCCTCCTGGGGGTGAATGGTTTGGGATGGGACTCTGTATCTCATGTAGCACGTGGACAGGTGTTAGGTGTGGGGCGGCTCCGCCTCTCGCCAAAGGTCTTCACAGGTGGGAACATGCCAAGCCTATTTCAGACAGCAGCTAATTCCAGTTTATTTTTAATAAAAGCAGTTGAAAAACATTTGGCAAAAGACTGTGGGATCTGGTGCTATTTGTGGGAAGAGTTTAATGGGAGAAGGCGCAGCTGCAGCAGATGGATATCAACGGGGCCTCTCCAGAGTGTTCCACTCTGTTTTCCTTTGTCTTTGAATAAATTCGGAGGGTGCCACATGCGAGCCTGGAGGGATGGTTTTGAACCACAGCTAATTAAAAGCAGGCGCTTCCCTGAGGGTTGACTATGAAGAAGTGAAATTCCCCAGACAAACTCCTCGTTGATTTGGGCTGCTACCTCCCAGATCAGAAGGGCCTTGGCCAGGGTGCAAATGTAGCTACTATGCCCTTAGCTACCGAGCCAGCGATGGAAAGGAGATGCAAGCATCCTGATCCCTCTCTCCCTACCATGGTCTTCCAAAGGACCCTGCCATGCAGGGCTGTGCAGCTGTGTCAAGGTGGCTGCTCTCCTGGTCATGACCCTTAGTGTCCGTGGAGAAAGGTCAGCCCAAGCCACAGGAGCCCTCATGGAGCCAGGGATGCCCCGTCTCCAGACAACATGTGTCGGTAGCTGATCCTGCATGGATGTCCCTGGACCTCCAAGGAGATACAGCCCTCCCAGTGACCAGCCTTTAGGACCTGAGAAGCCTCTGGAAACTGGGACACCTCTGGAGAACCCTCTGTTTTTCCTTTGGATGAAGCCAGCCTAATCCTCAGCACCTTGCTTTTGCATATGAAAGGCCTGGTAATTACTACTTTCATCCTTATAGCATGCAAGTGACATGCAAAATTAGCACTTGAGAGTATCCACTTTTAGACCTTGTTGTAAAGCAAAACTTATTATTTGAAGATAAATCAATTTCTGTTGCCTGTATTTGCGCTTCCCCCAGATGGCTAATTACCAAAGATAAATGTGTATAAACACAAGCCTTACCCCTCTCCATCCATCTTCCCTGCCTGCCTGTTTATCCAGAGGTTAATAATCGTGAGCCTGTAGTAGATTACCATCGTAATGGCTTTGATGGGCCCGACAAGTTTATGACCTTTTATTGCAAACAGAAAGACATGCATTTCAAGAAAGGAAGGTCATTTTAGAGATAAATGGGCAGATAACCAGCCTCTCTGAAACTGAGCCAAAAGGAAAAAGAAAACAGAAAACAAAATAAAAAGAGGAAAAAAATCCCCCCCACACACAACTGCACAAAACAAACAGCAGAAATGTCACGGAAATCGGTTTACAACAAAATTAAATAAGGTTCCTGCAAGCATTAATTTTCATATTTTCTGTTTATGTACTGTTAGAATTACTCCCAGGCTTTGATTTATGAGGGAGTAAGACCAGGCACTATCATTCAGACACTCGCCAAATTCAGTTAAGGGCTGGAAGTTCCATTCAGATGGGACTGACTTCCTCTCTGGTCAAAAGGGCAAGTGGAAGGTGATGTGTCTGCCTGGAGCAGCTCAGGGCCTCTGCGCGAGGATGGAGGTTCAGATTGTGCTCGTCCCCTTCTTCCCTCCTTCCCTGCTTCCTTCCTTCCTTTCTTCATCTCTTCCTCCCCTCCTTCCTCCCTTCTTTCTTTCCTAATTATAATACATACTCACAACAACAAAACAGCACAGAGGAATGAAATCTGCCGTTTCCCCATCTCCCATCCCACTTTTTAGAAAAGACCAGTGCTAAGAAATGACTAATTAAAAATATAACTCTGATATGTGCAAGTGATGTTCTAAGCTGTTTACAAATATTAACTGATTTTTGCCTCATATAAACCATGTGGAGCTACTATCATGGTCCCTATTTTATAGGTGAGACTAAAGAAGCCCAGAGAGGTAAGTGACACACCCAAGGCCTTAAAGGCAATAGCAGAAAGAGTAGTGTTGAAGTCCATTTGGGCTGCCCTAACAAAATACCGCAGGCTAGGTGGCTTGTAAACAACAGAAATTTATTTCTCGCAGTTCTCAGGCTGGAAGCCCAAGATCAAGGTACTGGCAGATTCAATGTCTGGTGAGGACCCATTTCCTGATTATACACAGCTGTCATCTCACTATCGGAAGGGGCAAGGGAGCCCTATGGTGTCTCTTTTATACCGGGACCAATCCTAATTATGAGGGCTCAGCCCTCATGACCTAAGGACCTCCCCCAAGCCCCACCTCCTAACACTATCACCTTGCTGGTTAGGATTATCAACATATGAATTTTGAGGGACACAACATTCAGACCAAGGCAAGGAGGGACCCAGATCCCTGTGAGTAGGTCTCCCAGGCTCATGCTCTTAGCCAAGATGCCATCCTGCATCTAAAGTCAGAGCACAGCGCCATCTAAAACCAGGCACTCTCCTTGCTGTCAAGTTGTTGGAGGAGCCCAGACTGACACTGAAGATGTATGATTTCCTGACCAATACTCTGGTTATGTCAAAGAGAAAAAGGTACCGGGCAGAGTTAAGTAGGCAAGGAAGACTTTATTCAAGACTATTGCAATCAGGAAGAGAGACTGAACTCAATGCCAAATACACGAGGGGCAGCTGGGGACTTATTGACGACAGGCAGGTGAAAAAGGCAGTAGGTACAAAATTACTAAGAGGAACTTGGTTAGTAACAAGGGTGGGAGATTCTGGCTAAGCTGCCTTAGCAGGATTCTTGCTGAAGCAGGCTCAGGAGGCCAAGGAAGGTAGGCCAAGGATGAGAAGAGTGCTTGGAGGAGCCTGATGAAGTTTGGCCAGGGAGGGAGTCCGTCTCACCTGCCTCCTTGAATCTCAGAAATACACAAAAGCAGAAATATATCGAGGCAGCTCTGTTCCATGCTTTTTGTAAATGACACCTCGTATGTCCTGTGTTTGCTTGAGTATATTTCACTGTTGTTCTCATTCTAAACATTCTCGAAACCTCTAGGTGCTGGGACCCAGTCTGAATCTACCCTGAGCATTTAGTCCAACGGTATAGAATAATTTAATTCCAGTTATTCTAATTCCTTGCTTCTTCCTCTTTGAATGTTTCTTCCTGAACTATATCCAAACTCAGTTCAAACCCCAAACTAACCTTCAACTTCAATTCCATTCCTGTGAGATTTAAAGATTATACTAGAACTACACTGACCTTATATCTATACATGATTTGAAGTTCCATTTGTGTTCCTTCATTCACTCACTCATTTTTTAACACACTTTAATTTCCTGTTGTATTAGGATTCTCCAGAGAAACAGAAGCAAGAGAAGATCTATCTATCTATCTATCTATCTATCCGAGACATGTTTATTACAATGAATTAGCTCACATAGTATGGACACCGACAAGTGCCAAGATCTTCAGGTAGCCAAGTGGAGACCCAGGAGAGCTGATGGTGTAGGTGTAGTCTGCCCTGATCTTGAGCCATTGTTTCAAACCGAAAGAGCCAATGTTTCAGTTTGAGTCTGAAGCCAGGTAAGAACCAATGACTCAGCTCAAGGCTGCCAGGCAGGAGGAGTTCTCTCTTAATCATGGGAGCGTCAGCCACAGTTGTTCTGTTCAGGCCCTCAACCAGTGGCATGAGTCCCACCCACACTGGGGAGGACAATGTGCTTTACTCAAAATCCACTGATTCAAGTGTTATCTCATCCAGAAACACCCTCACAGACACAATCAGAATAATGTTTGACCAAAGGTCTTTGCATCCGAGGCCCATTCAAGTTGGTGCATGAAATCAACCATCGCATCTGTCTGCTCAGTGCTGGGATTGGGGCTAGGTGCAGGAGACATGAGATGAACGGGACATCACCTCCACTATGGAAGATCCCAGAGTCTGAATAACAGAAGCTTGCAAACAATGTGCTAATTACTCCAGATGGATCAAGGGAAAAGCTTTCAGGGTCCAGAGGAGGGGAAAGGTGTCACAAGAGTCGCCAGTGGGTAGGGAGGAATAACTGGGAATTACATGTTCTGAATGTTTATATTGGTGGGGGTCGCCTGCCTCTTTCACACTGAGCGTTAGGCTGACCACAGGGAAGGGACTCTAACAGCACCAGGGAGTCCTCTCCTTCTTACAACTTTCTCCCAGGGACCTCTGAGGGCTGCCAAATTGTTAAGGCCCCTGTCTGGGTTCCCCTTCCTTCTTCCCTGGCTATAAATTGGCAGCCTGCCTTCCCCTCTTATCCTATCTCTGGAAAGCCTTATAACTGGGCAGAAGAAAGTTAATTACAATTGTTAAGAAGCAGAGAAGTTAAAAGGCTGCCCTGGCTGTGTCCTTCCTTCTCTCCTTTTCTTCTTTTCTGATAATGCATCACACCTTCTCCAAGCCTGAGCTAAAGTCTTTTTAATAGAACATGCTAACCTTCACCTCCTGCTTTCTCTTAATGTAAAAAGATGACCCGGAGATAGCTGTGGTTTCCAGGAAGTCTGCTTGTTTGCTTTAACATTTTACAATACGTAGTAAAAAAGGGACCCCTTCCCCTAGTTGATAAAAAGATTATTATTATAAAAAGATAACTTAGATGCTTATTTTATTTGGATGCATAGATGCTATGCATTAATGGAAGAGTGCATATCATTTTAAAGTGGCATGATCGTTTAGAGCTTAATAAGCCATGTTGTAGATTACAAGATACCAAGTCCCCAAGAAGATCAGAATGCAAAACGAGATCCTGGGAGAGAAACATCAAGCCCTCTCCTGCCACCTGTATTGTGCTTCATTTGCCAATCTCTCTCTTTATTATAGGGTGGAGTGTCTATGGTGATGTGGGTACAAAATAGGGATGGGGCCTTTTTTTCCAGTTATCTATTGTTGTGTAAGCAACCATCCCAACACTTAGTGGCTAAAACAATAGCAACATTTTTTGTGCTCATGAATCTTCTATGGATGCTGGGCTTGGTAGGGACACCTCATTTCTGCTCCACTTGCTGTCCCCTGGGGCAGCTGGGAGCTTGGGCGTGGGGTCATTAGAAGGCTCGTTCACTCACCCACTGATGGCTGATGATGCCTGTCTGCTAGGACGCTACCTGGGCTGTGGGATGAAAACTGCACATGGCCTCTATATATGGCCCAGGCTCCCTCAAAACATGCTGGCTGGGTTTCAAGGATAAATGTCGTGAAAGAGAGAGAGAGCAAGGTAGAAACTCTATCGCCTTTTTGAATCTAGCTTGGGAAGTCATATAGTGACAACCCTGCTACACTTTGTGTGTTCAACATACACAGCCTGTATCCAAGGGGAGGGAAATTAGAGGAATAGCAAAGACTTTGCAGACCTATTACAACTTAAGTTCCTATTACCAAAAGAAGAAGGGAGAACAGACTTGGGGGGCCAATTCATCTCTGTTCCAGCTCAGTTCTGCCTGCCTTGGTCAGGGCATGTTACAGTTGATAAGGTCAGGAACAACCCTGGGCAGACATTTATTCATAAATTGGGAGCAAGGAGTCCAGCTACAGACCACATTTCCCAGGCGTGTTATTCAATTGTCACCAATGTGCTCTAGGTGGAAGTGCTACATCACCACCTTCAAAGGGAAGTATAGTCCTTCACAGACTCTCTCCCCTTCCAGGGACTAAAACGTGGTGATCCAGCCTTGGCGATGCTGGTGAGTACATTTTAGGGGATTGCAGAGCACAGGAGAGAAGGAGCTGAAGATTTTGTGCAACCTGGTAAAGCAGAGCTCCCTACTTCCCCTCCACCACCCACCTACCTCCTGACTTAATTGAAAGAAAAATTTGCTTCTATCTTATTTAATTCTCTGTAGTTCTGGGCTTTTGTTAACAGTGGCTTGGTTCATATTCTGACTAATACATGGGGAGGGTGGTCAGCAGAGATAATGGGCTGTGTGACCCAGTGTTTCTTCCCTTTCACCTCTTTTATTTATTCCCAGATGAAATGTTCCTCCTTCCTTCCCTTCTCCTTCAATCATCCAACCATCCTCACACTTCACTACATTGCTTTATGAGATCAGTTAAGTATGGTTAATTTCCCTCAAAAAGTTGTTCTATTTATGTATAAACATCCCTTATTTGTCCTCTTCTTTTTTCTCCGTTCCATCATCACTATCCCTGCTTAGCTTACAAGTTAATTCCTCTGGCTCATTTGCTGTTTCTTTCTTTTCCCACTTCTTACCCACACTAACCATCTTGCCCTTTTCCATCACTCTATCTTGCTTTCTCTCTAATTCTTTATTTGTTTTATAAGACAAAACTAGAGCCAATTCAAGCCAATAAGGGAAAAAAGCAGTTTGCCATACATTCATTACCAGACAACAAAGAATTGTATACTGTATACACCAATAGTTCAGAGGCTCATACAGGCAGACAGACATTGGAAGACCAGCTGATGAGACTTTTCAGATAGGACATCAGTGGCCACAGGAGATGAAGACATTGGTCCCCTGTCACAGAACAGGGTAGATAGCTAAGAATTGAAATTGAAAACTCAGGCTTTTTGACTTCTGGTCAAGTCCTGGTTCTACCAGCTTGTGTAATGCCTCCGTTAAAACAGCTCAAAGCAGCACAGACGGCTTTTTCTAATTCAACATTCTCTTCAATGGAACTTGCTTCCCCTTAAGACAGAGATCAACAATAACTTGTTCTGTATTGTGCTGTAGCAGGTCTCAAAACTATGCCAGTCGGGCCCACCACAAATTGGGCAGGGATTTCATTGCTGCTCAGAATAGCCACTTACTTGTCTCTTTCTGACCCCAGCCTTGATTGAGTCCCCAGCAAGGAGGAAATTCTTTGAAGCCTTCTTAGCCATTCACAGCTGTTAGCACAGTGCTGAGAAAATAGTACAAACTCAATAAAGACTTATCAATTGATTTTAAATTCCCAGGGAGAACTTTCCTTGGCTTACTTTTACAGCCCCCTGCTTCCTTCTCATTTGCCCTCTCCTCTCCTGCCAAGGCTCTTCCAATTCCCATTTCCTGCTGACTACAATGGTTAGAAAATTTGCTTTCCTCCTGACTCATGTACGCCCCCTTGCATCAATGCTGCATGACTCAGCACTTACTCAGACAGCCTTGAACGGGTGCTATTTTCACTGTGTGCAGCCAGCCTCTTCCACTAGACCGTAAGCTGCTTCCCTTTGTGAACCGTATGGTCAGACATGTCTCTGAGTTGGAACATTAATGTGACTTACTAACTGCTCTTAGAGGTGAGGGACCATTTCATCCCTGCACTGTCCCTTCTTCCCCTCCTGTTTGAGGGCGCTTCACCTTCTCCATGCAGGACAAACTCCAAGCAACAGCCAACAACAAGAGTTCCTACCCATCATCTCTGCCCCACAGAGCTGAGCTAAGCACGTTTTAATGCCCTAAGTGCCCCGATGGTCTACCCCATGAGTATCATATTTGTAGCAGAATTTATCTTCCTTATATTGATACTATATTGAATATTCTTAAAGAATGTCTGAAAGGCGGGTTTTCATATTTGTAGGAATGTTTCTTATGACATTTTTGATGCTCTTTATGATATTTTTCCCTCCAAACAATTGTCAGCCTAAAGCAACACATTGCCTTTAATGAGTGCTATTTTTAATTTCTTTTGTTAGGTTAGAAAAATGAAAACATAAAGGATATAGAGAAGGTAGGTAAATAGGCAGGTAGATAGATAAGATAGATAAATAAGATAGATAGATAGATAGATAGATAGACAGATAGATAGATAGAAATATTGGGCATTGCCATACCAGCTATGTAGAGAAAACATCTGATTTCCAAAGAGATGATGTTCCTGCCTTAATGGCTTAGCTGTCCCAAGATGGGGCCCTGAGCACCACCCAGCTTAACTTTGTGAAAGGCTTTTTGCAGAAAGCTGAGAACGTGCTGTAAATGAGGCCAGGGCAGGTGCTAGCTTTTGAGACTATTTCCAGAACAGGAAGAAAAGCTTTCCTGTCACACTCTCTTCCCCACTTCCTGACTCCAAGCTGCACAGGTAGTAAACACCTTCAGTCCCATCTCATGTCCAACTGCCCACCTGGGGTCTACTGCTATATCAGTCAGGGTCCAGTCAGAAGAAAGAGCCACACCAGTCATTTGAACAGAGAGAACTGAATCTGAGGAGTAAACTAGGCAACCAAAATGGTTAGAAGACTATCACAGGGGATGGCAAGGCAAATCAATAAAGAAATAAATATTGCCACCCCTTGGGCTGGGAACACAAGGATGAGGTTGGAATTATCCAAACTTAGAGGCTTGGAGGAGAGGCCTGTGGCATTGAATCTCAGACCCTGAGGAAGATGTTACTGAGCTGTTGCCCGTATCTTGGTGGAGGTCGGGAAATAGGGGTGATGAAACTAGTTCCACAAGTGTTGGGAAACTGCAAACTGGATTCAGCTGCTGCACAGAAAGGCATTGCTGCTGCTAGGGTGAAGAAGCACTCTTGGGGTGACCCTCAGAAATGGGAAGGAATGAAGCCAAAGGAACACAAATGTGAAGTAGCCAGCCCCTCCTTCCTTCTCCAGCCTTGCATTCTTCCTCTGGTACTCCTTATGGGCAGAGCTCAACAGGGAGCCAGCTTGTGGAGCAGAAGCATGGCTTGCAGAGTGCAATCCCAAGCCTCACAAAGCAAAGTTTAGAAGGGAGGCTTTTCTGCTGGGAGACAACAGCTCAATAGCTGGAACACCTGGGGAGCTGGTTGTTCCCAGACCTGGGGGCTGTCCTACCGAGGGGCTCCTCAAAGTTCCTTAGGATGAGAAGACCAAAAAGTGTGGGCATGTCGTCTAGCTATAGGAAACACCAATGGTGAAAACCAGAGATGCTGAACTTCTCCAAGTTGAAGAGATGAGCAGAGAATTAGAAACAAGAGGCAAAGGCCAAAGGATGCAAAACTGGACTTGGATAGGAGCAAAGCATGAGCATACAAGGCCATGGCATGAATGGGTTGGGGAGGCTCCCTGCTCCCCGTGAATAGACACAGAACCTGACTCAAGGCAGAGGATTAGAACAGATGCCTTGGACTAAGGCCTCAGACCACATCCACTCTGGGCCCCAGTTTCTTCCTCTGTCAAATGAAGACTTTAGCCAATTGATGAGTCCTTTTCAACACTACCGTTCTGTAACTCCATTTCTTTGTCCTCCAGCATCTATCCTAAAAGTAACTAGCAGGTCTATATATTTCTCTGAAGTTTTAATTCTTCCTTCCGGGAGATATAAATATTCAATGAAACCCCTCTATGTACAGAGACAGACCAGGAGGGCTCTCTTTCAGCAATGCCTGAGCATGAGATCAAAAGGTAGAAAGAAAATGAGGAAATGAAGTGGATTCCTTTGCATGACAGTTTGGAGGCTCCCAGAGATTTCAGGGCATTTGAAGTGAAATGACTTGATCTTTAGGAGAAGGAGGCATCAGGGATGTGAAGAGAGGGATTCACATTGCTTCATTTAGGCATTTTACCACAAATCCAGTAACGCAGCATTTGCAAAACACCTCCAACGTGCTCAGCAGTCAAGGGAGTCAAGGGAACTTAAAGCACAATTTCTGACCTTAAGGACGTTATTATCCAGCTCATTTGCTCATTTAGCAAATGTTTGTTGAGGACCTGCTCTACATGGGAAATATATCCTTGCACAGAGGACCTCTGGCAAGCAGGACTGACAGAGTTCTGTCCTCCTGAAGCTTATGACTAGTAGCAAGACATGGGGGATACACTCCAAGTAGACATATACACAAATAATTAATCAATAATGGGAAATCCAATAAGTGATCATAAAAAAACAAACAAAGGGTTAGAGAAAATACTAAGGTAGGGTGAGGGTGGAGGTTTTCTTTAGATAAAGCCAACAGGGAAGGTCTCACTGGGAGAAGCTGTTTAATCTGGAGAGCTGCCAGGTGAAGAATGGGGAGGGGAGAAGGGAGACAATTCCAGGCAGAGCAAGCAACACACGCAAGAGCCTGGAAGGTAGAAAAAGTTGGCCTGTTTGAGGACCTAAAGGAGGATGGGATGGCCAGTGCATCATGAGCAAGAGAAGAGAGAGGAATGAAGTGAAGCTGGAGAGGAAGGCAGGGCCCAGATCAATCTGCTCTGCTTTGTGTGTTAAGGAGATGACATGCAGGCTGCTGGAGGCGAACAGATGGCAGAGGCAGGGGATCTGCGAGGAGACTGGGCCATTAAAGAGATTTTTGGGGCTGGGATTACAGCAGAGATGGAGAGAAATTGAAGAATTAAAGATAAGTTTTGAAACAACTGAACTGGCCCATGAGCAGAGAATTGAAAGAGAGAAATCAAAGTAAATTCTAGGTTTCTTGGAGGACAAGGTGCGGGAAGAAGCTATGCATACGTAGGGTAATTATCAGAGATTTATGTAAGGGTTCAAGATGACAAGGAAGATGCTGCAGGTGAATAAAGGATAACTGATTTCCACCTGCATAGTGACTGTAGTAAGTGCTATCCATTGCTAAATACTGAGGTTTCCAAAGATTGTTTCATCATAGATTTGGCTAGGATGTGGAAGAAGAATTGGGTTGGAATAATTTGGGAGGTGAGAAGAAGGAATTCCAGTAATGAACAAAAGTATAAAGTGAATAGAGGGGATGGTGAGTAAACATGTTTGCCAAGAATGCAGCATTGGAGCAGGAGGGAGTGGCAAGGCAGGTGGAGATGACCACCAACTTCGCCCCGGCTTGGAGAAAGTTAGCGGCTTCCACTCAGTGCCATCCAGACACCAGCCCTGGGCTGCTCACCACTGCTCTGCTGACACTGTCTGTTTGGGGTCTGATTGAGTCCTGGGCTGTTATAGAGCATGCTGTCCACATTGGGCCATCAGGGTGGGCTGAGCAACATTCAGAAGCACCAAGGGACATCATCCCTGCTGAACACCTGTGAGTGATGTGCAGGTGTTGATGGGTTGTCCTACCAAAGAGCAATAAGAAGTCAAGGAGTAGTCAATGATTAGAGCTCACTTAAGTGGATGGCCTTGGCTGGACTCCTATGGACTCCCCAATGCTCAGGATAGTTGCACCTTCCTCAGAAATTGGGCCATTTCTTACATGTGTCTCCTCCTCTATATGTGATTGCTACAAGTCCAGGAGTTGGGTGTCCAGCTTACTTCCTCACACACTTTCCATCTTCCAAGGCAGGAGTTGGCAGGCCAAATCCTGCTCACTACTTATTTTTGTATAGCCCATGAGCGAAGAAACTTTTTTAGATTTTTAAATGGTTGAAAAAGTCCAAAGAAGAATAATCTTTCATAAAACATGAAAATTATATGAAATTCGAATTTCAGTGTCCATAAAGTTTTGTTGGAACATGGCCCCTCATTCACTTACATATTGTCTATGTCTGTTCTAACATTACGATGATATAGTTGAGTACTTGCAAGAAAGAACACATGGCCTACAAAACTTCACATATTTACTGTGTAATCCTTTACAGAAAAAGTCTACTGAGCCCTGTTCTAAGACAATGGACATCCCTTACTAAATAAAAGGAAGGTACAAAGAAGTGCAGAATGAAAAGTACCTCAACTGATATTCAAAATATTTTCTTCATGCATGTAGAAGGCCTTGGAAACCATGCTAAGGAATTTGGATTTGATTTTATAGTCACTAAGGAACCATACAAAGTTTTGAGCTTTGAGTGGCATGACAAAATGGTACTTGAAATATGTTATTTGAGGTTTTTGTACAATTTATTTGACATGGTATCAGAAGGAGGAAGCTTTCTTTAAGACCCATCTATTAGATTCACAAACATACGTTTAAGATAATAAATATTAAAAAATAAATACACAAAATAGGGATTATCATTAGGAAGAAAGAAAAATTGACTGGGAAGGGGCACAAGGGAGCATTCTGGATGTTGGAAGCACTCTATATCTTGATCTGAATGGTGATTACACTGGTGTTATTGTAGCTTAAAGATGGTCACAAATTCTTTGCTCTCCCTCCCACTGAAAGGCTGGCCTTAGTGACTTGCTTGAGCAATAGAATTTGATGGAATTGATATCCCAGGACATGTGAGATCTCGCAACTTCCATCTTGGTCTCTCAAAATGTTCATTCTGGAGAAAACCAATGCCAAAAGAGGTCTGACTACTCCGAGATTGCCATGCTGTGAAGAAGCCCAGGCTAGCTACATGGGGAACTCAAAAGGAGAGAGAGACACGTAACAGTCCCTGGTTGTTGTGTCATCCAACCCAGGAACAAGATATGTAAGCAAAGAAGCCTTCAGATGGCTCCAGCCACAGCCACTACCTGATGGTAAATGCGTGAGAGATCACAAGAGAGAACCACCTGGCTGTAACCAGTCAGCCAACCGAGCCAGGAGAGAAAATAAGTTGTTTTCAAACCACTAGGTTTTGAGGTAGTTTGTTACTTAATAATAGACAACCAAATAACCAGATACATACATATGTATATTAGGCACCTTCTAAATGTATGTTATACCTCAATCAAAAATAAGTAACTAAATACAGATCATACAAATTCAGGTACAGAGATACACAAGCCCTAATGTTCTTCAGTTTGTTGTAACCAGGAACTAACTGGATGATTAGCAATAGGTATAGATTTTTCTATGAGGAAGAAGACAAATGAACAGATATTGAATACTGTGTACTTATAACACCTACGGTAGCTTGTGATTTTCAAACAGACCCATGAAATAGGTATATTACTTTCTTTTGACAAATAAGTTAAGAGATTTTCCCAAGGTCATATATCTGGAAAGTGAGAGAATTCAAATTCGAACATAAATCAATTGGCTCGAAAGTCCTTGCTCTTCCCATGAGTGGGATTGGAGGTAGAGTGCAGGGAAATTTGTGTGAAAGAGCAAAGCTCTTTCCTCCTAGCTCTAGTCTTTATTTGGCTAATACTGATTAGCTGGTGGTGGTTGTGGAGCAGGAGTCCAATGGTAGAGCCAGGTATGGTTTCTTTGGAAGGTCCTGGGCAGTCTCCCCAGTGTTGGCTACACGCTCTCTGTATGACATCCTGTATGACATCCTGTATGACATACAGTATGACATCCTCAGCTCATTTCCCTCTCCCTGGTTATCCTGCCCTGTGTCTGCTGAGGTATAGCCATTCCCACTGGGTTTGGAGACACCCACAGTCCCCACAATAGCTTTGGGCTGGGCCCCCACCTCCTCTCATGCTGAGGCCTCATCATCTTGGCTTCCTCTTGTCCACTGGTTCTCTGAACAATTCCACCTCCCTCTTAGGACCCCAGGGACTCTTGAGGACATTCTAGATACCTTTCTGGGAGGTAAGGAGCTCCCAGGGCCTGTCCTCAGCTCCTCATTATAGACACCCTCTTTAGGCATTTCAAATGAACCACCTCAGCTGTAACACATGCTTCTAGCACCATGATGAACAGTGGTTGATGGTTGGTGGTTGGGGCAGGAGGACTTCTCTAAGGCCTTGAAATTCTGTCAGGCTACATCCAAGGAAGCAAGGAGCAATCTCCTTACTCAAGGACTTCCACAAGCCTCTCTGATTGTTTCTTCCTCCACTCTTCCTTGTCACCAGTGTTTTGCCTTTTTCTTCTTTCCCCTTTCTCTTCCTTGGCAGAATTGCTTTCTGCTTCCCTTTCCTGTCTAGCTGGTACTTCCCTAACATCCTCTCCTCCTCTTTTTCTTCTCTGTGCTTATGGCCCAGTGTTAATGGTGTGAGAATTAAAGAGGTTAAAATCAGATTTGCCAAGAAAGTATTTCAAAATCTATTATCCCGTGATAGTTGTATCTAAGTGTAGCTTTCTATGGCACTGCCATGAGTAAGAATAAGGAAAAAGGGGAGGAAGCAGCTTACAGAGGGAATAAGCCAGGTTCAGGAGGACTGATTTAGACCTGGGTCAGGGTCAGGACAGGTGTCTGAGGAGTGGGACAGGTTGAAGGATAAGTCTAAATCCTAGTCAGCAGGATGGAGGCAGAGGTGGTAAGAATCTGCATTGTGAGGCGCATTCAGGGCCTGCCAGTGAGTTAGCCAAGTTCTAAAAAGCCAAGTAGTTGGAGAAGTTTCAAGCCAGAACTAATTCTGGAATGCAGAGAAACGACCCATGTGGCAGGAACCTCGAGAACAGTGTGTCTGTAATGACCACCTGACATTTATTGTGTGTGTCTCTCTCTCTGGTCCTGATCAGCCTTCTAATTACCCCTGATGACCCTGGAGTCTAGACAGACAGAATGATGGAGTTGATATGAAACACCCCTCCCCTGGGGGAAGAGAGCAGAAATCAATGCATTCCGGTGTCGGGGCTGCCTGGACTGTGTGTGAGCAGGGCTGGGGTAATGGTCCAACCTTCACCTGATCACATGTCCATCCTCTTCCTCCTTACATCGCTGTGCCTTGCTTCCCATCTGTCCATGATTCCTTCCAGGCTTCCTCTCCTACTCAGGCCTTGTCTTGACTCAGTCAGCTACCCTGGACTTGAACCCCACCACTAGGTCAAATCTCCTCCACTTAGATGGTCCATTAAAATACTAGGTGTTGAACCTGGAGTCACCAAAGAAAGAACAAAGGTGAATCATGGCTGGCGAACTCCACTGAAGGATGCAGGGGAAATGCATAACAGGTTTTAGAAAGATTTATGTTAAAAATGTTGTTTTTTTAATAATGCAGACTTCGGTCATCTAATTCAGTTGTGTAAAATACCTCTTTCCATGGTAATCTGAAATCAATGAGGTGTCTCTGTAGTTGGAAAAAAGGTACACAGGTGCCAAGCATTTGAATAAATTGTAGACTTTTGGCTTTGCCCATGTGGAGGACATTTATTTTCTCTAGGCGTTTCTGCCGAGTTTATCAAACCCAAAGAATGACTTAATTTGCAACTAAAAAAATGAAAAAGTTTTTAGTCAAAAAGACCTCTCTACTTACCAAGAAATCACATTCTATTAGGGATATTCATAGATCCCCTCCAGGGACTCTCTAAAATCTTTAGCAGCATCCTCTGATTGCTGTCAAATACTTACCCAGACTTTTTATTTAAGGGCTATTCTCGGGCATGATTCTGTCCAATTATTTTGAGAAGAGTATTAGATTTGTCTGACTCTTGGTGTTTTTTTCCCTGAGTGGAGACTAGGAACTATATCGGGAAATAATATTGATTTTTCCAAGTGAATTTGTTTTGCAAGGTGAAAATAATCCCATAATATTGCTGTGTAAATATGAGTGAGCAATTGACCATGTAATTAACTATCCATCCTTTTTGCTGCTTCTGGTTTATTAGTTAGCACATCTTCTGGTAAATCCTCATTACCACCACTGCAGTAGGGTAGGCAAGGAATTTTCCGGTTGTTCCTTTTGCATTTCCTTCAAAATCAGAAAGTCATCAGGAAAAGAATGTAGTGGAAGAGGGCATCCCCTATCCTAGGAGCCATGCCACTGTGCCAGCTTACTGTTCACGTGGGAGCTTCTCTCCCAGGCATTTCAGGGACTTCTGTCTAATGTCTTGTTTCATCGTCCATCTTGGCTGACTACTCCTCTCTGCCAAGTTATGGCACAGGTATGGGCCAGTAACACCCTTTAGACCCAGAACATGGAAGACGTAAGAAGGGCTTTGAAGTCAGACATTTCTGAATTTAAATCTTATACTACTACATTCTAGCTGTGTGACCTTGGGCAAATGTAAATGTCCCCCAAACTACAAAACTAGTGTTCCTAGCAGATCTGTGGCTCCTAATCCCACAGGTGAGGTCAGTTTGTCACCTTCTTGGTGATCTTAACTCTGAGCATTTGTTTAAGGTGGTGCCCATCAGCTTTCTCCACCTCCTGTAAAGTTAAATATTTTTCCTGCTTAATTAAAACATAATTTATAAAGGGAAACTTTGAGACTATGTAAATGTTTTGTCGTCAAACTTTCAGCCTAGTTTTAGCATCCATTGTTAATTTTTAACTAAATCAGTTATTACTCTGATGACTTTCTCCTTGATTTCTTCTACATTTATTAGCTGGCTTTCCGTTGTTAAGAAAGAGCTTTATTTTCTTGTTTGTTTTGTTTATTATCATTACAGATTCATGAATTCTGACTTTTCTTGATTTGATGCTCCTATTGTCCTAGATTTCCTTCAGGCTGGCACCTATCTCCTTTTATGTGTCTTCATCACTTTTTTGTTGCTGTTGTTGTTGAGGAAGATTCACCCTGAGCCAACAGCTGTTGCCAATCTTCCTCTTTTTTTTCTTTTTTGCTTGAGGAAGATTTATCCTGAGCTAACATCTGTGCCAGTCTTCCTCTATTTTGTATGTGGGTCGCGGCTACCTCATGGCTGACAAGTGGTGTAGGTCCACACCTGGGATCCGAACCCATGAACCCGGGCTGCAGAAGCAGAGTGTGTGGATCTTTAACCACTATGCCGTGGGGCTGGCCCCTCCATCAGTTTTTGAGAGCTTTCTGATTCTCTTGCACAACAAGAGGCTATAAGTTCCTCTTGCACTTTTCTTGCTCTAGCTCTGGAATCAGACACTTCCTCCAAGCTCTAGCTGTATTAATATCACAGCCTTGAGCTTCCCTTCTAGGAACTCACCTCTGTCCCTGAAGAGTTTCTCTCCAGAAAAAGCAGTTTAACTCAGTCAACTGAGGACCACACAGCTTAAGCTTTATCAGAATGTGGCCACTGTATGACTTTGGGCAAGTCCCTTAAATACCCTGAGTTCCTCATCTAAGAAATGGGGCAAGAGTAACTCCATGGTGTTGCTGAAGGTAACAGAGATAACATCCCTGAAACACCAAGACCAAGCCTTTACCTTAAGGGACTTTGGGGGCCAGACTCATAGCCAAGTGGTTAAAGTTCCACACACTCCACTTCAGCAGCCCAGGTTTGCAGGTTCAGATCCCAGGCATGGACCTACTCCACTCATCAGCCATGCTGTGGAGGTGTCCCACATACAAAATAGAGGAAGACTGGCACAGATGTTAGCTCAGGGCAAATCTTCCTCAAGCAAAAAAAGAGGAAGATTGGCAACGGAAGATTGGCTCAGATGAATCTTACTCACCAAAAAAAAGGGTGGGGGGGCCTCAACAACTTCAGCATATGCTCTTAATAAGGAATGCCTCCAAGTCAAACTACAAAATGTGTTGGCATGAGTTTAAATGCGCTTTTCTTCTCATAATCAATTCAGCCATTTCTAAATGTGATATTTTCCTAAAACTTTTCAAGTTTATTCATGATACAAGATATCTACTTGTACACAGAGAATGAGTCAGCCAGTTTTGACGAATGTGCCACATGGCATATAGGTCTATGACAACACTCCCTCTTTGTCTGTAGTCTGATGCAACAGGAGGATAAGCTAATACCTTGGCGAGATCCAGTTTTCCTGCTCGAGAACACTGGCATATTTACCACCCAGGCACCCCCACCCTGCGGCCTAACAAGAGATAAGGTGTAACAAGCTTCATTTAAAGGCTGCAATCAGAAAAACCAACACCTACTCTAAGTGACATGCTGACCCAGATGCTGCCTTAGCTTATATCATTTCATCTTTGTTATCTGGAATGTATGAAGTGTATATTTTCTCTGGAAAATGAAACAAGGGCTTACAATGGAGAAGGACTTATCCAAAATCACCCATTTAGTAAGTGGCAAAACCAAGATTTTAACTGACTCTTGATGCCTACATACAATTTTCTGATTTTTAAATAATTTTCATTTATAATTTTTGTGTTATATAAATTTTTCCTTTAGAATAATTTTGACACTACACTAAGTGTAAGTCACAACTTGCTTCTTTTCTCACTCACATTTAGCTTTTCTACATTTATCGAAAACATAACCTTAAACATAGCCAGAGATTAGAATGTTCATTTTTAAATCAGCTGCCTTGCCTTAGCTTGGATTCCAAAGGTCTTTTTCTCATCTTTGGGCTCCTTTGACATCCTAATGCCTCCAGCTACTCACTTCTGAGCAGCCAGCTAAAGGAGCCTGTCTTTAGGACCTCCACCGACACAGAAAGCATTGCCAGAGGAAAATAGCAGTATTATGTTCCCTGTCTGGTTTCCTGTTCTTGGTTCTGGTTTGTCTGATTGTTTCACCCCATCACATGCTATGGAGAAAGAGGGACGTTGCACCTGTACAAGGTGTCTGTACATTGGGATCATAGGCCACATGCCTAGCATGTCTGAGCTCACACATGGCTCTTCAAACCCATGCAATTGCCGTTTATCACTGCATATCACTGGGAGAAAGCATTTCTTATTCCTGGAAAATTCCAGACCTGTCCTGCTTTCCATCAACCAGCTCTCCTCTGCTCCCTATTCTGGTTCGTGCCATGTAAGATCTGGCTGGGCCCCCTTAGTTTTAGGGACCCATTTGGCCTCTCCTTTCTGACTGGTAAGCCCACCAGACCCTTAATCCCTCATCATTTCCTGATTCAAGAGTCTGTGAAGCTCTAGGTGAGAGCAAGAGACCCTTCTGGATCCCTGGTCCAGAGCCTGCTGTAGATCCGGGCCAGGGCCAGGTCATGACCAGCAAGGGAATTCTGTAAAGAAAGTACAGGAGAAGCTAGTGCAGGCTGGGGAGGTAGCACATTACCATTCTTGTCATTCAAGAAAAAGTAATCCCAATAAGAAATCTTAAAGAGCCGTCCTAGACCTTGGGAGCTGAGAACAAAATGTTCTGCTGTCAGCTAGAGATGCCAGGTAGAGAAAAGGACCAAGATATTGGTGAAGGCCGGCGTCAAGCAGACAGCTCTCTGGAGGTCAGAGAGAGGTAAATGGTTCAGCAGAAGCTGTGAGCCTTGAGCTCTGGCAGTTCACCCCAGCATCCTTTACCAGCCGGACTGTAGATTCCCAGAGGTGAAGATGCTGGGCTGGACACACCTGTTTTCTTCTTAATCCTGGGAAGGTAAATTCCACCTCTCTCTTTCAGATCTTTGGATTGGTGCCACTTGCTTAACTTAATTTCTAAACAGCACTTAATTATTTAACAAGCAACTGCTGATAATTTGCTGTGGATATGTTTAGCAGCCTGTTCTGTTTACAATTTGCTTCAGTTGGAATGTTCTTTAGAAACTCTTTCCTCAAGAAGCTGATTTCCTCAATATACATGGCAAATACATGTTCTCCATCCTCCTGGGCATCTCAGATTCAAAATCCTTTGTCCTGTGAGCACTGTCTTAGTCTGTCTGTGCTGCTGTAGCAGATACCATAGACTGGGGAGCTTAAACAACAGTATTTACTTCTCGCTGTTCTGGAGGCTGAGAAATCCAAGACTAAAATGCTGGCAGCTCGGGTATCTAAGAAGGAGTGTCTTCCTGGTTTGCAGCTGGCTGCCTTCCGGCTGTAGCTTCACATGGCTGAGAGAGAAAGATCATCTCTCTCGTCTCTTTTTATAAAGGCACTAATTTCATTCATGAGGGCTCCACCCTCAAGACCTAATCACTTCCTAAGCCTCCACCTCCTCATATTATCACCTGGGGATTAGGGCTTCACGATATGAATTTGGGGAGGGACACAAATATTCAATCCATCATAAGCAGGTTCCCACTTGTCAGTACACACACTGATCAGTACATCAGGCCCCATTTGCTGGTTCAAAAAAAATACTCCTATAGGGGCAGCATATTTTGATCCAAAATACAAGAAAATTATTTTTGTCCAGAGATTTAGTTTCAGGCACATTATTCAATTCAATTTTTAAAACAAATTATTTTGTTTGTTTTTTTTCTAACAAAGATTTCTAAAGACTGCAAATTCTTTTCCGCCCAGTATTAAGGATGTCCACACTGACGAGTCAGGGGCTTCCGCAGCAGCTGGGGGAGTCCTCAGCGGCCTCAGCTGCAGCGAGTCCCGGACCCCTCCTCACGATGACTGGGCAACTCTGTCCAGGCACCTGCACGACAGCAGGGACCAGCTTTCCTAAAGAGGCGTGGAGGTGGGGTCTTCCAGGGGCTGTGTTAGAAAGAGCCCACTGGTAGCCGGGCAGACTCAGGGCCAAGCCCCGCACCCCCTCTTACCACCCCCTCATTAGCTTCCTAATCTGTAAAACGGGAATATGTGCTTTGTGAGGCGGTATTTGAATTAGAAACAATATAAAATTCTTACCAGACAGTAAATACGCAACAAATAAAGCTAAGATTACTATCCTCTGATAAAGAACAAATGTCTTTAAGAAAGAAAGTTCTATCCTTATATACTGATGTATTCAAAATACCATTGTATCTGTAAATGCAAATGAGCAGCTGAGCATTCCAGAAGGGGCGAAACATAGAGGGCATTATTCCGGAAGACAGTTTGCCCAACCCCGAGATTCTGATGAATAACCCAGGTGGAGGAAGGGGCCCCTCTTATTTTTGTCCGTTAGCCTTTTCAAATCACCAGTGCAGGCACTTCTGTGTTGCCTTCACCCCTAGAATTTCTCACTCAGGTGTTCTGGAGCTGGCATGAAAAAAGTGTAATAAAATAATTCTTTCAGACAAGTTGAGAGAGAAGTTTTCCCAGAAGACAGGATCCTGGCTTTGAGTCACATAAAGTGTGTGCTTTGTCAATAACACAGGGAGCAAAGGCAGGATGAATTTTATTTCATTGGACAAGCAGTTTGGACTACAGCTAAGGCCAGGCGAGATGCTAAACTCTTAAATAAATGTTTTGCACTATCTAGAAGGGAAAGCTGCAATTGATTCCAATCTTTTCTGACAGAAAATCAGTTCTTTTAAAACTCCCGGGGCAGCAAACAGTAACAAAAAGATCCTGTTGCTAATAAAAGTCATAAAGGGCTGCAAAAGAAAACATGGTCCCTGGGAAGCTACAGGCCACAATTAACATGCACATTATCTCCCAAGGTGCCTCTCTTCTCTGTCCCTCGTGTCTCAAGAAAGGAAAAAAGTCAAGTTTATGGTGATTTGTAATCTCATAAAACGATAGTTTCTAATCGTACATAGTGTCTTTCAGCATTGTCAAAGACACAGGGAGAGAGATTTTCAGACCCAATAAGGCCAAGTTGAACTGAAAGGATAGTCCTAACATCCCAGCTGTGATGGCTACTGAGTTTAAGACATGAAGGGAGTTTATTTTATTAACTCCTTGACTCTTGCTAAGATCTATGCAGACTCAACACCAGCTGGACTTGCCAACATTAGCCTCGTGGTTCTCAAACCCAACTCAAGCGAGCCAGCGCAAGAACGCCCAGAGAACTTGCTGAGAGGCAGAGGGCTGGGCCCTGTCCCCAGAATATCTGACTCAGTGGATCTGGGTGGGGCCTGAGAAGCTACTGATTTCCTCGATGATGCTGAGGCTATTGGTCCAGGGGCCCCACTTTGAGAACCACCATACCAGGTTAAGAATCAGACTGATTTCACTGAAAGAGATAAGAATTTGCCATCAGAAATAATAATGTTAAAGGTAGGATAGTGTGTATTGCGTTAGCAGCTTCTAAGTTGGATTGTCCTTTTTCATTTTTAGGAGAGTTTAGCTAGTCCATTGAATGTCTTAGTATTCCAGTTAACAGTTTCCTACCAGCCTCTGAGCCTGGGACCACCTCGACAGCTCTGACGCCCACCTCTAACCATGCCTGAGCCCTGCTCAAACACCCTCAGCAGCTGGGCATTGCCTGTGGAATAAGATGAAGGCTCCCAAGCAGGACACGTGGGGCCACCTTCCATGGGGCTCTGTCACCTTGGTGGGCTTACTCCTCTTCAGGCCTTCCCACCAACATACACTCTTTGCTATGTGCTTGCCAGACCTCAGTCCAACATGTAACTGTGCAAGCACTTACTGCTCCAAGCCCAAGTGTCTGAGTAAGCAGTGAGAAGGTGAAGAACAGCCCTGCTGGCAGCCAGGCTGTGAATGGGAAACAGAGGCTTGAAACACAAACTACACTTTTCCACTACACATCACTCTGTGGCTCACAGAGCAAATGCAAGTGTACCAAACCCAATCCAGGATGCTTGTCACAAACTATCTCAACTCAAACTCTTTAAACACCTGCTCATTCAGGTCTATATGTTCCAGAAGAGAGCTGTGGACAAACTGACTCAAGTGAACTCCATGCAGACTCACATGTTCCAAAAATGAGGCAGCTGGCTATCCCTTCCTTAAGATCCCCCTTCAAGAAGCCTCACGGTCGCCTGTTGTGTGCTGGCTTCCTTGCTGTAGCAAGTGATAAATCCAGCTTTGTTCACCACAGAGACTTGCCCAGTGGTCTTTGGCTGTTGGCCAACAACAGTAGATTGGGTTATTTTAGTACAGAATAAATAAAATAATTCAGAGAGATTGTGATTGTCACAGTGGAATGGTAATCTAATTGAGTCAGGTGACATATCAGTTGTAGATTTAAAGTTTCTTTAGTAGTGAAGGTATGCGGATGTACAGAGATGGGCACACTACCTGTTCCCAGATGAAGGTACAGTGCCCCACACCCCAACATTCTGTGGGAGTCCACACCTGTAGACCATGTCACTCACTTGGAGTGAGGATTCCTAGATGGGAAGAACTTTCACTTTTCTGGCACAGGGTTTGTACCCTCCTGGACTCCTTCCCACCTGATCACCTCATGACATCAGCTATGTACCTATTGGCCTATCTGTCCACCATGTGGAGGTAACTGATGCACAACAACCCCACCATGTTCTTGGGTAATCATTTTGAGGATCAGTGAAGCAGAAGCCAGTTTCCCAGCATGCATCAGCTTCGACCTGAGACCCATTCCTACAATATACCAAATCCTTAGCATGGTGCCTGGTGGATAATAGGAGGTCAATAAATGTTAGTTACCTCTCCTTTACATGCCTCTTCATCCTAAAATCCCACCATCCTTTAAGAGCCACTCACTGGGCACTTCATGAAATGGAGCCTCCACTCCCCTCAAAAGCACATAGGAAATTCTCCCCTCTTGAAAGCCCCACCACACAGTGAGTGGACGGCTCCCATGCCCCATCTCACCCTTTGGGAACTTGACATCCTCCATGACTGCTACCTCCTTGACTCAAGACCCTGCGTCACCCATATTTGCACCTGACGTTGAACCTAACATGGACCTTGCATCTTGTAGGGGCTAGTAATCTGATAATAAACATGATTGTTAATTTTAGAACTGAAATGCAATGTCTTTGGGTTATGCATTCAGTTGTCTAAAAGTGGTTTGCCTACTTTTATTCTAAAAAGCATTCAGTAAAACCAACCAGAGAAGATTTCATAAAATTAAAAATTGGGTTAGTGTTCTTTTTCTCTCAACAGATTTCTCAAACACTTACAATCATGTGAGCTTTTTATTCATTCTTTTTTTAAGTAGAAATAAACCAGTTAGTTCCTCAAGCATCGAAAATAAATTAACTGAATGCTTAAATCCACTGGCCCTAATAAATTTCTTTTCTCTAAGGAGTGATTTTCATAGTGGAAGTAATTGCTGATAACCCTAAGTGATTCACTTTTGTACAACATCTGGAAGGTGCTAGCACGTGATACTTCAATTTTTGCAAACCCAATATTAGGAGCACAAAAAGGTTTTATTTTTCAAGTGTTCTTGTTTGTCAAGCCATGGGTTAAATGCCACACTCTGACACTGAAGAAAATTTAAATCATGACATTAATTTTTGTAAAATGCAGATATTAATTTCCTGAAACATATTATGGCTATAGCTTCACAAAAGTTGGATCTGTGTTATAGAGGAATGAGCTCAATATTTGGTCTCAGGAGATAGCAGTTAGCAGCAGTGAAAGTGCAGACAAGTGATTTATTTCTCTGCACCTCTAAAATAGAGAGGATAGTAGTAGTACCTCACATGGCTCTTAGTGCTTAGTAAACTGAAGAGTGCTTTAGAAACGTGAATTACTATTCAGTCTGTTTATAGAGACATCTCAGGTCAGAGTAGGAAAGGTGCTCAGAGACCATCTCATCCATAACTTGGTAGTTACACTACAGGAAGTTGAGCCCAGAGTGGCAGTGACTTGTTAGTGGAAGGGTCAAAAGACCAACTCTCTGTCCATATTAGAAATTGGCATAAAGTTACCCAAAGCCAAATATTTGTACTTTACTCGTATTTCTAACCCAAGAACACTGTTTGGGGTTGAATTGTGACCCCTCAAAAAAGACATATTGAATTCCTAACCTCCAGTATCTTCAAATGTGACCTTATTTGGAGATAGGGTCTTCACAGAGATCATCAAGTTAAGATGAGGTCATTAGGGTGAGCCCTAATCCAAAATGACTGGTGTCCTTGTAAAAAGGAGAAATTTGGACACAGACACACACACACACAGACACACACACACCAGACACACACACACACACACACACACAGAGGCAGAGATTGATGTGAGGCTTCTGCAAGCAAAGGAAGGCCAAAGATTGCCAACAAACCACCCAAGGCTGGGAGAGAGACGCAGAAAAGATTCTGCTCCACAGCCCTCAGAGGGAAACAACCCTGTGGACACTTTGATTGCAGACTTACAGCCTCCAAAACTATGAAGCCATAAATTTCTGTCGCCTAAGCCACTCAGTTTGTGGTACTTTGTTACAGCAACCCTTGCAAACTATTATAAACACCGTGTTCTTCTTTAATTCATGAACTTGAATTGTTAATTGCATTTGGGGCATTTTCAAAACAAGTTGATCTCCAAAGTGATTTCAATGCCCTCCGTTGATTTTATCTTCACAAGACCTCTATGAGGTAGAGATGTACTGACATTCCAGTTTTATAGAAATTTTTAACATTAATCATTTATACTCTGTTACATACAGAAAATATCTGAGATGACAAAATGAAGATTTTAATGCAAATGAGACACAAAGTAAGTCCGTCTTTTTTTTGGTGAGTAAGATTGGCCATGAGCTAACATCTGTCACCAATCTTCCTCTTTTATTTTTTTTCCCCCCAAAGACCCCAGTACATACTTGTATGTCATAGTTGTAAGTCATTCTAGTTCTTCTATGTGGGATCCCGCCACAACATGGCTTAATGAGTGTTGTGTAGGTCCACACCCAGGATCTGAACCGGCGAACCCTGGGCCTCCAAAGTGGGGTGTGTGAACTTAACCACTCAGTCACAGGGCTGGTCTGCAATAATTCTTAAATTAAAAAATAAAGAAAACCTAACTTGACAAAAGCAATGGGGGAAGATTTAAACAAATCACGAGGACAAGTACATAGTCTGAGAAAAATTACAAGAACTGATCACAGGTGACAGATGTGAGTTTCCCAGGAATAAATGCCAAAAGGGAAGCACAATGGGTCATAATAATGACTATATTATTTATAATATTTTAAAGTAATGTTTTAGCATTTTTTGGATTATCTTATTTACTTTTCCCCAAAATTTTTCTGTCTTATTTTATTATTATCCCCATTTTACAGATAACGAAACTGAGAACTAGATTATACAGTTTGCCCAAGATCATAGAACTAGTAAGTGGTGGCTCCTGGATTTACTCAGGCTAACTCCAGTGTAACTACAGAGCTGTCCTCTTAATCACTCTATTATAGTGCTTCCATGTGCAAGACAAGATTCTCCTAACTCAACCCCGAGGCACATTTGCCATGAGTCCCTATATAAGGAACATGGAACAGCATCAAAAATGAAGACAATCACAGTTTTACCTAAAATGCCCAGATATTTTATCTTCGTTTATCGACAGCAAACATTAACTGAATACTTGCTATGTGTTTGGTGCATAATAAGTATTCAATATAGTGTGTCAAATATAAGAGACAGAATGATCACTGATGAGCTGAACACTGGCTATCTAGAGACAGATGAACAAGTCCTCTTTCCTAACAGTAAGAAAGACATGAAGGAAATCATTTGGCTCCAGTGGGCTAAGTGCATTTATAAACATGCGTGCTAAGAACAGTGGTGCCACAAAGGATAGGATGATCCACTCAAACCATTAAAGAAAGTTGGGAGTTGGAAGATGAGTAGGTGTTCAGCTGTGAGCTTCCAGTAGGCTTCACATTGGAGGAGGAGCGAAGAGAAAGAGCAGATACACAGAGGAGAGAAGAAATGCAGCACATCCAGGACACCCAACAACGGGCAACAGGTGAAAGCTGCGGTGGGACAGGAGATGCAATAGCAAAGGTTGGCAAGATCATATGGATAAAGGTTTTCTATGCTATGCAGCTACATAAACATTTCTTAAGATAATTTTTCTTAAATTCTCTGGGAAAAATTCAAGAAGTGGAAGAATTCAGTTTTCCTGCTAAGTAGCTTCTTATTGCTGCCATAACAAATGATCACCAACTTAACGGCTTAAAACAACACAAAGTTATTATCTTACCACTCCTGAGCCAGAAGTCCAAAATGGGTCTCAGTGTGCTAAAATCAAGATGGCCTGAGGGCTGCATTCCTCTCTGGAGGCTCAAGGGGGGAATCGGTTTCCTTGCCTTTTGCAGCTTCTAGAGGCTGTTCTCATTTCTTGGCTTGTGGAGACTTCCTCCATCTTTAAGGCGAGCAACATCAGGCCAAGTTCTCATATTTCCATTTTGGTTCTTTCACTCCGCCTCTTGTGTCTGTATTTAAGGACCCTTGTGATTACATTGGGTCCACCTGGATAACCCAAAATAATCTGTACATCTCAAAGTCCGCTGGCAACCTCAATTCCTTGCAACCTTTGCCATGTGACCTAACATAGGCACAAGTTCTGGGGAATGAGATGTGGACATCTTTGGGGGGCCATTATTGTGCATATGGTACCTGCTGTATCTCAGGAAAGGAGTTTGGGTCTCTCTGGGGTGTATTCCACAGAGCTCCCAATTCCAGGGAAATGAAGTCATTTAGCCTTTCATGGGGCACATGTTTTGCCTCTATAGTTGTTCGTTGGCTAATACTGCCAAGGTCTTACAGGAATCTGTATGACAATATGCTTTTTTGGCAAAGGTCCTTTAAAAACCCTTCTAAACCAGCTCCTTTTACATGTTATAAACCAGGGACACAATAACTGGCTAGTTTCATAAGTCAGTCTTACCAGTTTTTCTGAATAAACAGTTTATTTCAATGTACAAAGCCATCCCAATTGTCAGCTGGTGACCCCAGAGATGCAGTTTATGGGATCTGCATTTTGATTAGCTTGCCAATGTCAATATTCTCCAGCCAAGGCAGAGGATTGGATAGAATGACCTCTCAAAAATTCTTGCTTATCAGCAAATGTCTTCATTTCCAACCCAAAACAATGCTGCATTTTACCCATTGAATGATTTTCTTTCTAACTTGCTATCAATTCACTTTAATAGTCTCAGTGACTTCTAAGAGAAAATCCTGTAATTTAATGATTACTAAGATACCAGAAAATTTGCTAGTGATACTAATGTTGGAATTAGAAGCTTGGATTTCTCTTCCTTCCCCTCTGGGATTGGTGCTCATTGACTGGCTGATGGACCTGGCAAGCAGGTGGGTCCAACTCAGGTAAGACAAGTCAAGAGAGGGAAGAGACGGCCTTTAAATGCAATAACCTTGAGTATTCCACACACTCAAGGTTAAGGGCAAGTTTATGGGGCAGGAAGATCATGTGATGATGTGAAAAGAATAGATAGGAGAATGGAAATGAATTATTCTAATCCCTAATTACCTCGGCTTCGGACAATTAAAACTGAACTTAACATCAGAAGTTACGAGAATTTTGGGGGCAATGTTTTAAGTGAAATTTAAGAAGCTGTGGATGTGAGTGCTTATGAGAAATCAAAGCACTGGATTAATAACTTGCGTAGATACATTAGACAGATTTGGTGAATACTTATGTAAGAGTCACCATAAAATTTCACTTAAATTTCTACTTATTCTCTATCTTGTCACCGTAAAGGTGAGTATTTAAATCTGTTGGTTAAAAAGAGTCTAGTTTTCCTATAATATTAAAATGTTGGTTTTAATATTTCTAAAGGCTTTTGACTCATGGCCTTTATCAGACTGTGAATGTTTGTGATAGGAGATGCCATTTGTCGAGGTAATTGTTCTCTCAAAGATGTAAACTGCATATACCATCGGGGTCAATCTACTCACCAACCTTATGACAATTAATTTGCCAACCATGACCGCGCTGAATTAGCTCTAATTAACTCAACTGGTAAAAAGAATGGTGCAGATTCTCTAAAAATAAGAGAACGGCTAAAGGCTGTCTTCCTTGTAACTAATTATCGTACATGTAAAATAAAGTGACTCTATGGCCGTGGTTCTCAAACCTTGTTGCATGTTAGAATCATCCGAGGAGCGTTGAAGAAAACCAAGCCGAGGCCACATCCCAGAGTAAACTAATCACAATCTCCAGGGTGGCGCTCAGGTATGTCTATTTTGAAAGTTCCTGAGCTGGCTCCGATGTGCAGTCCAGCTTGAGTGGTCTGTAATGAATAGCATAAGCATCACCAGGTGCATGTTAGATACAGAAGCCTGGGTCACACCTCAATTCTACTGAACCAAAATCTGCAATTAACTAGATCCCCAGAAGGTTCTTACACACATTAAAGTTTGAGAAGCGCTGAGCTCTGCCCCAATGTGGAATGTTGATTTGCTACCAACCTAGTGAGGACACCTGGAACCTAGCAATGACTCCAATGCTAATCAACTACACAACTTTGGCCAATTCATTTATTTTCCTTGAGCCTCAGTTCCTAATGTGTTAAACGATGAGATTGGGTAAGATCATATCTAATGTCTTTTGCACCCCTGAAATTTTAGGATCTTATTAAATTGCTTGGCTGCTTTGTATTCCATGTATATATGGACTGTTTCTCCATTTTCAAATTCAGAGTATTAAAATGTACCAGCCTATTCACCTGATAGTTTGCAAAAAGAGAACTCTATTAGCACACAAACTGGTTAGGAGGCGTTTATTTTTAACCACAGCTGGGCATACTTTAGGTTTCAAGAAGCCACAGGTGACCTTTTGGAACGAGTCCATGGAATTTTCAATACAATGTGCTTTGCTTGTAGGCATACTTTCAAATAAAAGTGATAACATTCAAATATTGTGATTTGATTAAGGATATCATTGCCTCCACAGAGCTTATTTATGCAATCCCATTCCTTATCATTTCAGCCTTGCTTTTTCACAAAGTGTCTCCTGGAAACACCACTAGTCTTGGAGGACCAATCTGCCTTCAGTGGGTGGAAGAGAAGACACCCTCGTGAGCCCACTCACTCACGAGCCCACTCAAGTGAGCCCAGGTGCCACTGGCAGTAAGAACTGCATGGAAATGGGACTCAAGGGAGCCAGATTTTTGTCTTGCTTTTGCTATTGTCCTGCCATGTGATCTTGAAGAGTTGACTGATAATGGCTGTGCCTGTTTGCCCTCTACAATCGGAAGACTAGATAGACTGTTTCCAACATGCTGAGTCTGTGCTTGCTGTCTATGTACAGCCTCCTGAGTAACATACTATATTGAATTCCTTATGAGTCCCGTTTCAGAATGGGCAGAGGACCATGCTGATGTTCTAGGTAGAATTTAGACTACTTGGTTTTTGCAGAACCTCTTGTCTGTCTCCAAAACTGGAGGAAGGTGAGTGTATCTTGGTTGCAAGTAACAGGCTAGTTTAAGCAGAAAAGGAATTTGTTGGAAACTACTTAGCACTCACTGGATTAATACCCCATGAAGCCATAGATGTAAGGGAGGTGGAGGAATAGGTGTCCGAGGCATGTGAACCAGATACTCATGAAACTTCCTTGTGCCTTCAGGACTTGCTTGGGCTTGGTCTCAGAAATAGCACTAGATGATGAATGCTTTTTATTAGTCAAGGTAATTAATTAATCAAGTCAAGGTGCTAGCTGCTGTTAGCACCCAAATCTTAGTAGTTTTACGCAGTAATAATTTATTTCTCATTCACCTTCCAGTCTGATGTAAGTTTAATATCTCCCTTCCAAGCCATGTCATAGCGATCTGGACCCCTTCCCTCTGTGGCACAACTATGTTGAGGTTGTTTACTTCTGGCCACATAGACTATGGAAATATGCACATGGAATGCTATATGTAACGTGTTATTGCACACATTGCTTTAACTCCCCACGTGGCTCCCAACTAACTGGAAAAAAGGCTGCCAAATATAATCTTCTTGGTGCTCAAAAAGAAGAAATGGGAGAGGGAGGCATCTGGGCAGATTTGTCACAGTTCTCCTGAGCATGCCTGACTTATGGCAAAGTGGAGTAGTTGACACCCAGCTCATAACGCACAGCTGAGGTCACATCACTCAACGCCTCATGGCAAGAATTGAGTGTGCAGTTAAGAACCACTAACAAGCTAAGAACTATTTTCTCAAAATGTTAATTGATGAAAAGGCATAGTTTACCTCAAAATTCCTCCGAGCCTCCTCTGATTTCTCTTATCCAATTGCCGCAGATTGTATAAGGATTTGCCAAGTTATAAGGAAACAAAGGCAGAGCTGTTGGCACTTCAGCCAAGACAACATTCTCTTCTTCTGTCTCATTTCAAATCTTGTAACTTTGGGGGTTGGGTGGTAAAGGGTGTGGGCTGCACACTTAAATGTACCGTAGCCCACTGTACTATATCTCGCTCTTGGCAGTAAGTGGCTCAACATGAACAACCCAAAATTTCTTGCAGATGTCAAGCTCCAATATTTTCCAAGGATTTTTCCCCATTTTGTACAATACGTGTCTTAACCAAGACATAGCAGTTAACTATGTTCTGTTTATGTGCCAGACACTGTTCTATTTTATGTACATAAACTCATTAGAACATTCCAGGCCCTATGAGGAACTGCCTATGGTTATTGCCATTTTACAGATGAGGAAACTGAGGCTCAGGGAGTTTAAAGTAACTTGCTAAGTTCACATATCAAGGTTTAAGTGGCTGTGTTGGAACCCAAACTAAGTATTTGACTGTACTCCCTCTCTGAAGGAGCCAGCGTATCTGTGATTTCCCATTCTCCAATCCCATTTATCAGTATAACAACACAGATTCGTTTTGTTTGGGGAGTTTTTTTGTTAGTTTTGTTTTCATTCTTGTTTGAGATGCTTTCAAGACTTCCAAGTAGAGATACTGAGTGGATGGTTGAATATTTCAGGCTGGATTTCATGGGAGACCGCTCAGCTAGATTTGGGATGGTTAGTGTTTAGATAGTATTTAAAATTGTGAGACTAGACAAAACGTTGACATACCTGTGAGGTTAAGACAGTGAAAGTGTACAGCTGTTACTGCGAAACTAATGCAAATTCTGTGCTTATTAGGAAAAAATTCGTTCATATATGTATATCAGTTTGCAGGAGCTATAGTAATTTGTCCCAGTAAAAAAACCACTAAAGTAGCAGTTTTCATTGGCGTCACCTCTGATGACTTAGGATAGTCTAATACCATTCTCTAAGAGCCCACACCAAGACTGCCACACACCGAGCCCACATAGATTGGAGAATTCAATAGATACATGAGAGAAATTACCTCCTTTGCATCTCACAGACTTCTGATACTGGCACCAGTATCTGTAATACCCACAGCAATGCTTTTCTTTCTCAGCTTTTCCAGCATGCATGTGAGATTCTGCAACTCCTGCTTGGCTCCTCCTATGGCAGTAGTCTTTTTCCTCAAAGACTCAGGAGACAGGAAGGGAATTCTGAGAAATATTGAGACAGCTATTCTAACTACATATTCAGAAACTGAGAAATTAACCACGGGATGAGTTTGGGATCCCACAACCTTCACATGTGACATAAATTTGGGCAAAATTGCCAATAATGACATGATTCTGGTGAACTGAAATGGTATTCTGAGTCTTCAGAAAGTGTCCAGTAATCCCCCAAATGAGGGATATGTCAATTTCCTAGGGTCACAATTGCCCTAATAACAGCCATTAATCTCTTTGCTGAAAGCCAGTATACAGATTCACAGTATTTCCCTGTCATGTTCTCGCAGAGGCTTCAAAGGGATCTGCCCCTACGTGAGGGATTCCACGTGGACGAGACCCTGTAACTCGAGGGCAGTGATTAAAGTCAAGCTTCTGTTCAAGAAATCTAGAGAGGTGTGTTTTGGTCCTTTGATTAACACAAATCAAGGCCCTTAGCTGGTTTTCCCTTCCGTTAACCGCTGACTAACTACCCGCTGACCAAGATCGCTGCCATCAGACCTTTCTGCATACTGTGGGGTCCCGTTGTCTAGTGCGATAACCACTTCCATTTTGCCTCTGGAAGTTAAGTGCTCCTGCTGGTCCTCTGCCAGTCCTAGATCCTCCCATCCCCCTATTTCCTACTGAAATCAGGAGGTTCATTTTAATTGCAGTGTCTCCCTCCTAAACATCCTCAACTTACTAAATTGTTTCTGAAAACTGTTAGGCTTCCCCTCACCAACGGATGTTAAAGGTCTTAGTGAAGAGATCTTATTGTGGGTCTTCTTGAAGAACATAGCTGGAGAGTGAGAGGATAAATCTCACAGCATAAAGACATTCCAGCATATATTTCTCCCAAAGAAATATATTTCTGCATGATACCAGTAACTCCTGGTATCTTAACCATGTAGGATAGGCTAAAGTTAGACTCAGGGAAGCAAAGTACTGGACTTACTCCCAGCTGCTCAAGTTGGCCCATTGAAAATGGAATTGCTAAGGGCCATTGTATAAACTCAGCCTAATGTAAAATTATGGCCCCACCTTGGTTGACTGCCCTCAGAATTAATATATTTTTCTTATTTTACCATTATTAGCAAAGTTCTATATCATGTGTGAGCCTCGTCCTCCTGATTTTGATTTTGCAGTGGACCCCTAGAGGCTATCTGGGAATATAGGGAATACGAAAATTGCCTTAATGCTATGAGCTCATGGGAAACGTCCACTGCTCCTGAGAGGGGCCACATGGGAGTCCTGATGAGGGTGTAAATCTAGGAGCATCAGTGAGTGCAGTTTTCTCATACTCCAACTTCACGACTGCAAAAGGTAAGAGATTCTCTGAGCATGATAGTCACAAAACCCTGCTTTTCAGCTCACAACTTGAGCAAAGAATTTAGGAGTCTGATATTGTCATTCTTTCTTTAAATGATCCTGTGATATCAGAAGCAGCCATTCTACCTTGAAACTTTTGACTCTCTCAGGATCCCTATATTGTGCTTTAACAGTAGCAATTCACTGCTTCCAAAACCCTGCCCTTGCTGGACACTTGATTCTGGGTAGCCACATGCAATAATTTTTATCAGATTTATCGAGGTATAGTTAACAATGACAAAGTACACATAACCAAAGTGTACAATTTGATGTCTTTGATACATGAATACACCCATGAAACCATCACTACAGTCCAGATAATGAATATATCCATCATCCCCAAAAGTTTCCACCAGCCGGTTTGCCATCTTTACCCAAAGTCCCCACCCCTAGGCAACCACTGACCTGCTTTCATTTACTATAGATTAGTCTACTTTTCCTAGACTTTTACACAAATGGAACCCTGTAACCTGCATCCTCTTTTATCTGTTTTTCTCTTATTCAGCATAATTTTTAAACTCATTCATGTTGTATGTATCAATAGTTCATTCATTTTTACTGCTGAGTACTATTCCATTTTACGGCTATAACACAACTTGTTTATCCACTCCCTTTACAGCCATTGGGATTATTTCCACTTGTCTGGCTATTACAAACAAAGCTGCCAGGAACATCCATGTAAAGTCTTTGCATGAACAGATGCTTTCATTTTTCCTGGGTAAATACCTAGTAATGGACTGGCTGGATCACATGGGACAGGTGTGTTTAAATTTGTAAGGAACTACCTGCCTGTTTTCCAATGTAGTTGCTCCATTTTACAGTTCCTCACAGCACAATATGAGAGGCCCAAGTCCTCACACTCACACCAACACGCAAAGAGTTCAATAATTGACAACCCAAGATGAATAACTGAAGATCAATATAGCTCCAATCCCATAGCCACAAAGATTTGAAAATACAAGTAACCCCCAGTAATCTAGTTCAGTAATTAATGTTTAAAAAGAAAAAGGCAGGGCAAAGACTAAGCGGTTTATGGAGAAAGGAAAGGAGGTGGTGAAAATCTCTTTTGGTTTTATTTTACCCTGATCACCTTTGGTCTATGTCAGTTTTCCAGAGGCTTTACTCTGAACACCCAACTGGGCAAAGATTTCCCTCTAAGAGGCTAGTTACTACACTACACTTTAACATACCTGGGAATAGAGGCTCTATGTTCACTGTCTACTCTCTCCGACACTGGCATTTAATAAGTCCCAGTCTTCTTGTAAATTTTAAAAATTGGCATTGGCAACCATGTCACCAGATCTCAGTGAAAATAGCTTTCTTCTCTAGGTTTATATGCAAAACCTCTTGATTTCAATCTCTTCTCTGAGACTTTGCTCCAAGCATCTCAGTCCTGAAATTAGCATAGGCTTTGTCTAGTGGTTTCTTGTGAGCAGGAATTTTTCAATCCTGTGCTGCACAAGCCATTGTCGCTGCCTCTTAATATGGAATTGCTTGGGACAAATAACCCTGCCTCTTCAAAAAAGTCCACCCCTGTTCCCACATTTCTTTTCTAACCACAAAATCCCTCTCAGTGGGTCCTTGAACTTAAGCAGAAGTTGATATACCCGAAGTCTGTACCGCCAGGGGCCTTGTGAGCTGTGTTTCTCTTTTCTTGGACTCTTCAAGCAAAAAACAAAAAAAAGAACATTCTAAACCTTTAGTAACACTTCTTTGTCTTGCAAAAATCTAGAAGTTTTTTTTTTCATCTGTTCCCCATTAACTCTTAAAAGGCTCAGCTGAGTTTCTAACCATTTAACGTGTTTCTACAGTTCACTCTTTCTCCCTCTCACATGCACGGGGTGAGCTTGGTTTAATGAACCCAAGTGCCTTTTTCATTTCTTCTCTACCTTTGCTTTTCATCCTGGACATTGGTGCATGTGTGTTTCCAATAAATATATATGAAAACTGACATTTTAATAGTGAAACTTATGCAGTTCTATGACTTTTTTCAATGTGTAGATTTGTGTAACCACCGCCATCCCCAGGATACAGAACAGTTCCATCACCCAGAAAGCAGAGCCTGTTGTCACGTGCCCCTTTCTAATCACATCTACCCACAACCATTACCCCTGGCAAGGACTGATCTGTTCTCGGTTGCTATAGTTTTCCCTTTTCCTGGCCGTTTATTCCAGATTTAAATAAAATCATACAGTATGTAACATTTGAGACTGGCTTCTTTCACTCAGCATAATGCCTTTGAGATTTATGTATGTTGTTGCATTTATCAATAGTTCATTACTTTTTATTACTGAGTAATACTCTAGTGTATGGATATGTCACAGTTTGTTTTTCCACAAGCCTGGGGAAGCTTTTAGGAAGTGTATATCTCCATTTGTTTAGATCTTTGATTCATTTGACAGCATTATTGCAGTTTCCAGCAGACCTAAGTATTCAATTTTTTGGAGCTGTTAAAATAGCATTATTATTTTTTTGTGCCAACCGTTGCTAGAATATAGAAATATGATGAGGTTTTGTATCTTTACCTTATATTCTACGGCCTGGCTAAACCCACTTATTAATTGTGAGAGTTTTTTTAAATAGATTTCTCAGGATTTTCTATACAGATAATCATGATACCTGCTAATAGGGACAATGCGTTTCTTCCCTTCCAATTCGTATGCATTTCTCTTGTTTAATTATGCTGGCTTTGACTTCCAGTGTGATGTCGAATAGTACTAGAGAGAGGGGACATTATCACATTTTCCAGAACTTAGAGAACAAGCATCAGTCTTTCAGCACCAAAGACAGTGTTGGCTGTCAGGTTTTGTGCAGATATTCTTCAGCAGGCTAAGGAAGTGTCTACCTATGCCCAAGTTGCTTGGAATTTTTAACATAAATGTATGTTAGATGTTTTCAAATGCTTTTCCTGCATCTATTTATATGATTATGTGGTTTTTCTTCTTTCATTGTTAATATGGTGGATTAGAGTGAATGATTTTTGAATATTAAACCAATCTTGCTTTCATAGGATAAAAGCCCCTTGGTTGTAGTAAGCTGTTACTTTTATATACAGCTGGAGTTGATGAAAGATTTTTGTTTCTATGTTTATGAGCACATGAATCTCTACTTTTAGTTGGGAACTATGCATTGTTCTTCTACTTTCTGAAAGAGATTGTGTAGAAAATTCATACATTGAAGTCTTAACCCCTAACGTGAAGATATTGGGAGATGGGGCCTTTAGAAAATAGTTAGATTTAAATGAGGTCCTAAGAGTGGGGCCCTCATAATGGGATTAGTGCCTTTACAACACGAGAAAGAGACACCAAGGTTCAAGCTCTCTCCACCATGTTAATTCACAGCAAGAAGGGAGCAGTCTGCAAACCAGAAAGAAGTCTCACCAGAACCCAAGAGTGCTGGCTCCCTGATCTTGGACTTCCAGCCTCCAGACCTGTGAGAAGCAAATTTCTTATGTTTAAGCCCCTCAGTCTGTGTTACTTTGTCATAGCAGCTCAAGCAGACAAATACAGAGTTTAGCTCTTCCACAGTGGAAATTCTCTCTTGGCCCAAAATACCATTCAAATACCTAGAAGAGAATGGAATTTGGTATAGGTGAGACAGTACTCTCTACTTGTGCTAGAATGAAACTCATTAATTCACAGCCCAATCACCAAAGTCCTGTCTGAGAAAAATAATAATCACCAGATATTTTCAACCTACCAACTTCTAAAATTATCTAATCCTTGCCTCAACTTGTCTGCAGTAGGTCAAAGTCAAACTACATTGACATGTACATCATGGCTGGCATGGACCAGCTTTTCAGAGCCCCAGAGGTCTACATTCCTTAAGGTCTGCTCTGACAGTATAGCATTTGTCCCTTTCCTCTGGACACAGCCTGCGATGAGCTGTCTAGGTCCATTCCCCCAACATTAGCCCTGCTTGCTGGAGATGAAAGTGCAAAGCCTTCAGCTCTAGTCAAGCTAGAATGCTCACTCCACTTTCCATGTTATTTTGGTCCCCAGTTTGACATCTGTTTATCTGACAAATTTCTCAGTCCCATGAATTAAGATACTGAGTTTTTTGGAAGCCCATAAATAATATCATTTTGTTTTGTTTTTTCCCCTTGCAGATTCTGGAACCAATTGAGAGCAAAACCCAATAATTAGGCAGCTGGAGATCAATATATTTTTCTTTGTTACTGAAAAGCCATTGGGATAAAATGATTTTAGATCTGAGGCCAAATGGTATTGTTCACACTTTACCTCTGAACCAGAGTGACTTACCCACCCAATCACAGATGCAGATGGACAAATGCAACTCGCTTCCTCTCCCTCACTCCTCAGTTCACCCAGATAGAAGGAGGCCAAGTGGCTGAGTCTCTGGAAGCATTTAGATGCCGCAGAAATAGAGGAGGAAAGGACTGTGCCAGTCATGCCCAAATTGTTCTTCCAAATTCATCGATCAGATGAATCATGCTTCCTCCTGTGCTGAGGAGGCGAGAAGTGGGAGAGTTAGAAAGTGAGGGAGTGCAGAGGGGCCAAGAGTGTTGTCACAGGAACAGGAGAGACAAGGAATATGCATTTTTCTCTGACAGCCATGTGTCATGCCCTGGCCTCCAGAGAGGAGGGACAAAAAGTTTGTGACCCACCATCTTTAGCCTCCATAAAGACAGACAGGACACCACCTTCACCTAAGACTCATAATCAGAAGGCGTTTGGAAGTTATAGTTCAAAAACTAAACAAAACAGTGCAAAACTTCAAAAACAAAAAGTCAATTGTCGGCTCCAAGAAAAAACATAAAGGTTTCAAATCCTCCTTGAAGCATGTCGTCTTGATTCCACATGTGGTCTTTTCACAAAATATCTGTATATCTGTGCACCCATATATCCCAACTTGCTTCTGCTTGGAACAGCTACTGGACCCGGTTGTTGATACACAGCCCGGTGTGACACAAAGTTAGCAACGAGAATCCTGGAGTTTGTTACACAAGAATAGAGAATTCTTAGGATAAAGTCTCCGAAAGTGTAATGTTAATCACATAGGGTTCTAATATTAATATAGTTAGCAATGGATGGGGAAAAAATTCTCATCTTTTTCTCTCTTCCATTCACTGCTAGAGAGATGGCATTATCTTAAGCCTAGATGGCTTTGAATGGCCAAACATCTGCATAATAGTTTCTTTTTGTCCTTTTATTGCTCCAACTAATTGTCCTGCTATCTGCAGCATTTCCAAGATAAGACTGTGTGCCAGTGATTTAAAAGCTTCATTTAACTTCTTTAAGTCACTTGACCAAGTTCACGTACAGTTTTATGTGTTTCGGGATACAGCCAAGTTTCCTGAATATGATCACAAAAGAAAATTCTACAGTGGTTTTGCTATTAGGTTGATGTGATGAGAAGAGAATGAAATTTATCTTACTTTTGGTGATAAGAAAACTCCGTGGAAGTTTCTCCCCCTTGAACTGGAGGTTGTTGGACTTCCAATAATTAATGTCAAGATTTAGGAGGCCAATGATCTTTATCTTAAGGGTCCAGGAATACTTGGGAGTGTTGGGGTCCAGGGCAGCTTACCCCAAAATACGCCACACAGGTATATTGATTATTTTGAATTAAAGTTACTTGAAAAACAGCTAATGCAAAAGGGGCGTTTTGACGCTTCTCTCTGTTCCCCCTGAAAGCACGAAACAAATCTCAAAAGTGAAAAGTACTCTGCCTGCATCCTTATCACCAGAGTTAGGAAATTCAGGGCAGAAAGCCTACCTAAACAAACATTGTTACTTCTTTACTAATTTATTACCCCAAACCCAAACTCAGCTTAAATGCCTTACTAATTAAGTACCCAAACGTAAGTTTCTTTGTCCTCTCAAATCCTCACAAATTTATTGTTTCTTTGTGTAGAAAGATATATTAACTGCCTGCTTTATTTACTCTCTGAGCATCATTTTAATGATCTGCTTTGCACACGTATTATATTGGTTTTCCCCTGTCAATCTGTTTTGTGTCAATTTTAATATTAGTCAAGCCATAAGAACTCAAGAGAGATAAAGGGGGATTTCCCGATCCCTGACAGGAGCTCTTGATGAGATTGATTAGCACAATCTTATTGCCTAGCCCCTCACTCTGGACCAAAGGCCTTCGTCTGCTGCTATCTCGTTTCCCTGCAGTGCCTTCCACAACTGGCACAAAAGAGCAGGTCAGGAAACCAAGGTTGCAAGGCCAAGTTAGGATTAAATAGTACTGCTATCAGGAATGGTAGACCAACTTCCTGCTGAGGTAAGTTATAAAAGATGTACAACAACATTTTTTTGAATGTACCGGAGAACTACAACATAGCAAAGATTTTCCCGGCCCGGTGGAGGCAGACTCTGTATTTGTGGTCCTTTTCCCTTGCGGGCCTTTGTCAGTTCCTGAAGGAAGGCTGAGAAGCTCCACTGCGCTTTGAGGGAGTCCAGGGCTCAGAGGCAGGGACGGAACACAGAGCTGCCCCTCCTCCCCTGGCCCAGGGGGCTGATGTGCTCACTCGGGATTGAAATCCTGAAATGAATTCATCTCAGTCCAGGAGATGAAATAGAATTGGAAATGGAATTTGGTGATCACTGACTCTAAGGTGATACATAAGAACAATGTCATATCAATCGGGAGCATGGTAAACGGAATTGATGTATCTTCCCATAGTCCAGGGAGTGCATAAAAGTATCTAATTTTTAGGGTAACTATTAAAAGAATAATAAAAGAGATATCACTTCCAAGTTTGTTGGGTTTAGTGCTAGAGGTGAAACGATAAAATATATTCAATAAATTTAAAATATTATATAAAGGCAAGAAAAGAGAGTAAAAGGAACTTGGAGAAGCTGAGAAAATTAGAAAGCACTTAATTGGACGATGACTTAAGCCAAAATATACCATTAATTTCTTTAAGCATTAATGCAATGTTTCTGTTTAATGTTTCATTAGAAAGAGCCCCAAGAAAATAGACGGAACTCTCACCATAGGACACTACGAGGACAGTTGATTTCTGAAGCAGAAGTTTACCAGCGTGTGGTTACAGAGGCCAGGGCAGCAGCCTGAAGCACGGCAGCCACGCTGGTCCCTCCTGAGGTCTGAAGGGACGAGGGGAGGAAGAGATGGCCAGAGATGAAAGAGATCCGTTCTGGGGAGGTGTGGTCTTCAACCAAGGGATACAATCTGTCCAAGTCAACTCTCTCTCCTTCCTTTACCTCCTGCTGGGTTCCCCAAGGCTGAACCCAACTAGAATCCAGATGTCATGGGAGCCCAACTGATGCAGCTTTGGGGCAGTAACCAGGATAGAAAGAATGGTGAGGAGGAGATCTGGAAAAGAAAAATTACCTGGCAAACACATCAATTAAAAGACAAATATTTTCAGACTGGATAACAGACACTAAAATTATAAAGAAACAGGAAGGTTGAAAGTAAGTGAAATGATTTTTTGTATTGCATTCGTATTTATTTTCAAATTTTCCCAGCTTTATTGAGGTATAATTGACACATAAAATTGTACTTATTTAAGATGTACAACACAATGACTTGACATATGCATACACTGTGAAATGATTATCATAATCAAGTAATTAACATATCCATCACCTCACGTAGTTACCTTCTTTGTGTGTGTGGATGAAAACACTTGAGATCTACCCTCTTAGTAAATCTCAAGTATACAATACAGTCTTATTAACTATGTCACCATGCTGTACATTAGATCCCCAGAACTTACTCAACTTATAACTGAAAGTTTATACCAACCAACATCTTCAACCAACATCTCCCCGTTTCCCCCACCCACCTCCAGCCTCTGGCAGCTACCATTCTACTCTGCTTGTATGAGTTCAGCTTTTTTAGATTCCACATATAAGTGAAATCATACAGTATTTTTCTTTTAGTGTTTGACTTATTTCAGTTGGCATAATGTCTTCCAGGTTCATTCATGCTGTTGCAAATGGAAGAATTTCCTTCTTTTTATGGCTGAATAATATTCCATTATATATGTACCACATTTTCATTATCCATTCATCCGTCAACAGACACTTAGATTTTTTTCCATATCTTGGCTAATGGTGAAAAAATGCTGCAATCAACGTGGGAGAGCAACATCTCTTTGAGATACTGATTTCATTTCCTTCGTATATACCCAGAAGTGAGCTTGCTGGACCATGTGGCAGTTCTACTTTTAATTTTTGAAGAAGCTCCATACTGTTATCCATAGTGGCTGCACCAATTTTCATTCTCATTAAAGTGTATAAGGTTCCCTTTTCTGCACACTCTAAGACATTTGTTATCTCTTGTCTTTTTGATAATGGCCATCCTAATAAGTATGAGGTGACATCTCATTGTTTGCATTGCCCTGATAATTAGTGATGCTGAGCACTTTTTCATGTAACTGTTGGCCATTTGTATGCCTTCTTTGGAAAATGTCTATTCAGGTTTTAGCTCATTTTTTAATGGGGTTTTTTGTTTTTTTGTCATTGAGTTGTATGAGTTCCTTATATATTTTGGATATTAACCCCTTATTGTGGTTAACATAACAAAACATACGGTTTGCAAATATTTTTTCCCTTTTGTAGGTTGCCTTTTCATTTTGTTGATATTTTCCTTTGTTGCACAAAAGCTTCTTAGATTGATGTGGCGCTGCTTGTTTACTTTTGCTTTTGTTGCCTGTGCTTTTGGTACCATATCCAAAAGTCATTGCCGAGACAGATGTCAAGGAGGATTTGACTGTAAATTGAAGAGATATACTATGCAAATACTAACCCGTAGAAGGATTGTGTAGCTATATACATATCAGAATGGTAGACTTAAAGGTAAAAAAAGCATTATTTGAGATAAAGAGTGTATGTCATAATGAGAAATGTTCAACTCATTTGAAAGATAAATCACTTTTAATGAATATTTTAAATCTTCCGCAAATTACCTCAAAATATATAAAGCAAAAATTGATAAATGTAAATAGAAAATAGACAAAATTCACATGGTAGAAGATTTAAAGCACTGTCTTGGTGAAACAGACAAAAAATAACGGTAAAGGTACAGAAGACTTGAACAATGTGATCTTGATATGTGTAATCTGCATCCAATAACTCACCCAGTGATTGCAGATTTCATATTATAGAACATTTACAGAAAATAAACCAATTCTGGAAAGTCTTAAGAAATGTCAAATGATTAAAATCATACAAAGCATATTGTCTAAGCACAATGCTAAAGTCAGTAGCAGAATAATAACTAGAAAGTCCCCATGTGTATGGAAATCAAGATATGCGCTTCTAAATAACCACCACCAAAAATAAATCAAAATGAAAAGTACAAAGTATTTTAGACTGAATAATAATAAAAATAGAAATTATAACATGTCAAACTTTTTTGATGTAGCTAAAAACAACTTTAGTTGGAAATAAATAGCTTTAAATACGCAAGTTAGAAAAAAAAAAAGAGTGAAAATAGCTGAACAAAGCATCCATTCCAAGGAATTAGAAAAATAGAAGTAAATTAATTCCACAAAAAAAGAAAGAAGGAAATAATAAAATTGGAATCAGAAAGTAATTACATAGAATATAAACATACAATTGAAAATATCAATAAAGTCAAATATTAGTAACTGAAAAACACTAATAAAATTTATAAACCCATTTTCGAAACTGATCAGAAGAAAAAAGAAAGAAAAACTAGGCAAAGTCAGGAATAAAAAAAGAGGTCATCACTACAATTCCTGAAAACACAAAATAAGAAGCTAATGTGAATAATTTCACACCCATATAATTGACATTTAAAATAAACGAATATGTTTCTAGTAAAGTAAAACTTACCAAAACTGAACACATGAATAAATTTAAAATCTAAATAGTCTGATAATTATTTAAAAAACGAAATATTTAATTTAATCCTTCTCTGTCCCAAGTGATTTCACTGGTGAATTCTGCCAATTGTTGAATAGAGATTAGTGCCACTCTATGATCATATAGAGTTCTAGAGAACAGAAACAGAGGTGCCACTTTCCAATCAGCTTTAGGTCAACATAACTGTGAGTCTCAAGCTTTATAAGGACCTTGCAAGAAAGGAAAAAAAACAGGCCAATCTTATTCATAAACATAGTTTTAAAAAAATTTAAAAAAAATATTATCAATAAAAATTTAGCAACGTATAGAAAGGATAATACATCATAACCAAATTGTGCATATTCTAAGAGTCTAAGGTTGTTTTAACATTCAAAAATAAATCAATAGATGGTTTTTCTTCTGGCTAAGATAGAGTAAAAGTGACAAGAATATTACCCTCCCACCGGAAACGATTCAAAACTGGACAGCACATTTGACAACGGCCTTGAGAGAGGAAACGAATGAGGTCACACTCTATGATTGTCTCAGCTTGAACTTAGAGAGGGAACATTGGTGGAGGCCAACAGACTAACTGTGTTTAGGTGATGGAGCTGGGAAACTGAAGAGGCCAAGATGGCTGGAGCTCACAGGCCACTGAAGATGAGAGAGCTGCACAGAGAGAGCTCTGGCGATGCAGAGGGCTGCCCTTGAGACTTCAGCTGAATATCAATCAGCACAACTGTGTGGGAAAAATACCAAGGCTGGGAAAAGAACAACCAAAAAGGAGAAGATGGAATAACATTTGGAAATCAAATAGAGTGTGAAGAGTCCATGTTCCCAACAGAGTGAAAAACCTCATAATTCAAGGGCATCAAGCAAAATACTCAAAAGGGCAGTAGTCCAGTAGTGAGACAAAATTAGCCTAGATGGAAGACTGCTCTAGTCACACCTAACAAAGCTTGAAAGCAAGCTGTGAAAAGATCAAAGGTGACAAGGCAATTCAATGCTAAATAATCTTTTCAACCAATTGTGCCTGAACATTAATATACCCATATTCAAAAATTGTACCTCTACTCTCTCCATATAAAAAATTAAAAATAGATTATACACCTAAATGTAAAAGCTAAAACTATAAAATTTCTAGAAGAAAATATATGATAAAATTTTAGTGACCTTGGGTTTCACAAATATTTCTTAATATGACCTAAAGGTAATAAACTACATTTCATCAAAATTAAAAGCTTTTGTTCTTTAAGACTCTGTCAAGAAAAGAAAGGTCAGGTAACAGACTGGAAGAAAATGTTTACAAAACATTTATCAACATAGAACTTGTATGTAGAATATATTGTATATATTCTAACTTGTATGTATATATATTGTATATAGAATATATTTTTTAATGTACAAGTCAACAATAGTTAGCCAAAATCCAACTTAAATAAATGAGTAAAAGATTTGAACAGACACTTCACCAAAGAATATATAAGTATGGAAAATAAGCACATGAACAGATTCCCAGTATCATTAGGAAAATGACAATGAAAACTGCAATAAGTTACCCTTATGGTCCCACTAGGATGGTTGAAATTTTTTAAGTTGATGCTATAAATCTACAGATCCAAGCAACTCAACAAACCTCAAGCTCCAGAAACAGGAATAAAACTACACCAAGGTAAATCATAATTAAATGCTTAAAAACACTAATAAAGAGAAAGCTTTTTCAGGTATCCAGAGGAAAATGACAAAGTACTTAAAGAGCAACAAAGCTAAAAATGACAGCATACTTCTGATTGAAAATATTGCAAATGAGAAAATAATAGAGCAATATTTTTCAAGCCTGAAAGCAGAAAAACCATCAAAGTGAATTCTATACCCAGCAAAATATCTTCAAAAATAAGAGAAATAACACAGATGGAAATTTGGATCTTCAGGAAGGAAGAAGAACGTCATGAATGGTAAATAAACGGGTAAATATGAAGCATTGTGAATCTTTTTTTCTTCTTGTAATTTCCTTCAGGAGACAAATGACTATTTAAAGCAAAAGTTACAACATTGAAAGGTAGGGTTTATAAAATACATACAAGTAATAGATATATCAACAGTAGCATGAAGTATGAGTGGGTAGACAAATGGAATTATATTTTTGTGAATTAAAAAATGTAAAGTGTTGGGGGCCAGCCTGGTGGCACAGTGGTTAAGTTCCCATGCTCCACTTTTGCAGCCTGGGGTTTGCTGGTTCAGATCCCAGGTACAGACCTATACATTGCTTGTCAAGCCATGCTGTGGCAGGCAACCCACATATAAAGTAGAAGAAGATGGGCACAGATGTTAGCTCAGGGCCAACCTTTCTCAGCAAAGAAAGAGGATGATTGATGGCAGATGTTAGCCTAGGACTAATCTTACTGAACAAAAAAAGATATAAAGTGTTAGATATGAAATGAGAAGGTGGAAACATGAAGGGTTAGATATGAAGAATAAAGTATGACATAATGGAGAAATAGATTAGAAGACATTAGAGAAAATAAAATGGAGTCCTAAAAGATAGTAATAACTAATCCCAGGAAATGTGCCACCATGGGAAACAAACAGAAAGGTGGAGGACTTAAAGCCAAATATATTGATAATTAGACAATATGTAAAAGGTCTAAATATCCCAATTAAAAGGTAGTGATATTTGAGACTGCATAAAATAGAAAAATCAACTGTATGCTGTCTATAAGAGATGCATCTATAATTTAAAAGAAAGAAACTAGCAAAATAGTTGCAACATCTGTATCTTGAAAAGTACAAAGCATTGATGAAAAAACCAATAAGTTTTAGAATGAAGACATATACCATGCTCATGGATTGGAAAATTCAACGTTGTTAAGATGTCAATTCTCCCCGAGTGTATCTATAGACTCAATGCAATCCTAAACGAAGTTCCACCAAATATTTTCATAGATGTTTAGAAGCTGATTCCAAAATTTATATGGGAATGCAAATGAACTAGAATAGCCAAAGCAATACCAAAAAAGAGCAAAGTAGGAGGGCTCTTATTACCTACTTCAAGACTTACTATTAAGCTATGGGAATCTAAACAAGGTGGTACTGATGAAAGAATAGTCATCTAGAGCAATGGAACAGAGTAGAGAACTGAGAAATGGGCCCTCTGATGGTTAATTTTCTATGTCAGCTTGGTTAGGCTAAGGAATACCCAGCTAGCTGGTAAAACATTATTCCTGAGTATGTCTGTGAGGATGATTCTGAAGAGATTAGCATCCTCCTAGGCAAGAAAATTCACAAAAGCCCTTTGAAGATAAAGAGAGGAATTTGAAGAGCTCACAAATAGGGTTCCTTAGAGATACTAGACTATGTGGAAAGCAAAAACAAATATTCTTTATAAAAATATGACAACGTAATTGAGCATTAAAACTGGGCAGAGAAACTCAAAGTGTAATTTTTTTCTCAACAAAATGCATTTGTCTACAGCGCAGAATATTCTGATCCCCCATTGCCAGGAAATTAAAAAAATTAATCAATGAGGTATTTGAATGAGTAGACTGAGTAAAGATTGCCCTTGATAATATGAGTGGCCTTTATCCAATCCAATGAGGACCTGAAGAGAAATAAAATGTGGAGGAAAGGTGAAGCTGCTCTCTGCCAGAGCTGGGACATCTATCTTCTTCTGCCTTTGAACATTGGCACTCCTGATTCTTGGGCCTCCAGACTCCAACTGGAACTTAACACCATTGGCTCCCCTGGGTCTTCAGGTTTCACATGGCAGATTAGGGGACTTCTTGACTCATGATCATGTGAGTCAATTCCTATAATAAATACGCACATAAATATTTTTGCAAGTTTTATATATTCATATATTTATCTCCTATTGGTTCTGTTTCTCTGTAGAAACTTAATAAAGACCCTTACAAATATAGTCAACTGATTTTTGACAAAGATGCAAAGGCAATTCAGTGGAGGAAAGACAGCCCTTTCAACAAATGGTGCTGGAAAAAATGTCCACAAAATGGAATTCAACACATATGCAAAAAATGTGATACTCAAGACCCACTTCACACCTTAAATAAAAATTGACACAAAACGGATCACAGAGCTCAATGAAAAATGTAAAACTATAAAACCTCTAGAATAAAACATAGGAGAAAATTTGCATAACTTTGGGGTTACAAATGAGCTTTTAGATGTGACAGCAAAAGCATGATCCATTAAAGAAAAAAATTGATAAATTAGACTTTATCCAAATTAGAAATTAGGTATTTCTTTGTACAACATCCAGTTCTTATTTCATGGCTGCAAATGCTTCTATTTCCATGTTTGAGGATATTAATGCTAGTTTTTAAATAAATTTATTTTAGAATAGTTTATAGTTAAAGAAAAGTATAAGAGCATTCTTACATTCTCCACAGTTTCTCCTACTATTAATATCTTAAATTTGTACAGTATATTTGTTGTAATTAATGAACCAATGTTGATACAGCATTATTAACTAAAGTCCACAGTTTATTTAGATTTCCTTAGTTTCACCTAAAGTCCTCTTTCTGTTCCGGGATCTCATCCAGAATATCACATTACAATCATGTGTCATGTCTCTTTAGGCTCCTATTGGTTGTGAAAATTTCTGAATTTCCTTGTTTCTAATGACCTTGAGAGTTGTGAGGAGTACTCGTCAGATATCTTGTTGAACATCCCTCCACTAGCATTTGTCTTATGTTTTTGTTATGATTAGACTGGAATTATGGGCTTTTGGAAGGAAGACCACTGAGATAGAATGCCATTTTCATCGCGTCGTGTCAAGGGTGCGTGCTATCAACATGATTCATCACTGTTGGTGTTAATCTTGATCACTCGGCTGGGGTAGAGTTTGTTAGCTTTCCCCACTGTAAAATTACCCACATCCCAATACTGTTCTCTTTGGAAGGTAGTCACTGTGCGCAGCGCACACCTAAGGAGGGGGGAATTATGTTCCCTCTCCTTGAGAGGGAGTATTTTTCTTTTTTTTTTTTTAAGGATTGGCACCTGGGCTAACAACTCTTGCCAATCTTTTTTTTTTTTTTCCCCTGCTTTATCTCCCCAAACCCCCCATACACAGTTGTATATCTTAGTTGCATGTCCTTCTAGTTGCAGGATGTGGGACGCCACCTCAACGTGGCCTGACGAGCGGTGGCATGTCCGCGGTCAGGATCCGAACCCTGGGCCGCTGCAGCAGAGCGTGCGAACTTAACCACTCGGCCAGGGAGCCGGCCCCCTGAGGGGGAGTATTTACATTAATTATTTAGAATTCTTCTGCACAGATTTGTCTCTTCTCCATTTACTTATTTCTTCATTCATTGATCCAATCATTTATTTTTGTCAGTAGGGACTCCTAGATATTTCTTCTATACTTTGGGTTATAAATCACTACTACTTTATTTTGTTCCTCAAATTGTTCCAGCTTTGGCCATTGGGAATGCTAGGGTTTTTTGTTTTTTTGTGGGTTGTTTTTGCTGTTTGTTTGTTTGTTTCCTTCTTCTTACATAGATCCTGTTTCCTCCAAACTTTTTTTTCCTATGTGTAGGTTCATTATATTTTTCATGTTGGAAGTTTTCCTCAAATATTTGACTATTTTTGATGGTTTGTCTATTTTAAGCGAGGATAACAAAAAACTGGCTGGAAGCTCTGAGTGTAAAAGGAGTTTGATGACTCCTCTTGCACCACTGACAGCCTCGATGTTCCCCCATGCCAGCACTCTCATGACTTAGCTCTTGGACTGGTCAGCCTCCCAGGCAAGGTCTTGTGGAGCTGGTTCCCAGAGGGCACACAGGGCTGGCCACCACGACTCTACCAGGATAAGGAGGGGGATGGGGAAGACCGGGTGGGGGGCTCAGCATTTGATCCATGTATATGATCAGCTAATACTAATGTTTCTAGTAGAGCTCCCTGCCTTCAGTTGATGAATCCCATTCCAGAGACTACAGTTATCTTATCCAGAGAGTCAGCATCCCCTTTTCTGTTTGGAAGCAGAGTTGTAAGCCTGGGCTGGGGTCAAATGTCCCTTCAATAGCCTTCAACTCATCTTTATTTTAGCCTAGCACTTTTACCCTCAGTTCCAGAGATACTTGGGCCTCTGTTCCTCAGTACCTTGAGGATACTATGGTGTATATGGGGTTAATTCTACTCTTTCCTCCCTGCCTACTTAAGATTCAGCTTTCTCAGTTCTTCTAAATGAGTTTACTTCTTAGCCATCTTCCAAAATGTTGTTTATGTGGTCTCCTATGTTTGCCCTATCTTATGGGATTATGTCCAGAGCAGATTAAAACTGGCCAGAGTCTTTGCTATTCCTCCACTTGTGAGGCGGAGTCTAATTGCCTTCCCCTGCCTCTGAACTTTCTTAGTGGTTTGCGGGACCGATAGAATACAGCAGAAGTGACCATTTACCACTTTCTACATCCAGGCCTGGAGAGACCGGCAGCCTATAGCTCCACTTCCTCTTTCTTGGAAAACTCACTATTGGAATCCACCCACCATACTATGAGGAAGCTCAAGCAGCCACATGAGTAAATTGAGGGTCCTTGCCATTAAGCCAGGCTGAGCTCCCAGGTGACATAGCAGCAGCCACGTGAGTGAGCTCTCATGGGAAAAGTGTCTCTAGATTCAGTGAGGTCTGCTCCAGCTGATGCAATGTGGAATATATCAACTTGCTCAGCCCAGTTCTTCCTGATTTCCTAACCAAAACATCATTAGCAAAATAAAATTATTAAGTCCCTAACTTTTAAGGTAGTTTACTACACAGCAATAGATAACCTGAACAATGTCCTTGAAAAATTCTTTTTCAGTAGTGTGTGAGTCTGCTAGGGCTGCCATGACAAAATACACAGACTGAGTGGCTTCAACAAAAGAAATTTATTTTCTCACAGTTCTGGAGGCTAGAAGTCCAATGTTAAGATATTGGCAGGGTCGGTTTCTCCTGAGACCCCTCTCCTTGGCTTGCAGATGGCGGCCTTCTTGCTGTGTCTTCACATGGCATTTTTCTCTGTGCATACACTTACCCCTGCTATCTCTCTTTTTATCCAAATTTCCTTTTCTCATAGGGACATCAGTTAGATTGGATAAGGACCCACCCCAATGGCTTCATTTTAACTTACTTCTTTAAAGACCTCATTTCCAAATATGGTTATATCCTGATGTACTGGGTGTTGGGGCTTCAATATATGAATTTTACGGGGCCCAGTTCAGCTTATAGCATGTAGTTTAAGTGGAGATTCAAGATAGAGTAAAAGAACGTGCATGTGTTCAATGTATCCTTTTTTTCCAGGAGTCCGTTAGTTTGTTTTTCAGCATTATGAACTCAGTGCCCATGTGTTCGTAGTTTCAAAACAACAAATAAAAACATAATAAGCCCCTTTAAAATGGCTCTTAAACCTAGTTTATTTCACCCTTTATATAGAACAGAGCATCTGTTTAATGAACACCAAACATAAGGAAGGAAATATGGTGCACAAGATGAAAAAGAAAGTTTGCCCATAAATCATGTTAGTAGAACCAGTTTTTTAAACAATGCATAAGGGGCAAATAATGTTTATAGTCATTCTGGAATCACAGATTTTGAAAAGTTGCCCAGTAAAAGCACTGCAAATCTCAGTTCTCCTACCAGAAAATAAGGGGCCCTCTGGATGATTGTATCTAATGTCTGCTAGGCCAATTTATTAGTGATATAACTATAGTCAATTATTTGATGTTATACGTTCACATTTCTGTTTCAAACCACCCCAAAACTTAGTGGCTTAAAGCAATAACAATCAGTTGTTATCTTTCAATGATGTGGATTTTAACTGGGAGGTTCTTCTGCTGGTCTGGCTGGTAGACCCTCAAGTGATTGCAGTTGGATGGTCACTGGATCCGGAATCATCTGGAGGCCCCTCCTCCTCTCTGGGAGGCCTCTCCCCACAGTCCGAGCTCTTGCAGGGTAGCTAGACTTCAACACGGTGGTTCAGAGCACCCCAAAATGGCAGATATGGAAGCTGCCTGGGTTCAGATATCACAGAACTTTAGTTCGACTGCCTTCTATTGGTTAAACAAGCCAAGGGCCAGCATCAATTCAATGTGGGGCGAGGAGGACTGCACAAGGGCTTGACTACCAGGAGGTGTGGCTCACTGGGGCCATCTTAGAGATTGTCTGCCACAGGTTCGCTCTGGGTATTTTGGGCAGTTACTTCTCTGAGCTTGGATATTGCAATAGCCTCCCCTCTGGCCTCCCTTCGTCTACTCTTGCCCTTCTTCAGTCTATTCTTGTGTGTAGCTAGAAAGCTCCCAGTAAAAGTTAAGGCAGAACAGGTTAGTTCTCAGCTCAAAACCCACCACTGGTTCTCATGCAGAATAAAGCTGCAGTTAGCTCCTACAATGTCCTACATGGTCCTCCCTGTCCTGCCCCTGCCCCTGCCCCTTGTTATCCCTCCAACCTCGTCTCCTACTACTTTCTCAGAGTCACTCCACGGAAGCCAAATGGACCTTCTTCATTTTCCTTGAGTATTCCGGGCACACTCCCACCTCGAGGTCTTTCCACTTGCTGCTCCCTCTACTTAGAACACTTTCCCCACATATTCTCCTGGTTCACTCTCTCATCTCCTTCCAGTCTTGACTCAAAGGCCATCTCAATGAGAACTTCTCTGACCATCACCTTTAAGTGGCTGCCTCTCTTCCTCCTGGATGTCACTCCATGTCCCCATCCCTTCTTGAGTTTTTTCCAAAGTACATATCACCATTTAATATACTGTATAACTTACTGATTTATTTTGCATATTTTCTTTCATACGCACATGAATGTAAGCTCTTTGAGGGGCAGTGGTTTTTTATAACAACTTTATTAAGATAAAATTCACATAACATAATACCTTTTTAAAGTGTACAATGAGATGGTTTTGAGTATGTTAACAGAGTAAAGCAACCATCACCACTGTCTAATTTTAGATGAATTTCATCACCCTAAAAGAAACTGCCCCCCCCCCCTTATTAGCAGTCATTCTCTATTCCACCCTACTCCAGTCTCTGACAACCACTAATCTTCTTCCTGTCTCTATGGATTTGCTTATTTTGAACATTTCATAGAAATGAAATTATACAAGGGTCTTTTGTGTCTGGCTTCTTTCACTTAGCATAATGTTTTCAAGGTTCACCCATGTTGCAGCACGTGTCAGTACTTCATTCTTTTTATGCCTGAATTATTCCACTCTATGGACAGACCACGTTTTGTTTATCAATTATTCAGTTGATGGACAGTTGAGTTGTTTCCACTTTTGAGCTATAATGGATAATGCTGCTATGAACATTCATGGACAAGTTTTTGTGTAGACATGTGTTTTCACTTCTCATGGTTATGTCCCCAGGAGAGGAATTGGTAGATCATATGTTAACTCTATGTTTAGCTTTTTGAGGAACTGCCAAGCCGTTTTCTATAGCAGCTGTGCCATTTGACATCCCCACCAATGGACAAGGGTTCCAATTTCTCCATTGTGCTCAACAATTATTTTCTGATTTTTTTCACCATTAGTATAACCATCTCGTGGTTTTGATTTACATTTTTCTAATGACTGATGATGCTAAGCATCTTTTCATGTGCTTATTGGCCAATGTGTATCTTCTTTAGAAAAGTATCTATTCAAATTATTTGCCCACATTTTAATTGGGTTATTTGTCTTTATTGTGGAATTATAAGAGTTTTTTATGTACTCTGAATACAAATCCCCTATCAGATACATAATTTGCAATTATTTTTTTCCAATTGTGTAGTTGTTTTTTCGCTTTCTTGATAGTGTCCTTTGAAGCACAGATGCTTTAATTTTGAAGTCCAGTTACGAAGTCCAATTTATCTATTTTTTCTTTTTTGTTTGTGGTGTCATATAAGATATCATTGCCTAATCCAAGATTACAAAAATTTAGTCCTATGTTTTCTTTGAGAGCTTTATAGTTTAATCTCTTACATTTAGGTCTATAATCCATTTGACTAATTTTTCTATATGGTATGAAGTAGGGGTCTAACTTCATGCTTTTGGAAATAGCTACCCAGTTTTCTTAGCACTATTTGTTGAAAAGACTGTTATTTCTTCCAGTGAATTGTCTTGGCACTCTTGCCAAAAATCAGTCGATCATGGACACGTGAGTTTATTTCTGGACTCTCAATTCTATTCCATTAATCTATATGTCTATTCTTATGGCCAGTACTGCACTCTTATTAACATAAATTTGTGGTAGTTTTGAAATAAAGAAGTGTGAGTCCTCCAACTTTGATCTTCTTTTTGAGGTTTTGTTTTATTATTTTTTTCTATTATGGGTCCCTTGCATTTTCATATAAACTTTAGATTCAGGTTGTCAATTTATGTAGAAATGGAAGAATATTACATCTTTCAATCCATGGACATGGGATTTCTTTCCATTTCCTTAGGTCTTTTAACATTTCTTTTAATCACGTTCTGTTATCTTCAGTGAACAAGTCTTGCATTTCTGTAATAAAGAGTCTGACTCCATTTTTTTGATGTTTGACTACTCACAGATTATAAACCTCACCCTGCTCTGTCCTTCTGCCCCACGTCTAGTTAAGCTAATTAGAAAGCCTGTATGTTCCCTTTGGCACTGGTGGGAAGTTCAAACCGTTTGCAGGAATATTTACTGTCGCTCTACCCCTAACCACTATAAAAATCCAACCTGGTCTTCTTTCCCTGCTCTCTAAAGCCATTTTCAGACCACCTTGGGAAAACTGGCAGACCAGCTTGGGAAAACTGCCGTGCTCTTCTCTTCCCAGAAAGATTCATTACGTGAGTAATAAACCTTTTCACAATCTCTGGTGCATATGTGGCATTGTCAGTCTTAACACCTAAAACAAATTTTAGATGAAGGTCCATCCTGCCTCTGCAGAGTGCTTCCAACAACTTTGTTAGTTAAATTTATTCCTGAATATATTTTATGCTAATGTAAGTGATATTGTTTTCTAATTCAATTTTCAAATTATTCATTGCTAGTGTAGAGGCATAGAGTTGATTTTTGCATATTGGTCTTGTGTCCTGCAACCTGGCTGAACTCATTTATTAGTTTGCAACCTTGCTGAACTCATCTAATAGTTTTTTAAGTGGATTCCTTTTATTAACTTCTCTTGTCTTATTGTCCTTGCTAGAACTTCTAGTATGACGTTGAGTAGGAGCGGTCAGAGCAGAACATCCTTGTCTTTTCCTGATGTCAGAGAGAAAGCAACTAACGTTGAGTACAACGTTAACTTTGGGTTTTTTACAGATGCCTTTTATCAGGTGGGAGAAGTTCTCCTCTATTCATAGTTTGCTAAATGTTTTTAATCATGAAATGATGTTAGATTTTTGTCAAATGGTTTTTCTGTATCTATTGAAATGATCATGTGGTTTTGCTTTTTATTTTATAGATATGGTGCATTATACTAAGTAATGTGTTACATTATATGATGTATTACATAATTTCAGATGTTAAAGCAAACTTGCTACCTGAGATAAACTTCATTTGGTGAGTATGTACAATTCTATTTATTTGTAACTGGATTCTATTTGCTAGCACTTTTTTGCTGAGGATTTTTGCATCCATGTTCATAAGAGATATTGGTGTATATCTTTCCTGTGATGTCTGTGTCTGGTTTTGATACCAGGGTAACTCTGGCTTCATAGAATGAGTTGAGAAAAGATCCCTTCTCTTCTATTCTTTGAAACAGTTTGTGAAGGATTGATGTGTTTTTGGTTTTTGTTTCTTTTGTTTGTTTTTAATGTCTGGTAGAGTTCATCATCTGGTGCTTGACTTTTCTTGGTGGGAAGAATTTCTGATTACTGTCTCAATCACTTTATATGTTATAGGTCTATTTAAATTTCCTAATTTTCTCTTTCTTCTCAAGTCAGTTTTGGTAGTTTGTGTCTTTCTAGGAATTTGTCCATTTTATCTAGATTGTCTAATTGGTTAGCATACAATTGTTCATAGTAGTCTTTTATAAACCTTTTTTATTTTTGTAAGGTTGGTATATTTCCTTCTCATTCTTGATTTTAGTAATTTGAGTTTTCTCTTTTCTCTTAGTTTATCTAGCTAAATTTTTGTTGATTTTGATGATCTTTTCAAAGCACCAGCTTTTGATTTTGTTAATTTTGTTCTATTATTTTTCTATTCTCTATTTCATTTACTTCTGCTCCTATTTATTGATTTGATATATTTTTTTTTTTACATAGGCATTTACTGCTGTAAATTTCCCTCTAGCCACTGCTTTAGGTGCAAACCATAAGTTTTGGTATGTTGTGCTTTCATTTTCATTCATCTGAAAGTATTTTCTATTTTCCTTGTGATTTCTTCTTTGACTCATTGGTCATTTAGTTTAATTTTCTGCATATTTATAAATTTCTTAAATTTCCTTCTGTTATTGATTTCTAATTTTATTCCATTGTGGTTGGGGAACACACTTGTTGTGATTTCAACCTTTGTAAAATTGTTGAGGGGACAGTCCAATGACATAGTGGTTAAGTGCACATGCTCCACTTTGGTGGGCCAGGGTTCATGGGTTTGGATCCCAGCTGTAGACCTACACACAGTTCATCAAGCCATGCTGTGGGAACATCCCACATACAAAAAAGAGGAAGAACGGCAACAGATGTCAACTCAGAGTTAATCTTCCTCACCAAAAAAAAAAAAATTGTTCAGACTTGTCTTATGCCCTAACTTGTGGTCTATCCTGTGAATTTTCTATATGCATTTGAGAAGAATGTGTATTCTGGTGTTGTTAGGTAGAAAGTTCTAGTTGGTTTATACTGTCGTTGAAGTTTCTTTTATTTCTTTTTTGGTCTTCTGTCTAGCTGTTTCAGCCATTATTGAAACTGGGTTATTCACATCTCCCATGTTTATTGTTGAAATATCTATTTTTTCCTTTAATTATCTCAGTTTTTGCTTCATTTATTTTGGGGCTCTGTTGTTAGGCACATAAATGTTATAAGTGCTACGTCTTCTTGATGGATTGAGATTTTATCGTTATAAAATGTCCTTCTTTGTCTCTAGTAACAATTTTTGTCCCGAAGTCTATTTTTTCTAATATTAGTATAGCTGTCCCAGCCCTCTTTGGTCACTGTTCATACATTATCTTTTTCATCCTTTTACTTTCAATCTATTCGTGTGTTTGAATATAAAGAGTGTTTCTTGAAAATAGGTAAGTGATTGTCAGGGACTAGAAAGTGGGAGAAATAGGGAGAGGTTGGTAAAAGGGTACAAACTTACTTATATGAGGAATAAGGTCTGAGGATCTGAAGTACAGCATGGTGTTTATAGTGGACAACTCTGTATTGTATACTTGCAGTTTGCTAAGAGAGTAGAAGTTAAATGTTATCATTAAAATAAATAAATAAATAAAATGATGAATGTTTTACTTAACTAGTTGAATGAAAATTTTCACAATGCAAGTGCATATCAAATCACCACAATGTGTACTTTAGATATCTTACAATTTTGTTAGTTACACCTCAATAAAGGTGAAATTAAATAATAATAATAATAATAATAATAATAATGTCTCTCTTGTGGAGACAGTATATAATTGGATCATGTTTTTTTAATCCCAGGGCAGTGATTTTTGCCTGTTTGTTCTCTATTCTATCTACAGCACCTAAACCAGTATCAGGGACTTAATAGATACTCAGTGGATTTCTGTTGAGTGAATGATTGAATCTTTATATGGGAAATGGAATGACAGGTCCCTCTCTGACTGCTGTACAGAGTTATGGGCGTCATTAAATATAAGCACTGCAGTTAAGTCTCCCTAAAATGTTAACATGTTATTTAAATTTAAGTAAATAGTGAAATCCTGTTCAACCCTAAGCCTTAGGCCAAGTTCCAGGACCCTGGTTGGGTCATGTTTACCAGGCAGAAGTGTTATGTTTAAAATGTAACAGATATAACTCTCCCCAACCTACTCCAGGTAAGCTCAGTCATCCACCTTTCTGGTCTCTGCTGCCCCAGGTTCACTTTCTCTGCACTGTCTTTTCCCCCATAAGACTAGGTTCAGAGTTACTACAAGGATATGCCCTTAAGAAGCTCTAAGCCAGTCCTCCATAGAGGTAATTCTGATCCTTTACTCTCACACCTGCTGTGGTGCATATCCATATCCTGAAGGCTAGAATTGGGACCAAGGGGTTGGGAGAGACTCTGCTTGGGTCTTGATCCAAAAAATCACAGGTTCCAGCTTAGCTTTTCAGAAATTCTCTCAAACCTTGTTGAGCACCAATCCAATGAAGAAGTTAGTCCTAGAATGCCTTAGCACCTGAGTGGTTCTTCTAACCCTCCTCACAACTCTATAAATAGTTCATTAAGTGCTCTTCAGAATGTTCACAGAGGGTGTTCCTGCCTGCAAACTGGCCAAAAGAGCCCTAGCTTTAACTCTCATAAGACTTTCTCCGTTTGCCCCTCAGTTCTGGGCAAACGCTGGCTTCTCACTCTTGCTACTCATTAGCCCTTGTTGTTCCTTTAATCTTTTTCCTATTCCTTGGTTTATATATGTAACCTCGTCTCCCTATGAGTTCTCCCTACTAACCATAAGGCCAGCATTGTCATAGAAGAAATGCATCCTAGACTTTCTCTGCTGCTTGAAATCTGACCAAGAGGTGACTTCACCACCCATCCCTCACCCGATAGTTATTGGAGGAACAAATGCATCATTGTCCCTCTTACAGCAAGACTCGTAGAAAGAACCGTCTCTGCTCTCAGGCTCTAACTAAGCTGGAACCTGTGATTTTGGATCAAGACTCAAGTCTCTAATTCTTCTCTTTCCAAGCCCTGCCTCCTAACTAGGAGTTCACTCCCACCCTTCCACAAACACTACGTTATCAACGTCACCAATGACCTCCATGTTGCTAGACACATGGACCAATTTTCAGTCATTTTCTACATTGACTATCAGCAGCATTTGACAGAATTGATCACTCCTTCCTCCCTGAAACACTTTTCCATGTGTAACTTCTAAACATTGGAGAGCCCAGGGCTCAGTCTTTAGATCTTTTTTCTTCTCCAATTATATTTATTCCATTGGTTCTTTCTAGTTTCATGGCTCATGTACCATCTGCATGCTGATACATAATTTACATCTCCAGCCTGGACCTCTATGTGGAATTCCAGTTGCATATATCTACCTTTTTGACTTCTTCATTTAGGTCTCTAATTGACATCTCAAGCCAAACTCCTAATTTTCCCTTTTTCAGTAAGTGACAACTCCACTTCAGATGCTCACACTGAAAACCTTGACTTCATCTTTGGCTCTGCTCTTTCTCAGACCCTAAAATTAATCCATCAGTAAATCTTCTCACATCCACCTTCAAAATTTATTCAGAATCTTACTACTTCCCACCCCTCCACTGCTACCATTTTGGTGCAAGTCATCAGCACATAAATATGCTCCTATAAAAAAACGAAAAGTCCCTTTATACAAGTCTCCTTCCAGCTGGCATGGTTAGTTCTCTCTCCTTATTTTGGTCTTTGCTCTCTTTAGAGAAGTCTTCATTGACCCACCCATCTACAGTTGCCCCTACTTCACCTGCAACTTTCTCTGTCCATTACAACATTCTATTGCCTTCAGATTCCTTATCACTATGTGAAAATCATATTTTATATGTTTATATACTTATTTTCTGCTTTCATCCTCTAAGTCTGTGTGTACCTTCTAGATTGTGAAGTACCCAGAGCCTAGCACAGGGCCCACCATATTGTGGCCATCAGTAAATATTTATTGACTTATCAAATGAATGGTCTTTATGGCCCTTCTGTCCCTAAGAATGCTATAATGAATATAATAATGTATAGTTGGTGCTTTTCTTAAACATTACATGGTGTTGTGGGAAAGAAATGAGATAATAACACATTGAGAAGTATTTTGTAAGCTATGAAATATTATCTGAATATAAGGAAATGTTCTCATTAGTAACCGTTGAAGGTTTTCTAAAATGACTATCTTATCTTGAAGAAGTAGGACCCTTATTGTAGCATTTTCCTGGCCAAGGCAATCTCACAAACTGACAAGAACACAATGGGCACTCAAGATTAAGGACAAAGCGGGGATCTTGTCAAGATGGCGGTGTGAGCAGACATTGAACTTGCCTCCTCCCATGCACACAACCAAGTTACAACAATTTTTGTGAAAATTACTCCGGATTGAAAACTGAAAAGTGGATAAAAAGAACGCCCACAAGGGACAGTCCTGACGAAGGCAGAAGAGGCAGTAATTCCTGCCAAGGAGGGAAAAAGCCACCTTTGGGAGCAGCGGAGCTTCTCAGCTGGCCAGGCAGGAGCTACCCTAAGGTACGCAGCCCTCGCTGGAGGAGTGAGGTCCAGAGCGGGGGCAATACTGCTATAAGCATCCTTCAGACACAGCCCAACTGAGACAGGGGTCTTACTGTCTGGCTTTGCTGGCTATTGACTGCAGCGCGGACACCCCCAGAAAAGCTACCAGCCAAAAACCAAAAAGACCCAGGTCTTAAAGAGCCCACGCACAAGCTCACTCATCGCAGCAACCTAAAATCACCAGAGAGAAGGCTGACAGTCCTTTGGTGAAACGAGACGCACCCTGTGGGCTCTGGGGGCATCTTGATGAGAGGAGGGACCTCTCCGGAGACTGAGACATGGCAGGGGCCATTGTTCTAAGCTGGTCCAGGCATGCAGACACAGACCCTGGGGGTTGCCATTGAGGTTCATCCTTTGGCCTGTTAGCCCAGGAGTCTGCCACACCCACTAGAGCACGGATTTAATCCAGTTCAGCCAGGGCAGGCAACCTGCCCTAGGGACTGGCCCCATCTAACAGCAAGCCCTCAGGCTACTTTCAGCCTGCATTGACTGGGTGCCTTGATCCTCTACAGCCAGGCAAGGGTGTCTGCCTCTGTGGGGCAGGGCCTGTGTGAGGACCAGGTGAACTGTGGAGAGCATTGGTGGAGAAGTGGGGGCCCCTGCAGTGTTGGGATGTGCTCCAGGGGATTGAGAAGTGTGCAGGACCAGGACTGTGTTGAGGGTGTAGGTGGTCCTGTGGGGGGTGAGGCTTATCAGCGGCAGAAGACCTGTGCTTCACAAATAGCAATAAAAAGGATCAGCCCCACCTTCCAAAGCCTGAAACAATTAAGTGCCCCGTGCCTAGGGCCAGCCCCACTCAGCAGCACTCCTAAGAGAATTGACAACAGCCTTGTAGGCCTGAGGCCTATTGCAACTGTAAGCCCCTGAGCCTAGCAACCAGCTACACTGGGTACCAACCCAATTAAGAGGAAAACTGCAATAGGAGTGTGCTGATAGACTTTGTAGCAAACAGTGCTGAGCCTCCCAAAACCATATTTACAAACAACTGGCCAGGAAAGGAAAGATTAGACTCCCTGGGTACCTGCAGTAGGAGCAACCCTGCCACAGCAGAAGGACATAGTAGCTCACAAAGAGGTCACTCCTGGTTCTTCTGGACTGGTGATGAGAGGAAAGCACACTACTGGGCCTCATAAGGCATCTCATTCATAAGGCCACTTCTCCAAGAGCAGGAGACATAGCCAACTCACCTAATACATAGAAACAAGCACAGAGAAAGAGGCATAATGGGGATGAATGGATGAATACAGTGAGCACATCAGCAAAGAACTGAAAGATATAAGAAAACCAGTCAGAAATGAAGAATACAATACTGGAAATGAGAAATTCACTAGAGGGACTCAATAGCAGAGTAGAGGAAGCAGAAGAACGGATCAGCGAGCTAGACAAAAGACTAGAGGAAATCACCCAAGCAGAACAGAAAAGAGAAAAAAGAATTAGACAGAATGAGAACAGTCTAAGGGAACTCAGGACAATATCAAGTGTGCTAACATTTGGATTATAGGTGTCCTAGAAGGAGAAGAGAGAGACAAAGGAGCAGAAAATTTATTTGTAGAAATGATAGACGAAAATTTTCCTAACCTGAGGAAGGAAACAGACATCCAAGTTCAGGAAGCAAAGAGAGCTCCAAACAAGATAAGCCCAAAGAGGTCCTCACCAAGATATATTATAATTAAAATGTCCAAAATTAAAGAGAAAGAGAGAATCCTAAAAGCAGGAAGAGAAAGGCCACAAGTGACATATAAAGGGCAGCCCATCAGGCTATCAGTGGACTTCTCAGCTGAGACCCTACAGACGAGAAGAGAATGGGATGACATATTTAAAGTGCTAAAAGGAAAAACCTACAGCCAAGAATACTCTATCCTTCAAGGTTGTCATTCAGAATGGAAGGAGAGATAAAATGCTTCCCAGACAAGCAAAAGTTAAAGGAGTTTATCACCAAGAAACCAGTTCTTCAAGAAATGCTGAAGGGATTTGTTTAAGTGGGAAAGCAATGACCACAAATAGAGATTAAAAAAATTGTAAAAAAAACACAAAACAACAACAACAAAAAATCAGGCAATGAAATCACTTGTAAGGTAAAAATATAGTAAAGGCAGCAGATCAACTACCTGTGAAGATAATATGAAGGTTAAAAGACAAATCTACTAAAATCACCTATTTCAATGATAAGAGGGTAATGGATAGACACATACTAAACAAGAGACTATGTATGATTGGAAAACATATAATGTGGGAGGAAGGAGTGAAAAAGTAGAGCTTTTAGAAAGAGGTCAAGCTAAAGAGTCTATTCAATATAGACTGTTATATGCATAGTATATTAAATAGGATCCTCATGGTAAGCACAAATCAGAAACCTATAACAAGCAAGAAATAAAGTAAGACAAAAGAAATCAAACAAACTATTAAAGATAGCCATCAAACCACAAGGGAAGAGAGCAAGAGAAAAAGAAAGGAATAGAGAAGAACTACTAAAATACCCAGAAAAAAGTGACAAAATGGCAATAAATACATATTTATAAATAGCTACTTTAAATGTCAATGGACTAAATGCTCCAATCAAATGCCATAGGGTGGCCAATTAGATTAAAAAAACAAGACCCACATATATGCTGCATACAAGAGACACACTTCAGACCTAAAGACACTCACAAACTGAAAAGGAAAGGATGGAAAAAGATATTCCATGCAAATGGCAAAGAAAAGAAAGCAAGGGTAGCAATACTCATATCAGACAAAATAGACCTTAAAACAAAAACTGCAACAAGAGACAAAGATGGGCACTACATAATGATAAAGGGAAAAATCCAACAAGAAAATATAACACTTGTAAATACCTATGCACCCAACATAGGAGCATCTAAATATATAAAGCAATTATTAACAGACATAAAAGGAGAAACAGACAGTAACACAATAATAGTAGGGGACTTTAACACTCCACTTACACCAATGGATAGATCATCCAATCAGAAGATCAATAAGGAAACACTGGCCTTAAAGGACACATTAGACGAGATAGACTTAGTAGATATATACAGACATTCCATCCAAAAACCACAGAATACACATTCTTTTCAAATGCCCATGGAACATTCTCCAGGATTGATCACATATTAGGCCACAAAACAAGTCTCAATAAGTTTAAGAAGATCGAAATAATACCGTGCATCTTTTCTGACCACAAAGGTATGAAACTGGAAATCAATTACAGAAAGAAAACCAGAAAAGCCACAAAAATGTGGAGATTAAACAAAATGCTACTGAACAACGATTGGATCAATGAAGAAATCAAAGAAGAAATCAAAAAATTCCTGGAGACAAATGAAAATGAAAACATGACATGGCAAAATCTGTGGGATATGGCAAAAGCGGTTCTAAGAGGGAAGTTTATAGCAATCCAGGCCTACCTCAACAAGGAAGAAAAATCCCAAATAGACAACCTAAAAGTGCATCTAAAGGTACTGGAAAAAGAACAACAAAGCCCAAGATCAGCAGAAGGAAGGAAATAATAAAAATCAGAGCAGAAATAAATGAAATAGAGACTAAAAAAACAATAGAAAAAAATTGATGAAACCAAGAACTGGTTCTTTGAAAAGATAAACAAAATTGACAAACCCTTAGTTAGACTCACCAAGAAAAAAAGAGAGAAGGCTCAAATAAATAAAATCAGAAATGAAAGAAAGAGGAGAGATTACAACGGACACCTCAGAAATACAAAAGATAATAAGAGAATACTATGAAAAGCTATACACCAACAAACTGGATAATCTAGAAGAAATGGATAAATTCTTAGAAACATACAACCTTCCAAAACTGGACCAAGAAGATGTAGAAAATTTGAATAGACTGATCACCAGTAAGGAGGTTGAAACAGCAATCAAAAACCTCCCAAAAAATAAAAGTCCAGGACCAGATGGCTTCCCTGGTGAATTCTACCAAACATTCAAAGAAGACTTAATACCTATCCTTGTCAAACTCTGCCAAAAAATTGAAGAGGAGGGGAGGCTTCCTAACTCCTTCTACGAAGCAAACATTATCCTGATACCAAAACCAGACAAGGGCAAGACAAAAAAAGAAAATTTCAGGCTAATGTCATGGATGAACATCAATGCAAAAATCCTCAACAAAATACTAGCAAATCGAATACAACAATATATTAAAAAGATCATACATCTCGATCAAGTGGGTTTCATTCCAGGGATGCAGGGATGGTTCAATATCCGCAAATCTATCAACATGATACACCACATTAACAAAATGAAGAATAAAAATCACATGATCATCTCAATAGATGCAGAGAAAGCATTTGACAAGATACAGCATCCATTTATGATAAAAACTCTAAATAAAATGGGTGTAATAATAAGTAAATAATAATAAATAACAATAATAAATAATAAAGGCCATATATAACAAACCCACAGCAAATATTCTCAATTGAGAAAAACTGAAAGCTATCCCTCTAAGAACAGGAACCAGACAAGGATGCCCACTGTCACCAGTCTTATTTAACATAGTATTGGAAGTCCTAGCCAGAGCAATCAGGCAACAAAAAGAAATAAAAGGGATCCACATTGGAAAAGAAGAAGTGAAACTGTCACTCTTTGCAGATGATATGATTTTCTATCTAGAAAAACCTAAAGATTCCACTAAAAATCTTTTGGAAACAATAAAGGAATACAGTCAAGTCACGGGATACAAAATCAACGTGCAAATATAGGTTGCATTTCTACACACTAACAACGAAGTAGTAGAATGAGAAATTAAGAATACAATCCCATTTACAATTGCAACAAAAAGAATACAATACCTAGGAATAAACTGAACCAAAGAGGTGAAAGATCTGTACACCGAAAACAATAGAATATTGTTGAAAGAAATCAAAGCAGACACAAAGAAATGGAAAGATATTCCATGCTGTTGGATTTGAAGAATTAACATCATTAAAATGTACATACTTCCTAAAGCAATCTATAGATTCAACGTAATCCATATCAAAGTTACAACAACATTTTTCACAGAAATAGAACAAAGAATCCTAAAATTTACATGGAACAACAAAAGACCCCAAATAGCAAAATGGTTCCTAAGAAAAAAGAACAAAGCTGGAGGTATCACATTCCGTCATTTCAAAATATACTACAAATCCACAGTAACCAAAACAGCATGGTACTGACACAAAAACAGACACACAGATCAATGGAACAGAACTGAGAGCCCAGAAGTAAACCCACACATTTATGGACAGCTAATGTTCGACAAGGGAGCCAAGAGCATACGATGGAGAAAGGAGAGTCTCTTCAATAAATGGTGTTGGGAAAACTGGGCAGCCACATGCAAAAGAATGAAAGGAGACCATTGTCTTACACCATGCACAAAAATCAACTCAAAATGGATTAAAGACTTGAATGTAAGACCTGAAACCATGAAACTTCTAGAAGAAAACATAGGCAGTACATTCTTTGACATTGGTCTGAGCAGCATATTTTCAAGTTCCATGTCTGACCAAGCAAGAGAAACAAAAGAAAAAAATGAACAAAGGGGACTACATCAAACTAAAATCTTCTGCACAGCAAAGGAAACCATCAACAAAATGAAAAGACAACCTAACAATTGGGAGAAGATATTTGTGGGGCCGGCCCGGTGGCGCAGTGGTTAAGTTTGCATGTTCCACTTCTTGGTGGCCCGGGGTTCGCCGGTTCGGATTCCGGGTGAGGACATGGCACCACTTGGCACAGCATGCTGTGGTAGGCGTCCCACATATAAAGTAGAGGAAGATGGGCACGGATGTGAGCTCAGGGCCAGGCTTCCTCAGCAAGAGGAGGACTGGCAGTAGTTAGCTCAAGGCTAATCTTCCTCAAAAAAAAAAAAGAAGATATTTGCAAACCATATATCAGATAGGGGGTTAATATCCAAAATATACAAAGAACTAATACAGTTCAACAACAAAAAAACCAACAATCCAATTAGAAAATGGGCAAAAGATCTAAACAGAGATTTCTCCAAAGAAGATATACGGATGGCCAACAGGCATATGAAAAGATGCTCAACAACATTAGCTACCAGGGAAATGCAAATCAAAAACTACAATGAGGTATCACCTCACTCCGGTCAGAATGGCTATAACTAATAAGACAGGAAACAACAAATGTTGGAGAGGATGTGGAGGGAAGGGAACCCTTGTTCACTGCTGGTGTGAGTGCAAACTGGTACAACCACTATGGAATTTCCTCAGAAAATTAAGGATAGATCTACCATATGATCCAGCTATCCCACTGCTGGGTATTTATCCAAAGAACTTGGAAACACAAAGGCATAAAGATACTTGCACCCCTATGTTCATTGCAGCATTATACACAACAGCCAAGACGTGGAAGCAACCTAGGTGCCCATCAAGGGACCAATGGAGAAAGAAGATGTATTTATACACGATGGACTACTACTCAGCCATAAGAAATTATGAAATCCAGCCATTTGTGACAACATGGATGGACCCTGAGGGTATTATGCTGAGTGAAATAAGTCAGAGGGATAAAGTCAAATACCGTATGATCTCACTCATAAGTAGAAGATAAAAACAATGACAAACACATAGCATTGGAGATTGGATTGGTGGTTACCATAGGGGAAGGGGGAAGCAGGGAGGGCAAAAGGGGTGATCAAGCTAACATGTGAGGGGATGGACTACAATTAGTTTTCGCATGGTGAACATGATGTAATCTACACAGAACTCGAAATATATTACGTACATCCGAAAATAAACAAATAAATGAAAAACAAACAAACAAACAAAAAGATTAAGGACAAAACTTTCATCCTATGCTTACATTACTCTGTACTGTGATGGTTACTTTGGCTTTATTGTGGGAACTACAAATGTCAAAGTATAAAATGCTTAGTGTGGGGTAGCCCCTTCTAAATGGAACTGTCAGCTTCCTCCATTTTGACCCTAGTGCCCAAAGTGTGCTGAGCAACTTCCCAGGAGCCCTATAACCACATATTCCAATGTCAAATGCGTGGAGAAATTGTCTTAGTTCAAGTCTTTTTACCTAGGCATCCCAGGTTTTTGTATCTTGAGTAAAAGAGAAAAATGCATGTACATAGTATATAGTATGGTTGTTATGTTGATTTTCCTTTCTATTTCTGATTTTAAGAAAAGTTCCTCCTTTACAGGCTACATGAGGGGGTAGGGCTGGGGCAACATCGAAAGGGAGAAAAGCTTCCTTTTGTTTTAAAACTTTATTCCAAGTGTTTCACCTTAGAGTTTTCCAGGCCTTTCCAGTCAACCTGTGTATCCAGTCAGACATTTAGAATGTAATTTTGTCACACACCTTGGGCCCTATCCACCTGTCCATCCATCCACATCCCCTCTCCTGAGCCATTGACTATACTCCCTGCACTGAGCATCTACACAATATCCATCCTCCTTTCTCTCTTCACCCCTTCAGGAAAACTGGCAAAGGAGAGTGAGAAAATATGAGCATCCCGACACGAGTCATCCTTGGCATAATGTATCTTGACTCAGGGACAGGCATGGTGCCCTGTAAATTATATCCAGCCATCCAGTAGGATTTCAACCGCAATAGCTCTCTGGGAAGACAGAAAGAATTTGTGTCAAAGGTTGATGATGAGTGTGTGTTTCCTCCTCACTTGTAAAAGCTAAAGCTATTTTTCTTAAGGCCAAGCTTCTATCCACAGGTATTTGGAGCAATCCCTGCCATCTCAGCAGGCAATACACTTAGTCCTACAAAGCATCTTTTCCCAAAATGTGTTCCACGAACCACAAGAAATGCAAAGTGGTCTCTGATAGAAGGGACTTGTGGTCGAATAAGGCTAGAAGCTCTGCATATCATAGACTCCTGTAGGAGACAGCCAACGCGTATTAGCACAGTGAAGCCTCTGAGATCTTCTGCAAGGGAAAAAGTTAATCTAAGTTTGTTTAACTCTTTATTTGCTCAATTTATTTGTATTACAGAGCCCTTTTTCACATGATACTTTTCATCTCTTAGAACCAGTGTCCATGGGATACCCTTTCAGAAATACCGTTGTAGACTGATTCTTGAGTTTGTGAACAAATCCAGTGAACTTTATTTCAGACCTTGAGAATCTGAGGGAGAATGGATGCTGTATTTTCTCACTAAGCTGTTTCCTGCACTGTGACTCTCCATCCAGTTATGCTGGAAGTACATGTGCTTTCGTGAACAGCAGAGCAGAAACCTTCACTGAAGCCTCAACACTCACGTTGAAGAAATATGATGTTCTTAAGATTAGAATTGCAGATATTTTTCTCTCAAGTATATCCCAACCGTATAACTTCACATTTGGGGAGGTATCTTTCAGATGAACTGTGTAACAGTTTTTTGAATTCAGTTACAGAATTAATCACTTTCTCTCCATGCTTTACTTTAAAGGGGGAAAAATGTCAAAGTAAAGGTGTTTATTTTGAAAACAAATATAAAACCAAGTTTCCTGAGGAAGGAAATGGTTGAGAGGAGTTTTGGGGCATGATTAGGAGATAATAAGATGAGGGGGGAGGACATTCTGGGGAGAGAAACAAGCATAAAGGTAGAGAAGCGTAGGAGAGTGTGGCCCCCACGGCTAGAATGGGAATGAGGCTGGGCAGCAGGCAGACGCAGACCACGGACGGCTCTCTGTGCTAAGTTAGGAGATTTGGACTCTTTGCTATAAACCAAGGGGCAATTTTTAGTTATATATTTAGGAACGGGATGGGACCTGATTTACATTTTAGAGCCCCCACTCTGATTACCTGTCAATTGAAGGTTGGGATGAAAGAGATGCAGACTGGAATAAGGCGGACAGGTTAGGAAGCTACTACACTAGTCGATGGCAAGAAATGACAAAGGCTTCAACTGAGACAATGGCAGAAAGGAATTGGAGAGGAAGGAGCAGATACGAGTGATGGTGAGGCAGAAGGGTTGAGGAGATGTGGCTAACTCCAGTGAATGATGGCTGTATCAGTTCATCTTCCTCTGTGGGAGTCAGTGTAAAATGCTCTGCACTGGGGACCAGGAGGCCCAGTATTTCTTCCAGTGCTGCCATTGTTTATCTCTTTGAGCTTGGCCATTCACCTCTCTGGGTTCAGTATCTGTTCAGTAAAATAAGAGACAGGGGCTTAATCCCGGCCCTGATACCCTGGGAATTCATTCTAGGTTCTAATTATGGTATCCATAAAATTAAAAATCATCATATACTTACCATGTTCTGCCTTATTTATATATTGTTCCGATTCTCTATTCCTATCTAAAAACCTAACAAGCCACCCCAAAATATAGTGGCCTAGGACAACAATTTATTGCTATTTCTTATGGTTCTATGGCCTGAGTTGGGGATTCTCACTTGGTTTTCTCATCGCTGGGGCTATAGTCATCTGAAGACTCAACTGGGATGGGCATCCAAGATGGTGCACTCACATGGCTGGCAATTGATGCTGGCTATTGGTTGGGAAGTCAACCAGGGCTATCAGCCAATATGCCTGCACATGGCTCCTCCGTATGGCTTGGGCTTCTTACAGAATTGTAAGAAGCTCCCAAAAGGAGCATCTTAAGATTAAACTTTCCAAAAGAGCCAGGCAAAATCTTCAAGGCTTCTTTTGACCTTGGAAGTCCCAGCATGCCACACTAGTTACATTTCATTTGTCAAGCAAGTCACTATGGCCAGCCTGAATTTAAGGGGAGAAGAATTAGACTCCACCTATTGTTGAGAAAATGACAAAGTCAAATTACAGAAGAACATGTGAAAAAGGAAATGCTGTTGCTGCTATTTTTGGAAAATACAATCTATCACATAGGTGTTTGAAAACCTTCCCAATTTTTGCTGCTAGCTTTTTGAGAATGGAGACCTTTGGTTATTTTTTTACTCATCTTTATGTCCTCCCTTCCCTTTTTTCACTCTCTACTCCCAAACCCACTCCCTGTGAAGAACAATGTTTTATATATGCCAGGAAGTCAATGGATTTTGTTTGTCAATGGATTTTGTTTCTTTGAGGAGGACAAAGAGCAAATAAATCTTCATAAGACTATTTTAATGGTGTGAATAAACCCTTCCTCATCTCAATATTTAGACTCTGCGTAACTACAGATCAAGTCTCATTCTGTTCCCTCTCCCCTTTACACATCTACTAACAGAAATCAACACCTTGACTAACAGCTACAGTTTATTAGCATTTAGTATGTGCCAGGAAGTGTGTAAAGTGCTTTACCTAAATTACCTCTTTTGAGCCATTTGACATCTCCCACAGAGATTATATTCTCACTGAGAACCAGAACTCCATCTGATTTTTCCTATACCTGCCACTGCAACCAGCACAGAACCTGATACATGGAAGTAACCCGGTATTTGTGTATTGGTTTGAAAAATATTATTAGGAAAAGGAAAACCAAAGAGCATTTAATGCAACTTTTCAGATCTCTCAATTTCGTTCTAGGCTGTGTCAATGAAAATTTGCTTGTCTTATTGTGAGCAATGCAAACATACTACTTTTCGTTCTGTTTTTCCATTTGGAAATATTTCACATATACACTGCTATGTACAGTAGCCAGCTTTCCAGATGGCCCTAGTAATCCCTGCCTCCTAGTATCTGTGTCCTTGTCTAGTCTCCTCTACATTGACTCATAGTTTGTCTGTGTGATCAATAGAGTATGGCAGAATGACAGAGTACGACTGCTGAGGCTGGGTCATAAGAAGCACTGTGGCTTCTAACTTGGCCTATTGGACCACTCACTCCAGGGAAAGCCAGCCACCATGTTGTGAGGAGATTCAGCCAGCCCTATGAAGAAGCCCACATGGAAAGGAACCAAGCCCACCTGCTGACGGTCATCATCGACTTGTCATTCCTGTGAGCGAGCCACCTTGAAAGTGGCTCCTTCAGCGCTAGTCAAGCTTTCAACTGGCTGCAGCCCGAGCTGATTCCTACCTGCAACCTCGTTAGACACTGAGCCAGAACCACCCAGCTAAGCCTCTTGTCAATTCCTGACCAACAGAAACTGTGAGAGGTAATAAATGTTTATTGTTGTTTTAAGCCACTAGGTTTGGGGTAATTTGTTATGCAGGAACAAATCATTAATACCCTATGTATCTCACATTGTCTGTATGATTGTAATGAATGAGAGACAGTGTGCACAGTGCTTAAAAGTCCTGACAACAGCCAGTTTTCCTGGTAGGAATCTCAGTTCTTATTAGCCAAGTGAATTTGATGGGGCAAGTTACTCACCCTCTCTGTGCCTTAGTTTCCTCATCTGTAAAAGGATGATGATAATAGTACCTATTTCATAGGGTTGGTGTGCATGCATTGCATAAATTAATCCATGTAATGCACCTTATAATTCTCCCTGCCATGGAGTAAACACCCAATAAGAACTAGATACTATTTCTTGAAATAATTTTTTTAAAAAGGACTTCAATAGATGATAGTGTCATGCTCCGGTTATGGTCTAATTTTGATGGAGAACAGGGGAAAAGGACATGGGATAATCTCCCCTAAGTTTGATTCTCTTCCTAGGGGCTCTCGCCTAGGTAGTGACTTTGTGTGAATTATTCAAATGTGTCACTGCCAAGGTCCGTGGCTTGGTGAGTGGAGAATGGGCCAGATGTCAGCAGCCACTCATCCCCTCAGCTGGACACCTTTGTGCAGTGCACACCCTGCACAATTGTACATATTGGTCCTAATTCCTCTGTATTCTGTTTTGTGGTCAATGATACCATCATCACCTATCCAGAGAGACTGGACGTCATCCTACTTTCCTCTCCATTTCTCCCTCACTATATCCCAATAACTACTAAACCTTACTAATACCATCCCTTAAATCCATTCCAAATGCCACTGCCTCAGTGCAGACTTTAACTGCTGCTTGCCTGGATTTCTGCTACAGACTCTTTCTTAATATCCCTGCCCCTAGTCTTGCTTCATTATCCTTCCTCATTCCGGTCCCACAGTGAGATTTTACAAACAGGCAGGTAATCACGCCCCTCTTCTTCAACATCATCAGTGACTACCAACTATCCTTTGATGTGGCACACAAGGTGTGGGGCAGGCCCAGCTCCCACCAGAGCCACACCTGCACCCGTGCTTCAGCCACCATAACCACACAGACGGAAACCCAAGCGATGTAGCCACAAGCCAAGGAACACAGCCTGTAGCTGCAGAAGCTGAAAGAGGCAAGGAGCAGTTTCTCCCCTAGAGCCTTTTCAGGGAATGTGGTCCAGCTGACGCTTTGATTTCAGTCTTCTGACCCCCAGGACTATGAGAAAATTAATATGTGTTGCTTTAAGCCACTAAGTTTGTAATCTGTTGCAGCAGCCACAGGAAACTAATACACTCCCCTTCTCCAACCCTGGAGGGGCCGCAGTTATTAACAGTGGAGGGACAAAAGAGTCAAAGCAGAGAGAAGAAGCAATGAGCAACTCCCGCATCCCTTGCCTACTGCCACCGTTGAAGCCTAGATCAGGCCTGAACTGGGGGAAAGGAGACAATTTATATTACATTCAAATCATGAAGATTTGAAATAGGAAATATTGTAGTTTTTATTTGGAGTAGACTGGACTTTTAGATACCTAAAGGTAAGGCTGAAACACTTGAAAGTGACTGGAAAAATCTGTGAAATTGGCCCATGATATTATCCATGGACAGGTAGAAGGAAGTAGATATGAAATGATGGTTTAAAAAAAAGCCACATAAATCCTATGCTAGTATCTGGAATGCAAACACCTAAATGAAAAAATGCTGGGGGCCAGCCTGGTGGCCAAGTGGTTAAGTTTGGTGCCTCTGCTTCTGTGGCCCAGGTTCGTGGGTTCAGATCCCAGGTGTGGACATACACCATTCATCAGCCATGCTGTGGCAGCAACCCACATACAAAATAGAGGAAGACTGGCACAGATGCTAGCTCAGGGCTGATCTTTCTCAGTAAAAAAAAAAAAAAATGGTGGGTGGCTGGGAAATATGGTGGGTGGCTGGCAGCGTGGAGTGGAGGGCAAATGAATCTGCTCCATACCAAGGGCTACTGGCTCTGTCCACAAGGTGCATCAGTTGGACCCACCATGATGCAAAAGAATGACAATAGCTTTCATTTGAGACCTAAACCACAATAGTCCCCTTATTATCTCTGATCTTCACAGTAACTACATGATGTGGATATTTTACTCCATTTTACAGATGAGAAAACAGTGAGTGCAATGGTTAAGTAACTTGACTGAGGTTGCCCAGCTGGTGAGGGGCTCCTGAGCCCTGGCTCTCTCCTTGACACTAAAACATGCTATCTCTAGCCCATTCTATAGTTTAGCCACATATACCTAACTCCAGGTCTACAGTCCAATTTAGGATCTCTACAAGAAAACTTAAATTGTAGGGGTGAGCACTCAAGAATCAGAAGACTGTCCTGTGATGAAGGAGTGTGCCTTCACTAGGCCGGCGCCTGTTACTTATTTATGTTGCTTATTTTTTTGTGCCACGTGTGAGTTCAGGAAAGCATCTTTGAAAATATTCTGTGAAATAGACTGATTGCTGCTAATTAAGTTTTCTTAACATGAAAGAGGGAAATGACTGGCTTCTTTTGAGTTCTGATAAGGTATGGTGGTGCGAAAAATATGTGTGATGAAACACAAAATTGGTTTTATGTTCAAGCTTTGCTGGAGAGGTGATGGAAGATTTGGGGCATTTTGTGAAGGAGAGAGTCATGTAGAGTCAGTGAAATTCCAGGTATGCTTGGGTCCATATGATACATGTCCAGAGTTCCATCTTGACCAAATGGCTCCATCTTCTTACACAATTACGCAATCCTGAAATTTGGGGGTGCTCCTTAATTTTCCGTAGTTTTTTATTCTCCTTATCAAAGCGGTCTGTTATTGGCCTTCCTAACACCCTAGATCCTTCTCCTTCTCTCCAGGCCCACTGGAGCTACCCTGGCTCAGGCTTCCTTCATCCTTCACCCGGACCCTTGTAATGCCTCACCTTCTAATCCCCACAGCTGCCTCTAGCCGCTCATCCTTCTCTCCTCACTCCCCTCTCCCTCCAGCAAGGCAACAATTCCCAAACTGAGGTGTAAAGAAGAGCCACCCAAGGAAGCTTGTGCCTTAGTCAGCTTGGGCTCCATGACAAATACCATAGGCCAGGTGGCTTAGACAGTAGGAATTTATTACTCACAGTTCTGGAAGCTGAGGTCCAAGATCAAGGTGTCAGCATGGTCAGTTTCTGGTGACAACTTTCTTCCTGGCTTGCAAAAAGCCACCTTCTTGCTGTGTCCCTACATGGCAGAAAGAGAGAGAGCAAGCTTTCTGGTATCTCTTCTTATAAGGGCACTAATCCTACCATGAGTGCCCCACCCTCATGACCTCATCTAAGCTTAATTATCTCTCAAAGGCCCCACCTCAAAATTCCATCACATCAGAGATTAGGGCTTGAGCATGTGAATGGGGGTGGGGGGGTCACAATTCAGTTCATGGAAGTTTATGAAAACGTGGATTTCTGGATGCCCTTCCCAGAGAGTAGGACTCATTAGGCCTATGGTGGGGTGTAGGGACCTACACTTTATCAAGTATCCTATGAGACCCTGAAGCACGGAGCCTGCAGATGGAGCCGTAGGGACCACACAGTGCTTCTCACCTTGGCTGCTGGCTGCACTCACCGTGGAGCTTTGAAAACCATCAGTGCTGCGCCTGCTCCAGATAAATTAAATCAGGATCTCTGGGGGTGGACCTGGGCATCCACTTCCTTCAAAGGTCACCTAGTGATTTTAACATGCGTTCAGGCAGGAGAAGCACCACTCTGTCCAGCCTTCATGAAGAATGAGATTGCCAAGGTCAATCTGATCGTGTCCACACTCTGCTAACCACACTTCAGTGACTCCCTGTCACCTACAGCAGTGGTTTTTCAAATGGTGGGTCATGACTCAACAGTGAGTCTTAAAATCATAGTGGGTTGGCAGAGCATTTTTTTTTTAAGGGAAGAATAGAATAGAAAACTTTTTTAAAAAACTGAGTGATAGAGTTTAGTAAAACTATTATTTTGTGAAACATGACATCATTTTAGAGTGAAATCTTTGCACATGCTATTCCTTCTTCCTTCTGGCCACCTGAATTCATCCTTCAGAACCCAACTGAGGCATCGCATCCCTGTGAAACCTTCCCTTTCTCCTGCGCTCAGTCATCATTCCTTCCACCTTTATAGGCGTCTTCTCACGTCACTCTAACATACACATCTCATCGTAATTGTTTATGGATATATCTGTTTCTTTCCTTGGGAGGCCTCCTTTGAAGGTGGGAACTGTGTCCTGTCCATTTTAACATACTCAACCCAGAGCTCATCATCTAGTGCTGATCACAATGCCTGCTTGATTAATCTTGTTGTACTAGCCAGGGTTCTCTAGAGAAACAGACCCAATAGGATACGTGTGTATATATATCCTATAGAACCTACTGAAAAAAACATAGACAGATATAGATAGATAGATAGTGACAAATAAAAATGGCAAGCAATAGGATATATTGGAGAATATGAGGAAGCCATTTGGTATAAACCTAATTCGGCCTGACCTTGTCTTTCCAAAAGGGCCTGACTGTGGGCGTTGAGCATGCATTGTATATCTGCTTTAGATTTTCCCTGTGGCAAGAACAAAGGCCCTTGAGGTAAAGGTGCAACTTCCCTGCCCCTCCCAATGGTGGCGTCTCCTTAAGGATTAAGCATCTTTCCTTAGGCTAGAAACTGATTGCCTGGCTCACCTGTGACTGCCCAGCTTGAGACAATAGACTTGCCTCCTGCTCCGCCCACCAAGATAGCAGACCCACTATCTGCTGTGTCCATCAAGTGCTGTGCTGACAGGGCAATCTTGTGACTATTGTGGGAGCGACATTTCAATCATATGTGAAACACCCTGTTTGGGGGTATATAACCACTCTGTGCACCCCACTTCTTCAGTGCCCTTTCTTCCTTTGGGAAGAAAGGCCCCAGGCCATGGTCCTCAGATTTAAGCTCAGAATAAACTCACCCAAATTTTCATTTACAGATTGGTTATGGATTATTTTCGTCGACAATAGATAGATAGATAGATAGATAGATAGATAGATAGATAGATAAATAGATCTATCACTTCTCTCTCTCTCTCTCTCTCGAGAGAGAGAGCTTTAGAGAAACATATATATAAATATCTTATTAGTTCTGTTTCTCCAGAGAACCCTGACTAATATAACAAAGTATATCTGTTTCATTCGCTGATGAATCCCAAGTGGCACCTTATATATGGTGAATAAATTGTTGAGTGAATAGATGAATTAAGAAAACTTGACTTACACCTGTCCCGATCTTGGGCAAGTTGCTCAAGATCTCTGAGCCTTGGTCTCCTGGACTGAAAGAGGCTTTAATGCCCGTCATTGAGGATGAAAGCAGACAGCATGTGTGAGTGTCACTAGCACAGTGCCAGGCACACACAAAAGTGAGTATCTTGTGGTTGAAGTTTCTGTTATCTACCAGTTATCTACCAGTGGCTGGCCTTATCTGCACACCAGGGTGGTCCTTCTTTCCCAGCCCCTCTCTCTTAGTTAGTTATCAAAAAGAAAAAGTATTTAATGATGTAAATGTGATCTATCTAATGATGATTTTACATCCCCTGCACTATTTTACTCGAAAGCCTTATTTGCAAATGTAGACTCGATAAGTGAATTTCATGTGACTCACTGAACGATACAGAGAGAACATCCTGAAAGGCTTCTAGAGAAATGCGAAATAGAAATTAATAATGCAGCATCTCATGATTACTAAATACTGGTAAAAAAAATGTTATTAACACTGTACTTATTTACTAATCAATATTTATTATTTTACTTTGGTAAAGAAAAAATTTTTACAGAGGCTCATTGAAGTCCTCTTTCACACACCTTCATTTTTCTAAGAGGACGTGTTTATTTGATCATGAATTTTTCTACCATGATTTCCAGGATCCTAACCTCTTCAGCTGAATGGGGAGTATTATATTAACACTTTGAAGAGGGGGTATCGGTGTATATTAACAAAACTCTGAGACTGAGGTGTGAAACCAGAATGCCAATTTACTAATTTACAGAGAGGAAATATAACAGTGACCCTCACATTGTCATCAGCCCAACCCAAGCATTCGCTCCTAAAGAAGAAAGAAGAAGAGATGTTGACTTGCTTTATGGTCTTTGGATCTGCAGCTTTGTTCTAACAGTCGCAGCAGGAGCCCGGGCTCAGCAGCCCCTCCCCTCTGTGCACACACATGCTCCTCTTTTCAGCCCCCATCCCTCCGTATTTGGAGAGACTTTTCTCTCTAATGGTTCGTTGGTTTTACTTGCTGTCACACGTACTTTTCAAAAGTAACATTCCTTTTTCAAGAGATCTCACTCCTGTCTAGTCTATGCTGTTCTGAATTATGCCCTGCAGGCCTGTCAGCAGAAAGGCTCTTGGTGAAAAAATGCTCGAGTCTAGAGATCTAAGGCTGTCTTTGTGCAGATTTCACACATGAATGGCAGCTTGACTGGGTACAGCAGTCCGGGTCACACCCTGATCCCTTGAGAACACTCAAGATGTCAAGCCGGTGACTTTTGGAATTGACTGTGGAGTGGAGTACTTCTCTCCTCCCCCTCTCCTGCTTAGAAAATTGTTCCCTAAGAAGTTTAGCATTTTGATGATCTTCACTTATTAACTTTAACTAGGAAAAAGAAATCTTTTAATGAAATTTTCAAGCTTGCTTCTTTTCTTAAGTTCTGAGAACCTTTACTTGTGTATACCAACAATTATCATAAATTCAACATGACATTAATGAACTTTCCAGCAAGGTAATTTTTGGAAACTTAAGTGAATGCTAAAGTTAATGTGGAAAAGTGAATGATAAATAAAGTTCAAAGATGGAGAATAATTCAAAAGAGAATTTCCTTTCTAGTAACCAACATATCCTAAAAGCTACAGTAATTAAAGTAGAGGGGTGGTGTCTCAAGAATAGACAAATAGATGAGAGAACTAGGAGAGAGTTCACAAATAGACCCATGTGGACGGAAGGATGAAGTAAATGTCCAACGAAGCATATATGTTAATGGAGAAAGAAAAGAATATTCAATTTTGGCGAGATTTAAAAAAATATCTTTAAATCTCCCCCACATACCATACACATACACACACAAAAATGTATTCTGGGTAAAGAACCAAATGTTAAAAATAACCTGAAAAGTTAATATAATATTGCTATGTATTCTTGGTACAGGTAACGCCTGGCATAAAAATAAAAAATAAAATAAAATGTCACGAAGAAAAAGACAGATGTGTTGTCCTATGTTACAATAAGAATCCCTAGGAAAGACATCTCAAACAAAACTCAAGGAACAGATTTAGAAAAAACATTACCACGGCATATCGTACAGAAGTGATTAACATTGACAACACTGCATAATATCTTTACTACGGTTTAAATAGAGTTGGGGAAGGGAAGGAGGATAAACTCACGGGCTAAATCCATCATCTTGATATAGAAATCTGGTTAACTTTTTACAACTTCCTCAAAGAAGGAGACACCTGGAATGGGGAAAGTGGTACTATAATCCTCACGAAGCTCCTGTGTGCAGCCATTGTCCCTCCACCACTGAAGTATCCCAACACCCCCTAAAAGTCGAGATTTTTGAGAACCCGGCTCAGTGGGAGTGACTGTGGTGACTCCTACATCAATGTCCTCACCGATATGTAAACAAAGCTGCATTCAACTACCTAGACCCCAGGTGCAGAAGAAGGCAATAAGTTTAACATTTGCTTTCTCAACCCAGCCCCTTCAATCTCGCATCACTGATGCGTGGACAGACCTCTGCCCTGGCCTTCCATGCACAGCCGTGGGCCTGCTGGCCTTGTCCTACAGTCTCAAAGTCCATAGCAAGGTATCTGTCTTTGGTTCTCTTCATAATCTTTCTTTCAGGGCCTTTGCACTTCATGTTTCCTCTGCCTGGAACCCACTTGCTTTCTTTTTTGTCTGATTAACTCTTATTGATCCATCATACCTAAGCTTATTTATCCTCTTCAGAAACCATGTGTGCTTTCATTCACCATTACGTACTCAGGGCCTTGGATAGTTCCTGGCATCTACTAGATGCTCAATAAATATCTCATGAATAAATAAATAACACCTAATGATGCCATAAATTCAGGAGGAAAAAATTGCATAGAGCCCAGTATAAAATTGGACAGAGTATATGAATAAGTAATTCACAGGAAAGGAAATATGAGATGGGTATAAGGAATCGGGTGCTGCCATATGCTATAAACAGAAGTCCATGTCAGGATAACTTTGGAGGGAAGGATTTGGGTGCTATTAAAGTAAAAGTTGCACATACCCTTTCATCCAGCAATCCTACTTCTACACATCAATATGCTCTCAAACGCACAAAGTCATTCACTGTATAATTGTATGAAACGGCCAATAATTGGAAATGATTCCGGAGGCCACTCATGGAGGAACAGTAAATATGACAGGTTTAATTTCTAAGTCATAGTGCAGGTGACTCTCTTTAAAGACATAAATTCAGGGGCCCAGTCTCTCTCCATGTTGTGATTGTAGCATCTTAAAGTCCCCTGCTTCTACTGTGTGCATGGGGGAGAAAGTCTGGAAGATGGTATGATATATTTTAAGACCAGCTTAAAAGAGACCTCCATCACTGTGCCCTCATTCCATTGGCAAGAACTTAGCCCCATGTTCCCACCTCGATGCAAGAGGGGCTGTGTTCTTCCTGTATACACAGGAGAAAAATGAAAAAATTGATCTGGAAATAGTTTTAAGATCTTTTGCTAAAGTGCAAAACGTAAGCTCCAGAAATGCATGTGGGGAAGGATTTTATATTTTTTAAATTGCAATGGGTGTGTTCTCACTCTTATGCAATATTTAATATTTTCATCAATGTGATGGGATATTGAGTCGGATTTTTCCTGTTAGCCTGGAGTTAATAACCAGGGCTCAAAGTTAAAGTCAAAATGGCTTTAGCATTCCCATATTCTAAAGAGCACTATACCCAAGTACCATCCCTCTACCCTGGTCATCTCAGAATCCTCACGTATAATCTAAATAAGGAAGAGAATGGGGGAAGTTGGAGAAGAGTTGTTGGCATCTTGAAAGAAGCAGTAGTTATGCTGAGAAGCTCTTCCTTCTCTCCACAGGAGGAGCCCAGCAGAAAAACTTGCAGAACTGCTGGGTGCCTACCAGAATTGGATGTTGGCATTTCATGTTCCAGCCATGTTCTCATTGAGCTGAGGAATCCACGTGTCATCCAGATCTCTCATCAGAACAAAGAGGAGCATGGTGAGGGGCTTTTGGAGAGTTTGCCATGAGTCCCTAGAGTTTGAGAGCCCATGTGAACTATAGATACTCCTCTTCCAGAAATTTCTCAAGGCTGGAGGGTCACTGTACCAAAGGGTAAAAGAAAACTACAGGGTACGTACCTGGAAGGAAAGAGTGGGTAGATGGAATGCGTCAGCCACACTCCAGTTATCTCATTCTTTGAAGGATGTGGAAGACCTCCCTGGCTCCTACAGCTCTTCACAAAGAAGCCGCTGGTTGGAGGAGGGGAGAGAAGCAGTAGGACCTCTCAGGTGGCTGCCAGGCCAGCAAGGCAGTACATTATTTGTCAAAGAAGTTGGATGACTGGAGAGCAAAAGATGCCCATTTGGGAGTCCGTGGTGAAAGATGGGTTAGGGTCAGGGCAGAAGCAACCAGCAGTTGGAACCAGAAAAGCCAGAAAAAGGCCTGAGAAAGATACCACAGAAATAGAGCAACTACTTCTTCAATTCTCATTTCCTTCCCCCTACTAACAGAGGACCTGGGTCATAAAGGGACAATAGGGGTGTGGCTTCTCTCTGATCTGTACTATTCCCCCCAACTCTTCTCCTCTCCCAGCTATTGAAGACTCTAGGAGAGTTTAGAATTAAATATTACATTAAATCAAGTTTGAGATTGAAGTTTTAAAGTAGACTGGATGTTTAGTAATCAAAAGTGACTAAGAAGTTATCGGGTCTGCCTGCGGATGCCCTTGAAGGACAAGAATGGGTGATTTGCAGCTCATGGTTGGTTAGAAGCAGAGTAAAACAGTTACATCATTATACTCCACTGAAGCACGTGCTTCCACAGTTAAATAACCTAAATTACTCTTATGAATTAAGAGAAGAGAGTCAAAGAGCTGTATCTTGGTGAGGTTCTTTGCTTATTAGTTTTACCTGGAGTTGTGTTACCATTTTTGATTTCTTTCGCTTTAAGGGCTTTATTTTTTTAAGGTTTTGAGCATTCTTTGCTTATATCCTTGATTATTAATTCTGCACCATTTGCTTTGTCTTCTCCTCTTTTGATAATTCCCTCTGTCACAGGTTGGCATTTCATGCTCTATCTTCTATGCCCGTCACTTTCCATTCTTTTTCTGTGAATTTTTTGTATGGCGTCTTCTTCTTGATTCTGACTTTTATTTGGCTAATTTGATTTTCTGCCACATCAGTTCAGTCTCTTACTGCTTCAATAATGATCTGACTTTGGTTATTGCACTTTTCATCATAGATTGATTTTGTATATTAACGGCAACACCTCTGGTATCTTCCCAAACATTTAAAGCACTTCTTGGATTACAAGTCAGAGATCTATTTTAGGGGTTAAGATTACTTGGTTTTGAAACCTGACTTTGACACAAAAACTGTATGACCTTGTAATCATAGAGAAAGGGATAAGATAAACCAGCAACTGCAAGTTTGGTGGAACATGTTCCCTAATTTCAGGAAGAAACTGGCATGTTGCACTTAAAGGACTAGAGAAGAGAAGGATGGAGTCATATAGAGATTCAACGTGACGGAGGTACGGGTTGCCGGGTTTCTGTGCTAAGACGGGAGGTCAAGAAGGGTTAGATCACAAAGGCTCTTGTATGACTGAATCAAGTATCAGGATTTTACCCTCTAGATATATACCTCTTAAGTACATACTCCAGGAAAGATGAAACAGTGTTCCAGGGGCACATGAAGCCTCAGAAGATCCTTGCCACATTTCACTGGGTTCTCAATATTAGTTGATGTAAGGAAAGCACTGTTTTAAATTAAAACAATGTATACACTATGGCACAGAATGCAAAATGAAAGTAAAATTCTAAGGTAAGCCTAGAGCCTATACAAGCATATGTCACCTCTAGTGGCTCACTCTGGACTCACAGGAGGGCACACCCACTCCTATATGCCATTTGGGGTGGCAGCTAAGAGACCTCATCAGCTCCCCTGCAACCTCTGGCTGACGATAAGCCTTCTTCTTCCTTCCCACATAAGCCTGAGGGGGCACACACCCTCTCTAAGCTGAGGAAAGTGCTCTAATTAGGGGGTTTAACTATAAAAACATCCCAGCCCTCAGAAGCCACTGTCCCAAATGGAGATAAACTAACGAGAGTGCTCTTCGCTATTACTGATGTGTCTTCAGTTTATGCTACCCAGAGGGTAGGGTCTCACCGGCCCCTGCCTCCAGTGATTGATGGCCTGGCCCCAGCGAGAGTCCAAAAAGGAAGAGCCGAGGGAAGCAGATGCAATGGGTTTTCTATTATCATGACTGCAACAAACTCATTCTGTGGTGTCAGTGCTGACTGCAGGGTTCTGATTATGAAATATGATGCATGTTGAATTTAATGACTTTCTCTGCCCTTCTGGTGAGTTCAGTGCTTTCCAATGTCATTTTCTGTTCTCATCTGAGTGGTAATAAAAGGAATATCATTGACTGTGGTAGCTTGTAACCACTGTGTGTTTTACAATAAATTGCATTCTGGGACCTTTCTCCCCAGGAGAAAAGTGCATGGTCAGAAGGATTATTCCGAGGCAGGCTCCAGCATTCTGGTCTCCACAATGATGGGGAACGAGGGGGAGTTGCCCTTTTTAGGGATGTATTCCCTAAGAATACTCATTTTTCAAGCAGTTATATCTCAAAGGTCAGTTTGGACGGGGAAAAAATTATAAAACACAGACTCTAAAGCAAAAATGACTATGGCCCTATCCAAACCAACGCGAGACAGACAAGGCCTAATCTCTTCAGAAGTTCAAGAAGGAGGATGTGGGAGAATGCACTCAGACCTGGGAAGACAGCCCCAAAAGTCCTGGTTTGTTTCCTGTGTATATTCAAACTGACCTTTTGTCACTATCCCATGGGAAGGCCATCTCCATTTGGGAATGGGAAGAAGGAGAAGAAAAATAATACTTAATGAGTGACAACTGTGTGCCAGATCTGTGCCAGGTGCTCCATGGCAGGATGTCACCTACTCTCACAGCACTTCTGTGAATTGGGCTTTATTACCCCCATTTGTAAACAGAAAAGTTAGTCTCAGCAGTGTCCCAGGGTCACAGAGCCAGTGAAGGTCAGAGTCGGGGTCCAGCTCCAGCTCATCTGATTCCCAGAAGTATGTTCCATGGACCAGAAGCACTGCCTCACACAGGAGCTTGTTAGAGACACAGAACCTCAGACTCCCGCCCAGTCGTGCGCGTGGAGATGTGACATGCATTCCACAGCCTCCAAGCAATGGAGCTGGACAGGGGATAGAAAGTTACCTGACACTTCAGGCAACCGGGACAAACTTCTCTTTTCCCTGTTCAGAGGGGCTGCTGTATAATGTCACATTGACCATGAGGGTCTTAGATCCATCAGTTGTCCAGCTGGCAGTCATGTTGCGGGGGACAGTGCTCCTCAAACTTCATAGCTCTGGACATTGCCTGGGCAGCTGGTTAAAGTACAGACTTAGTTCTGTATTGTATTAGTCAGCACTCTCCAGACAAACAGACAGAACCAATAGGCTGTGTGACTATACAAAAAGAGATTTATTTTAAAGGATAGGCTCATGCAATTATAGAGTTTGGCAAGTCCAAAATCTGCAGAGTGGACTGCCAGGCTGGAGACCAGAGAAGAGTGGATGTTGTGGTTCAAGTTCAAAGGCCATCTGTTGGCAGAAGCCTCTCTTGCTTGGGGAAGGTCAGTCTTGGGTCTATTAAGACCTTCTACTGGTTGGATGAAGCCCACCCACCTTAAGGAGATCAATCTGCTTTAATCAAAGCCCACTGATTTAAATGTTAACATCATCCAAAAACGCTCTTGCAGAGGCATCTGGAGTAATATTTGACCACATATCTGGGCACCATGCCCACCCAGGCTGACACATAAAATTAACTATCACATGTATCACAGTGGTGGTTACACAAATCTATGTGTGCGAAAAAATGACATAGAACCATTCATATACATTGCACCAAGGGGAAACATTTGGTTTTGATATTGTACTATCATTATTTGATTATTTAATAGTTATTTGCACTATTTAAAAATTAAATAACCACTTAATAATTATTGTAATTATTAAGGTAGAATTATTGAGGGAGCCGAGGGAAGGGTTCATGGGACTTCTCTGTAGTATCTTTGCAACTTCCTGTGCATCAAAAATTGTTTCCCAAAAAAAAGTTTAAAATAATTTTTTAAAATAGTACAGATTCCTGCCGACCTGTAGTTGTTCCTTGCCCCTCCCCCGCTCCAGCATTCTGGCCCCCTTGGTCTGTTGGTCATTGGGATGCAGGGAGGCTGCTGCTGACCACAGTGTGTGACCACAGGGGGTGTGTGATTTGAGAGGGGCTGTGGTTCAATCTGTGCTACAAGGAACTACCTCCCAGCGCTTTTCCACCTTAGAGGAGAAAAATGTCGAGAGGAGCAAATTAAGAAAGAACTTGGTACTGGGAGTGAAACAGCAATAATCCTTTGTAACTTTTGGTTTATAGCATCAGTCAGAGTTAGGTAATAAAGGGACAATGGAGGTCATATGTTCCAGGTACCTCACTGGACAGATGAGAAAGAGGCCAAAACCTCAAGCTGCCTCCATGTTGTTACCAGTCCAGACGCTCACGTGGTTAGCAGCAAAGTATGGACCTGAAGCCGTGCTGTGGGACTTAGGGGTCAAGCCAACCAATCATAACCTCACACATAGGTTTCATAGGACTCCCCACACTTGTGCTTTGTCCCCTCAGAAACCCTCTGCGGCAGGGAGGGCAGCCATTACCAAGGCCATTTACACGTGAGGAGACCGAGGTCAGCGAGTAGCTTTTTGAAGGCTTCCCCTTGGGACAGTGGACTTGGCTGGGCGCTCTTTCTGCTCCAAGGAAGTTAAGTAATGACTCCTAAGTTCCACAGGACTCACTAACTCCAAGACCATTGCAAGCTGCTGTGTCACTCTGTTGAGATGCCAACCATAATCCCCAGCTCCATCAACATCCTAGCCCCAGCCCAGCCACTAAGTGTATTAACCTGGGAAATCTTACTGTTATTTCCTAATGTTTAAAGTGAGAGCACTGGACTCCGACATTAAGGGTTTGGGGCTACATTTGGTTTTTGTTTTCCCTTAATCGTTCTGTGATTTATAATGTAGCCTATACTTTGGAGAAGCTCACAGATTAGATAATTGTCAGTAATTTTCTGGTATTTGACAAAGTATGTGTGCTTGCACATGGAGGTAGAAGACACAGGTGACAGGTGACAGAAAATGAGTGCCTATACCAGCAACTTGGGGCCACTTCAGTTCGTGCCCTGTACCTCCTTCCCCACATCTATGTCATTACAGATTCTGGCTGGTTCTACTTTTAAAATGTGCCTGAAATGCATGCTCACCTCCGGATCCCCGTAGCCCCTGCCAAAATTCAGCTCTCTCCTCATTTCCCACCTTTTGACCAATGGCTCAAACAGAGCTCTCATCTTCTCCTAATTCTACATCCAAACCACTGCCACAATGATTTTGCTGAATGTAAATTAAATATTTACAGTTAAATGTAAAATGTAAATATCACTCCCCTATTTAACTCTTTCATCCCCTTAAAAATGAAATAAAAATTCCCTAGCTGGTATATTCCAGGTCATCCTTGGCCTGGCCTCTCCAACTTCATCATTCACCATTGCCTGTGCTCCTGGGACCACTTGTGGCTCTTCAATGCACCATTCCCTTTGTACCCTCTGCCTTAAGTACTCTCCCCCACTTTCTGCCCTGGCTAGCTCCTGGTTATCCTTAAATCCCGCATTCATCCCCCGAGAAGACTTTGTATTCCCCCTAAGACTGATCTAATGGCCTTGTACTGTGTTCCCATAGCATGCTGGGGGTTCCATTGGCATTTGTGCCTCCCCATCCTCCAGGCAGTGAGTTCCCTGGGGGTAATCTCCCATCTCCATTAGTAGAGCAGAGTATGAGGTTGTCACTGCATTGGCTAAGTCAGCTATTGTGTCATGAGAAAATGGAACAACATCTTGGCATGGAAAGTGCCAAGGGATTCAAAAGAGATCATGGTAGAGGTAAGAGATTATGCACTCATTCAACAAGTATTCCAAAATCACCCCTCCACGTCGAGCCATGTGCTAAAAGTTGGAGATGAAATGGTAACCCCACCACCTCTGATGAATTCTTGCCCCAAACACCAACTTGAATTACACCAAGCCTCAGAAATGTGTACCAGTTGGCAAGACATTCAGGATCCAGAGGAACATGTTTAACAGCACCTTGGGGAGGCACTCAGAAAAGTCCAGAGTGTAGGAAACTCTAAAAGTCAAATAACTTGGTTTGCTCATTAAATAAATTGCAAAGGAAAACATTTTTTAGAGGCATAAAGAGGGAACTTACAGATTAAAATAACACTAAAAGGACATTTCAATCAAATGCAATGTGTGGATCTTGAGTGGATCATATTCAACAAGCCAACTCTTTAAAAAATACGTATGAGACAATTGGAGAAATTTGTTATCAAATGGACACTTGATAATATCAAATAACAATCGCTGATTTCATAAGATGCAACATAGAAATTATGATTATGGAGTTTTAAAAATATGCACAGATACTGAAACATTTATAGGTATCTGGGAAGGGGCAGTATAGATAAAAAAGATTGACCATAAACTGCTGATTCTTGAAACTGAGTGATAGGTATTCATTACTATTCTTCCTACTCCTGTGTATGTTTGAATCTTTGCAGGACAAGTTAAAAGTGGTGAGCACAAAAGATGCCCTGTTAGCATGTTATTTATAATTACAATAACAGATACTAAATAAATAATTATAAATGAGTTATTTACAGTTGGGATAAGGCCAGAGGTACTTATGACCTGTGATGTATTAGTATTGAATTCTATTTAAGTGTTATAGGAAATGCTTTCTCAACATTTTGTTTTGCTAAGATCAGCAGTTTATAAGGGTCACTGCTAAAACTCTTCCCATTCATTGTCAAAATCCATGTTGGCATGTTTGTGAAGATTTGATTTCCTTTCTAAAGTTTTAGGTAAAAGAGAGGATCAGCAAGTTCCAGGAGTCCAGGAATAATATAGGTCCCAATGCCTGTGCCTGGAAGGGGCTCAGCTGTTTCTAAAGACTGATTGCAATGCATCTCAATTATCATTGCTTGTGTGTGGTATTTTACAAGCAAATTCTAACTGAGTGTACCTAAATACTGAGATTTAAGAATGGTTTAACTTTATAAATTACAGTGAATGCATAACAGTATTCTGAGTCCCTTACATTTTTTTGGATGCCCCTGGTGGGTGACAAAGGGGTGAAGCTTACAGCTGATTTGCTGAACTTGTTCAAAACCCACCTTCTCATCCCCAACTTGTCTCTGCCACTGCCTGTTGTCGTCCCTGCCCCCAAATGGCAGTTATGGTAATCAAAAGCTATTGCCATGCCAGCAAGTTGTGGTTTCTTAGGTATTTTCCTTTTCTCATTAACTCTACTTGGGGATACATTTTTAAAAGGACAAGGACAAAGGAAGATGTAGAACCTCTGAGTGGAGCATCTCCTTCTCTATTGCATGGAAGTGTGATCGATGCCACAAACATTCCTATTAGAAATTACAGAACAGCAAAGATTATCAAAGCAAAGACAGTCACTTATAAAGCAAAAACAATCTGCAATAATAAATATATGCGAAATACATGCTAAATATCGTTATATAATTTAGAAATTAAATATGTTCTATTTTTGCTTCTTTCCAATAGAATATATTTGATCAGATTTTTACCAAAGAAATATGTCTAGAAATAACTCTGAACCATATTAAGAAATAAATTGCAATGTTTAAAAAATTAGTAAAAATGTCAATTTTTTACATTTTGATTTTATTACTCAGTGTTAAACATGTGTTTATGAATATCACCACAAAACGTAAAATCTGAAGTACTATTTCCTTCGTATTTGGGGGTATGTCACCAAATTCTGGGTGTACATTAGGCACACAAAGTTGTACCATGTTCCTGTAAATGTCAGAAGCTGGTTTGAGAGGTATTATTTTACAAAAAGGAACAGCTGCAAGGTATTCTGCTACAAAAGGAGAGCTATCTTAAGTCATTGCATTTCTACAAAACATGTAGGGCATGGAGTGAGTAAAGTGAACTTAAGATTGTAACACCATACTACCTCCATGGTAGCTTACGGATGTCATAGGATTTTTGAGACAAAATTCTAGGTTGAAACACATCAATAGAGAAAATTGATCAAGGGAGATTGCTGGGAAGATGGCCACGTAGGAAGACTCTGAACTCACCTCCTTTCATGGACACAACAAATTTACAAGTACCCTTGGAAAAATTACTCCAGAGAGAGAATTAGAAACTGCATAAAAAGAACCCCCACAGCAAAGGATGGCGCTGACTGAGGTGGAAGAGGCAGAACTATCCTAAGCCACATAGGAGATCTGCTGTACCTTCTAATGCCTGAAACAATTGTGTGCTGACACTGGGGGCTGGACCCACCCAGCTGCACTTCTGAAAGAGCTGACAACAGCCTCACAGGCTGGAGGCCTACAGCAATTGTGAACCCGTGAGCCTAGCAACCAACCACACTGGGGGCCTACTCACAACAGAAAAACTGCAGCAGGAATGTGCTATTAGACCCTGCATCCAATAGTGCTGGAGCTTCCTCCACCCAATAAAGTGATTAAAAGAACACTAGCAGCTTCACACAGCTGAGCCTTACGATCAGCTGGCTAGGGGGAGAGCCTAAACTTCCCATGCACCTGAAATAAGACGAACTCCATCACAACCGAAGGACACATATAGCCTACACAGGGGACACTCCTGGAATGTTTGGAACAGGTGACGAGAGGGAAGCACATTGCTGGGCCTTGTCTTACATAAGGCCATTTCTCCAAGATCAGGAAATATAGCTGATTTACCTCATAGATAGATATAAGCACAGAGAGGAGACAAAGGAATATGTTCCAAATAAGGGAACAAGGCAAATCCTCAGAAAAAGAACTAAACAAACAAAAAACAATCTAAATGAAGAAACAATCTACCTGATAAAAAGTACAAACTATATTAAGATCTCATACAACTCAACAACAAAAAAATAAACAACCCAATCAAAAGATGGGCAGAGGATATGAACAGACATTTTTCCAAAGAAGACATACAGATGGCCAACGGGCACATAAGAAGATATTCAACATCACTAATTATCAGGGAAATGCAAATCAAAACTACAATGAGATATCACCTTACACCTATCAGAATGGTTATAATTACCAAAACAAAAAATAACAAATGTTGGAGAGGATGTGGAGAAAAGAGAGCCCTCATACACTGCTGGTGGGAATGTAAACTGCTGTAGTAACTATGGGAAAAAATATGGAGAGTTCTCAAAAAATTGAAAATAGAAATACCATATGATCCAGCTATCCCACTACTGAGTATTTGTCCAAAGAACTTGAAATCAACAATTTAAAGAGATTTATGCATCCTTCTGATCACTGCAGCATTATTCACTACAGCCAAGACGTGGAAGCAACCCAAGTACCCATCAACTGATGAATGGATAAAGACGATGAGGCATGTATATATAATGGAATACTACTCCTAAAAAAAGGACAAAATCATCCCATTTACAACAACATTGATGGACCTTGAGGGTATGATGTTAAGCAAAATAAGCCAGAAGGAGAAAGACAAACACTATATGATTTCACTCATATATGGAAGATAGACAAACATATTGATAAAGAGAAAAGATTAGTAGCTACCAGAGGGGAAGGGGCGGGGGGTGGGTGAAATGGGTAAAGAGGTACATGTATATGGTGACAGATGAAAATTAGAATATTGATGGTGAGCATGATGCAATCTATACAGAAACTGATAAGTACTAATGTACAACTGAAATTACATGATGTTATAAACCATTATGACCTCAATAAAATAATTGAAAAAAATTTACATAAGAAAATACTAAAAAAAAAAGAGTACAAACTATCATCATAAGTATGCTTACTGATCTTGGGGGAAGAATAAATGAACACAGCAAGAACTTCAACAAAGAATTGGAAAATATAGAAAAGAATCACTCAGAAATGAAGAATGCAATAATGGAAATGAAAAACTCACTAAAGGGACTCAATAGCAGAGTAGATGATACCGAAGAATGGATCAGTGAGCTGGATGAAGGACTAGAGGAAATTTCCCAAGCTGAACAGAAAAAAGAAAAAAGAATTAAAAAGAACAAGGACAGTCTAAGGGACCTCTGGGACAACATCAGGCATACTAACATCCATATTACAGGTGTCCCAGAAGGAGAAGAGAGAGACAAAGAGGCAGATAACCTATGTGAAGAAATGATCACTGAAAACTTTCCTAACCTAAGGAAAGAAACAGACATGCAAGTGCAGGAAGCACAGAGAGAGCCCCAAACAAGAGGAATCTGAAGAGGTCCACACCAAGACACATTATAATTAAAATGTCAAGAATTAAAGATAAAGAGAGAATCCTAAAAGGTGCAAGAGAAAGGCAACAAGTTACATACAAAGGAAACCCAATAAGGCTATCAGCTGACTTCTCAGCAGAAACCTTCCAGACTAGAAGGGGGTGGCACAATATATGTAAAGGGCTGAAAGGAAAAAACCTACAGCCAAGAAGACTCTACCCAACAAGGTTATCATTCAGAAAGGAAGGAGAGATAAAGAGTTTTCCAGACAAGCAAAAACCAAAGGAGATTATCACCAACAAAACTGCCTTACAAGACATGTTAAAGAGACTTATTTAAGTGGAAAAGAAAATATCACTAATAGGAATAAGACAATTATCAATAAAATAAAATAAAATCACCAGTAAAGGCAATTATACAGTAAAGGTAGCAGATCAACCACCTATAAAGCTACTATGAAAGTCAAAGACAAAAGCACTAAAATTATCTATATCCATGATAAGAGATTAATGGATCCACACATCAAAATAAAAGAGGTTAAATATGATATCAAAAACATAAAATGTTGGAGGAGGGAAGTAAAAGAGTAGAGCTTTCAGCAAGAGGTTGAACTTAAGAGAACATCAATTTAATGAAGATTGTTATTTACATAGGTTATTATATGTGAACCTCATGGTAATCACAAATCAGAAACCTATAATAAGTATACAAAAAGTTAAGAGAAAGGAACCCAAACAAAATACTAAAGAAAACCATCAAACCACAAGGGAAGAGAGCAAGAGAAGAAGAAAGGAACAGAGAAGAACCACTAAAATACCCATTAAAAAGTAACAAAATGTCAATAAGTACATATTTATCAATAGCTACTTTAAATGTGAATAGACTAAATGCTCCAATCAAAAGGAATATGGAGGCTGATTGGATAAAAACACAAGACTCATATATATGCTGCATACAAGAGACACACTTCAGACCTAAAGACACTCACAAACTGAAAGTGAAGGGATGGAAAAAGATACTCCTTGCTAATGGCAATGAAAAGAACGCTAATGTAGCAATACTTATATCAGACAAAATGGACTTTAAAACAACAGCTGTAACAAGAAACAAAGAAAGCCACTACATAATGATAAGGGAACAATCCAACAAGAAAATATAACATGTAAATTTCTATGCACCCAACAAAGGAGCACATAAATATATAAAGAAATTATTAACAGACAGAAAAGGAGAAATAGACAGTAACACAATAATAGTAGGAGACTTTAACAGTCCATGTATGTCAATGGATAGATCATCCAAACAGAAGACCAATAAGGAAACATTGGCCTTAAATGACATATTAGACCAGATGTACTTAGTAGATATATACAGAACATTCCATTCAAAACCCACAGAATACATATTCTTTTCAAATTCACATGGAACATTCTCCAGGATAGATCACCTATTAGGCCACAAAACAAGTCTCAATAAGTTTAATAAGGTGGAAATAATACCAAGCATCTTTTCTGACCACAATAGTATGAAACTAGAAATCAGGAGAAGATTGAAGAAAACTACAGGAAGAAAACTAGAAAAGCCACAAATATGTGGAGATTAAACAAAATGTTACTGAACAACTACCAGGTCAATGAAGAAATCAAAGGAGAAATCAAAAGATACCTGGAGACAAATGAAAATAAAAATATGATATGCCAAAGTTTTTGGGATACAGCAAAAGCAGTACAAAGTGGGAAGTTTAGAGTAATACAGGCCTAGCTCAACAAAGAAGAAAAATTTCAAATAAACGATCTAACAGTACATCTAAAGGAACTGGAAAAAGAAGAACAAACAAAGTCCAAAAATTAGTACAAGGAAGGAAATAATAAAAATAGAGCAGAAATAAATGAAATAGATACTAAAAAAAAAAAAAAAATAGAAAAAATCAATGAAACTAAGAGCAGGTTCTTTGAAAAGATAAACAAAACTGACAAACCTTTAGCTAGATTCTCCAAGAAAAAAAGAGAGCAGTCTCAAATAAATAAAATTGGAAAGAAAGAGGAGAAATTATAACAGATATCTCAGAAATACAAAAGATCATGAGAGAATACTACAAAAAAATTATACACCAACGAATTGGATAATCTGGAAGAAATGGATAAATTCTTAGAATCATACAACCTTCCAAAACTGAATCAGGAAGAAATAGAGAATTTGACTAGACCAATCACCAGTAAGGAGATTGAAACAATAATAAAAAACCTCCCAAGAAATGAAAGTCCAGGACCAGACAACTTCCCTGGTGAATCCTACCAAACATTCAAAGAAGACTTAACACTCATCCTTCTCAAACTCTACCAAAAATTTGAAAAGGAGGGGAAGCTTCCTAACTCATTCTATGAGGTCAACATTACCCTGATACCAAAACCAGACAAGGAGAACACAAAAAAAGAAAATTACAGGTCATTATCACTGATGAATATTGATGCAAAAATTCTCAACAAAATACTAGCAAATTGAGTACAACAATGCATTGAAGAGAGCATACACCATGATCAAGTGGGATTTATTCCAGGGACACATAGATGGTTCAACATCCACAATTCAATTAATGTGATACACCACATTAACAAAATGAAGAATAAAAATCACATGGTCATCTCAAAAAATTCATAGAAAGAATTTGACAAGATACAGCATCCATTTATGATAAAAACTCTGAATAAAATGGGTATAGAAGGAAAGTGCCTCAACATAGTAAAGGTAATATATGACAAACCCACAGCTAGTACCATACTTAACAGAGAAAAATTGAAAGCTATCCCTCTAAGAACAGGAACCAGTCAAGGATGCCCACTGTCACCACTCTTGTTTAACATAGTATTGGAAGTCCTAGCCAGAGCAATCAGGCAAGAAAAAGAAAAGGGATCCGAAATGGAAATGAAGAAGTGAAACTGTCACTATTTGCAGATGACTTGATTTTATATATGGAAAACCCTAAAGAATCACCCCAAAAACTATTATAAATAACAAATGAATACAATAAAGTTGTAGGATACAAAATCAAGATACAAAAATCAGTTGCACTTCTATACACTAACAATGAAGTAGCAGAAAGAAAAATTATGAATATAATCCCATTAACAATTGCGACTAAAAGAATAAAATACCTAGGAATAAATTTAACCAAAGAAGTGAAAGAACTGTACACTGAAAACTACAAAATATTGCTGAAAAAAATTGAAGAAGACACAGAGAAATGGAAAGATATTCCGTGCTCTTGGATTGGAAGAATTAATGTAGCTAAAATGTCCATACTTCCTAAAGCAATCTACAGATTCAACACAATCCCTATCAAAGTTCCAAATGATATTTTTCACAGAAGTAGAATAAAGAATCTTAAAACTTATATGGACCAATAAAGACCCTGAACAGCCAAAGGAATCCTAAGAATAAAGAGCAAAGCAGGAGGTATCACACTCCCTGAATTCAAAATATACTACAGAGCTATAGTAATCAAAACATGGTACTGGCACAAAAACAGACACACAGATCAGTAGGACAGAATCAAGAGCCCAGAAATAAACCCACACAGCTATAGACAGCTAATTTGCTACAAGGGAGCCAAGAACATACAGTGGAGAAAGGAAACTCTCTTCAATAAATCGTGGTGGGAAAACTGGACAGCCACATGCAAACTAATGAGAGGAGACCATAATCTTACACCATACACAAAAATTAACTCAAAATGGATTAAAGACTTGAATGTAAGACCCGAAACCATGAAACTTCTAGAAGAAAACATAGGCAATACACTCTTCAACATCAATCTTAGCAGCATATTTTAAAATGCTATGTCTGACTAGGCAAGGGAAAGAAAAGAAAAAATAAACAAATAGGCCTACATTGAAGCTTCCGCACAGCAAAGGAAACCAACAACAAAATGAAAAGACAGCCTAACAATTGGGAGAAGGTATTTGCAAACCATATATCTGATAAGGGGTTAATATTCAAAATATATAAAGAACTCATACATCTAAACAACTCAAAAAATGGGCAAAAGATCTGAACAGATACTTTTCCAAAGAAGATATACAGATGGCCAAAGGGCACATGAAAATATGTTCAACATCACTAATTATTAGGGAAATGTAGATCAAAACTACATTGAGATATCACCTCATGACTATTAGAATGGCTATAATCAACAAAACAAGAAATAAGTGTTGGACACCCTGTGGAGAAAGGGGACCCTCATACAGCTGGTGAGAATGTAAACTGGTGCAGCCACTATGGAAAATAGTATGGAGATTCCTCAAAAAATTAAGAATAGACCTGCCAAATGATCCAGCTATTCCACTGCTGGGTATTTATCCAAAGAACATGAAAACTTGAATGCGTAAAGATATACACACACCCATGTTTTTTGCAACATTATTCACAATAGCAAAGACTTGGAAACAACCTAGGTGCCCATCAGTGGACGAACAGATAAAGAAGATGTGGTACATATACACAATAGAATACTACTCAGCTATTAAAACAGATGAAATCCTTCCATTTGCAACAACATGGATGGAACTTGAGGTTACTAGGCTAAGTGAAATAAGTCATACAGAGAAAAATCAAATATAGTATTATCTCACTTATAATATAAGATAAAAACAACAACTATAACCACAAACAAATACACACATGCAGAGATTTAGATTGGTGGTTACCAGAGGGGAAGCAGGAGCAAGGAGGGCCAAAGGGGTGACTGGGTACATGCGTGTGATGATGGATGCTAATTAGTCTTTGAGTGGTGAACATGATGCAGTCTACACAGAAATCAAAATATAATGATTTACACCTGAAATTTATATAATGTTACAAACCAATGTTACCTCAAAAATTGATCAAAATTCTGACATATGCTACAATAATGGATGAAACTTGAACGCATTATACTATGTGAAATAGCCCAATCACAAAAAGATAAATACTATATGATTCCACTTGTATGAGGTACCACGAGTAATCAAAATTATAGAGACAGAAAATAGAATGATGGTTGCCAGGGACTGGAAAGAGGGAGTATAGGAAGTTAATGTTTAATATGGGTATAGAGTTTCAGTTTTGGAAGATGAAAAGAGTTCTGAAGAAGGATGGTGGTGATGGCTGCACAACAATATGAATGTAGTTAATATCACCGATGTGTATACTTAAAAAGGGTTGTGATGGTAAATTTTATGTTGTGTGTATTTTACCTCAATAAAAAATTGGCGAATAAAAAGAAAAGAAAGACATCAGTAAAAAGGAATGACTTATTTAGAGACACAATAAAATCAGAAGTACATATTAGAGTAAAAATCCTTGGAAGTGAGTGAGGAAACACACTGAAGATAATTTAGGTGAGGTAAAAAATGAAAAAAGAAACAAAATTATTACAAGAATTTACTAAAGTCCAACCCACACAATGGAGGAAACAAAAGCTACTTCAGTAGCCAGCTCTGTTGACAAATGACTTTCACTCTCCAGATGCCTGATGACATTTAATTGGTCTAAAAGTGGAGCATCTAAGAAATTCCTTTGTTTTTCTTTCTTCTCCACCTACTTGCTCCATCCACCACAGCCATCTTCCACTTGCCCCAACGTTTCCAGCTCCCTTCCATCTCAGGGCTTTGCACATGCTGACCTCTTTACTTGGGTGGACATACCTTACTTTTGCTTGGCTTCTCACCCTTCAGACCATCATCCTGAAGAGACCACCCTTATGACACCACCCTTAAGAGAATGTCCCTGTATTTCCTGTAATTCTGTATACCCACATCATTCCTCTCACAAAGCTTATCAGAATTTGTCAGTGTTTAATCTATTTTGAATTCCCTGTCTCCTCGACCATATTAAGAGCTCCATGAGGAAAAAACAAATGTATCTTATTCACCATTGTATCCTCAGTACTTAATACACAAAATGACTTTAGAATCCAGTTCAGAGTGGGTCATAAAAATATATTTACTGAAAGAATAAGTGAACGATCATAATCCAGTTAACTCCTATGAGAAAGAGAGGGAGGGATACCTATATAATTAACACAACTGTACAAGACTCAGAGGAGCTCTGATTTTAAAATGGCACCTACCAAAGTGGTAAAAAGAAGAGTTCATGACCAAGGACAAATATGAGAAAAAGATGTCACACTATGAGAACAGTATCAAGAAGCCTGACATCCTTATGAGATGAGGCTGCAAACAAATGCTGAGAAGATTCACACGGACTTTCTTAGTTATATCTGGAGTTAGTCAAATGTAGGGGAAGAATCTGACTGGCTACTTAGGGTATAAGGTCTACAATTTAGAGGCATTAATGGGAAGATAATCCCTGGGCAAATCTGCCATGGAGAAGGATCTTCGGTCTAAAAAGACAATTAGAGTGAAGTTTATTGCCATAAAAAAAAATCAAGAGAAAGATCACTGAGTGTGGCCAATACTTCGGATTGGCTCACTCAGTATCCTCTCTGGCCCCCAGAAGTTCTTCCCAATCTCTAAAGACTGGAAAATAAAAACTATACTTCCCAGACTCTCTTGCAGCTGGGAGTTTTCATGGGATCCAGGTTCTACTAAGTGAATGTTCACACAAGACGCGTGAGAAAGACATGAACATTGTAACAAAAAGGCTAAACATGGGGGATTTGGCTTTTCTGGTAAGCATGGCGGTGGAGACATTTGGTCCTTTCGGGACCAGCAGCAACCCTTACAGCTTCATGATCATGGCAGTAATGGGTAGAGGGCTGGCAGTGGTGCTACTGGCTTACTAAATTGCCCATTTACTACTGCAGCAGAGGATGCGGGATCTGGGACCCAACCTGGCAACAGCTCCCTTAGCAGGGCAGCTCTGTAACGTGGTTCTGGGATTTGTTCCTAGAAGCTCGACTCAGATTCTGTTGCTCCAATTCTGCCAATGTCTCTGTGAGCTATTTAATACCCTTTGTATAACCCTTTTCTGCTCAAAATTGCAAGAGTGGATTCTGCTGATTGCAACTGATAAACCCAAGCAATCCACCAAGAAGAGAGAAGACAGTTCCTTTTATGTTTACGTGTTAGGGACAACTATGTCTAGGAAATCTTTTACAAATGTAATTTTGAGATTATCTTGGATTTCTTTCTTTAAATCTATTTCTCCTTTACTACTAACAGTGAAAACTCAAAAGAAACACTAAGAGGGGCCATGTGTTTATTTTAGAGATAATCCTGTAGAAGAACTATGTGCATGTGCCAATGAATCTTTGGGTAAAAGAATGTCAAAGATAAAGAATGTGTGTTTTGAATGGAGGAGACTAGGCAATTTCCAGAATCCAGAGGGAGTGAAGAAATATGCAAATTAAATGTTTGTAAATAAACAAAAGAAAAAATCAGTGTTGGATCTATTAATCAATGACTATTATGTAACAGCTACACTTCTCACTATGTATGAAATCAAAGAAGAAAGACAATGACACTAGCTCTTTTCTCAAAGAATATACAACTAGTTGTTGAACAAAGGGAATTACGTATTAAACACCAAAAAATGATATAGGATATTATGGAACTAAACAGAAAAGTGTTTTAGTAAAGACATTGGTCACTGTGGGTAGGGGTCATTAGAAATGGCTCCATAAGAGTCACACCAGTTACCCTAAATCTGGGTAAAAGAGTAAGCTGTTGGAAAGCAGAGAAAAGTTGCGAGGAATTTCAAGGACAATTAATGTAAAGCATTAGCAGGGACATGCATGTTATTTTGCCTGGAGGCTCAGAGCTGCTGGGGAGTATTTGGGTTGGAGGGTGGTGGGAAATCCAAATGAAGAAGTTAGGAAGAACTTCCACTGATCATATTGAGTCACACAATTTCTGGGTTAGGAGAGACTTTTAAGGTCATCCAACTCAACACTTGAATATTTCTACAGCTTACTCTCCTCTCATCTGACTTACTGTTTTTAGAAAGTGAGCATAAGAGGATGGATGTGATTTTAAAAGCCCTAGAGAAAGCCTCTTGGATAAATCCAAGACACTGATAACAGAAAAACAAATACAAATTAAATTTAGGAATTGCTTGTTCCAACATTTTAATTTTACAAGTAAGTAAACTGAGTTCAGAGAAGCAGAAGGACTTCCAAAGGCCACTCAACTTAGCAGAGCTCACCCTGGACCCAGGCCTCAGAACATCGAGCCCAGGTCTCTACCTTGACCAGGATTTTCCTGGCTCTGTTTTGTGAGTACTCAATTTCTCTTACCATGTGTGAAAAATGTTAATAACCTTCTCTCTCCAAACATTCTTCCCCAGAGGAATAATAGATCAAGGAGAGAGAGAGGTTTGCCATCATGGAGGGACATTATCATTTTTATACAAATGCTAAAACAATTCTGAGCTCTCAACCTGAACTAAGCTACCTTAATCTTACCTGTGTCTCACACCTGGGGAAACTTGGTTTAGAAAACTGAGTCAAATCCATTTCAAGTGTTCTATCTTAAGCCTCTCAGTTTGCACTCAATTTGTTTTACCACATAGTGATAGGAATTAAAGGCCTTTGCCACAGTTTAGGCAGCTTGCCAATACCTATTTTATAGCAATAAAATATGTACAAATTAAGGAATCTCATGTGGAAAATTCATTCAACAGCCTCAAAAGCCAAATGAATGGTAATTACTTTGAACACAATGTGGCAGCAATCAAGCACGATTGGATCATGCTTTTAAGTGTACGTCTACATTTTAAGAACTAAGATAATTATGAATTATGAAAATAACTAACAGAGACAATGGCACAGAAAAGCTGTTGTTTATGAAACATGAAAGGGACGTTTTCAGAGAGTAGGGGGAACGAGTCATTTTGCACACCTGCCAGGGAATATTGACTATGACATAGTTATGAAGTACAAGGCTGGGATCGGCTTCCCTTCCCAGCCATTTCACATGGGGATTACTACTGCTGAGCTCCAGTGTTCGCAGAGGTTGATGGGAGCCCTGAGGTTTCCAGCTCCACTTCCCACACAGCGTGGAATAAATACCCTTCCACCATTCTACTCGTCACTGTTCTAATAGATCTACTCCATGTTATGACTAGAAACATGGATGAAAATGTTCTCTGGATGATCAGTTGCCAAACTGTCTCCAAACAAAATTATTCTGAGAAACAATTCTTGGAGTGGAGAGTCCTTGAAACAGGATTTCTTTTGCTGGTCTCCTATCTTATGTGAGACCCTGGGGAAGTCATTCGACCTCTCTGTTCCTCAGTTTTCCCAACTTGAAAGTTATGGGGTTGGCCAACTGATCTTCTTCAATGTGTCATGTGTCTTTGCTACAATGCAGGTGGTGTCCCTGGGAGCTGTGAATGTGGGGGCCATGTGGAGTGTGCCAGGAAGGCATCTAGGGAAGAGCATTCCAGGGGGGTTAAGCAGCAAGGTCATAAGACATGAACATCTCTAGTGCACTTGAGGAAGCGTGAGGAGGCCAGAATGGTTCAACTGAATGTGGGAAAGAACAAGAGATGAAATCAGAGAGAGAAACTCAGGCATCATGTGGGGCCTTGAAAGCGACTGCATGTTGGCTTTTACCCTGAGCAAAATGGGAAGTTTGGTAGGATTGTAAGCAAAGGAACTGCGTCATCTGATTTACTGTTTTACTAGGATTCCTATGAGTTTTGGAGTGAGAATAGAGTGGAGGAAAGTAAGAGTAGAAACAAGGAGACCAGTTAGGAGTCCTTGATAATCCAGGTAAGAAATGATGGTGGCAGGTACTAGGGTAGTAGTGTTGCAGGTGGGGATAAATGGTCAGATTTTGCATTCGATTGGGGAATGTGGGGGAGGGCATTGGGCAGGATTTGCTGCTATAAATCCTACCTATCAGTCTTCCATAGAACTGAGAATCCAAATAACCTCAAAGATTAATAGTCTTCCATGTTTACAAATGTTGGTGACTCAGTTCCCAACTCATGGCCCTGATACTTTCATTTGCATTTTTAATTTTCCAATAAAGCTTCAAGTACATATACATTACTCAGGTTCAGTTCGAATATTTTGAACTTCTCTACCAATAACAAGTCCTTATTGTCAGACAACAAATGACTTATTACAGAATTCTGTTGAAGCAACGTAAAATCTTTTCAAAGGCCTACTGTCTTAGGCTTGGTTCTCTTCAGAAAGTAAAGCCTGAGACAAGGACTTGTTGTGGGCAGTTTATTTTTGAAAGTGATCCCAGGGAACAGGAGTGGGATCTTGGAAATGTCAAACAGAGAAGGAAGTTGTATAGGTCTAGAGTCTCTATCTAGCTTTCTTTCTATCTGTGTATCTATCTACATACCTACCCACCTACCTATCATCTAACTATCAAGAGATTTATTTTAAGGAATTGTTCCTGCAGTTTGAGGGCTGGCAAGTCAAATCCAGAGGACAGGCCAATAGGCTAAAACTCAAGTGGGAGCTGATGCTGCAGTCTTGAGGCAGAATTTCTTCTTCTTTGGGAAACCTCAGGTTTTGCTCTTAAGGTCTTTCAACTGATTGGATGAGGCTGACCCACATTACCAAGGATAATCTTTACTTAAAGTCAACTGATTGCAGATGTTAACCAATCCACAAAATGCTTTTACAGCAATGTCTTGATTAACGTTTGACTAAATAACTGGGTACCATAACCTAACCAAGTTGACACATAGACTAACAATCACAGAAGGTATGGCAGAATGTTTGCAAAGGTGGTCACCATTCCTCCCTTCACTGTATCCATGCTCTTCTGCAATGGAACTTTGGGGCTCCTCCCATGCATAGATGAAGTATGTTTCCCCACCCCTTGAATCTGGGCTAAACTTGAGATTTGCTTTGACCAACAGAATGTTTCAGAAGTGATGCTGTGCCACTTCCAGCCTGCACATCAACAGGTTTTATACGCTTCCTTTTGGTTTCTTGGGACTCTGCAACCTCCATGTAAGGAAGGCCAGGCTAGCCTGTTGGAGGACAAGAAACCACAATAACATCCCAGCAGAGGCCACCTGAAACCATCCCAGATGCATGAGCAAGCAGAGTTGAGAAAAACCAAGCCTAGCCCAGATAAGCAGAACTACCCAGTTGACCCATAGATTTATAAGCCAAATAAATCGTTAATACCTTAAGTTACTAAATTTGGAATGGTTTGTTACAAAGCAAAAACTAACAAAAAGGAAAAGTCAATACAAGGGTGAATTATCAAATCAATCACTATTATGGGAAGTTGGGGTTCCATCCCACTGGACCCTCTGAGGAACTTCAAGACTGATCATCTGAGAGTCAGAAGAGGAAGAGCGTTATTTCACTGGTCCACTTCTTCATTAGTCAAGAATTGTCCCCTGGGATGGTAGTGCTGCCATATTCTCAGGCTGTGCACACATAGGCATCCAAAAGATTTCTGCATGGGCCCCATGCTGCAGCATGAAAGAAGCCCTTCATCAGAAAGGAAGATTCATATGCTGTACCTGAGTCAAGGTACCCTAAGTTTGCACTTTGGTAAATCAGACTTTTACGAAGATGGTTGGAGCAAAAGATGGGTTTAGGAGATGTGAAGTGAGACACATGGGATGTCCAGTAGAATCCATCACATGGGTTGTCCAGTAGAATCCATCACTTGCACTGCTATGATCTCCTCAAGCTCGCCATTAAGTTTAATCTGTCACAGATTCTTTCAAGGTGGTAGGGGGCTGGTGATAAACTCTTCAAAACACTGAGCATAGTGGATTAATGGGCTAAGGTAAAGTTCCTCCTACTGCAACTGGTCTTCAGGGTGAAATAGATACTCATATCTCTTATCTTCTACTTTTCCAGTTCTTCTTCACTTTGGCCAACACTTCAGCAAGTCTAGGGTACTTACTAATTGGGGTGACCCAGATCTTCTTCAGCAAGCGGTCTTGGTCCTTATTTGCTTTACTTTCCTGAACTATGTTGCTGATTGCCCATTTCCACCTATTCCTGGGTGTGGAAGCACCAAGAGGAGCGATATTGATTACTTTCTTCCCCTATTGTTTCACCACATCCCTAATTCCTCATGGTAATCAGGAACATTATCCCTTCTAAAGTAGTAACTCTTTTCTTTGCCTACTGGTCCACACAAATGAGGAGCCCAATATGACCGGGTGGTAACTGTGGTTAAATTTCAATGGAATTTTTATTGTGTCCCCTAGTGGAAGAGTTTCTTTCTTGGAATCTAGGACCTCTATTCAAGTAGGGCCTAAAGTTTCAGGGATAAGAAGAATAAATTTTTTCATTGTGTTACTAGAAGTGATAGTGAGAGGAACCTAATGTACTTGCACTGTTTGGCTTGGCTTGTGGACCCATGTATTGTAGTTCATTGGGGATATACCATCATATATTAGCCACTGGCTCAATGTGTATACTGCATCTTGGAGGACAGGTGCCCCAACACGACAGGATTTTTTTTCTTGGAGCTGGCCCCTTCACTGAGACTTTAACACGTCACTCCTTTTAGTATATTAAAGTGCCTGCTTTAGAGTGATGTGGTCTGTGATAGGACCAGTAGATCCTGTGGTTATGCACTCTTTGTCACACCTCCCTGGTCATAAAATAGGTCTTGTGATTTGAAGCAATATTGTGAGTAATCCTATGTCACTAATCAAGCATTCCTCAGCCCTTGGATGGTGGTGCTGGCAGAGGCACCAAAGGCAGGGAAGATAGAACACATCTGGAATAGGTGACAATTCAAGTAAAGGCAAAAACCTATCCTCTCTAGGTTGGCAAATCAATTTAAACAAGCTGCCAACAAATAGCTGGTGGTCTCATGGGTGGCACCATGATGAATGCTCAGAGTCAGTCTCTGCTCCTAGCAAGTTGGGTATTCAACAATGGCCGTAGCTAGATCAGCCTTGGTCCTATATATAACCTCCATCCCTACTCCCATGACCAATTTTTCTTTTTTTGATGATTTTTTAATTGAGTTCATAATAGTTTACAACATTGTGACATGTCAGTTGTACATTATTTCTTGTCCATTCCCATATAAGTGCTCCCCTTCACCCCCTGTGCCCACCCCCAAGCGCCCTTCCCCTGGTAACCACTGATCTGTTCTCTTCATCCATGTGTTTATGTTCCACATATGAGTGAAATCATCTGGTGTTTGTCTTTCTCCATCTGGTTTATTTTGCTTAACATAATACCCTCCAGGTCCATCCATGTTGTTGCTAATGGGACAATTTTGCCACGACCACCTTTTTAGCCCATTGTACATGTGCCAAAGTAGTCCAAGAGAGAGCATGGCTAACACCACCATCAACGAGTCATCCTATCTATCAAGTCACTGAGTGACTATGGTGGGGAAGACGCTCTAGTGAGCATTAAAATGAGGCACAAAGATTAGCACACTCTGTGTCCCCTCCAATTGATTTGCCAGTCCTCGTCTGCCTAAAATATCCTTTTCTCTGTTCTTTCAGGCTCGCTCCCTCCATGCCTCTGACCAACCAGAGAAGCCATTCACCTCTGCCAGGAGTACAAGTATAGTTACAAAGTGCGCTATTCACAGCTCTAACCACTGGAAGTACTTGCTTTATCTTCTGTCCTTAAGGAATACTCCAGTGTGAAATTGTAACAGTCCATCTCCAGGAGCATGAACATATTAAATATTATAATTATATTATATATTAATATATTAATATGTGCAAATAATATAATGTAATTATATTATATATATTATATATAATATTACTATTTACATATAATATTAAATATATTAACCCATCCCTGAACCATGTCTGAATTTATCCTCTGTCAGTTGATCAGATGGAACAACCATGAAGCCTTAAGTATAGGTTTAAAGAGACGCATTAGTCTAAGAGAGTAGTTAACATGGAACCCTAGGCCATCTGTTCATGTTTCTTATCCATGCCCTCAGAACTTGTTCAGCTCCAATTCTAAATGTACCATTTCCATCATACAATGAATTGTTTCTGTGCCTACCCAACCTTACGACTCAAGTATATTGGATAATACCTAGCTAATAATGGGCAATTTTGTTCTCATGGTCACATGATGTCCCATGGTTATTCAGTCTCTACTAAGGCACAACAGCATGCCAGGAGATGAATTTCAAACAGCAACTTGTTCTCTGCCGCAGAAGGCATGGCCTTGCTTCAGAATGCTTTGGGGTCCTAGGAATCTGCACTGTGAACCTCCTAAGGGATTTATCAGTACTCCTGGTACTGCCAAACTCACTGGGGCATATGGCCTTAGCAGCAAGATAACTGTCACCACAGCCTGGTCTGCTGCAGAGCTTACCCCTTCTCTTGGCCCAGCTCAAACTTGCAGTGTTGTGAGTTATCCTACAATGGGTCAGAACAGGGTTCTTAAATACAGTATATGCTGCCCCCAAAATCCAAAGAGGCAACAAGCACAGTGCCTCTTTCTTAACGGTAGGGGTCACACAGTTCAATAACGTAGCCCCACAGGCTTCAGACCACTGAATTTATGAATATTTTACTAACGTGGCATAATCCTGAGTTTTCAGAGAATATGTCTCCCGTCGTCTGGCAACATGTATTATAGTAGTGCATCCAGAGTACTTGACACTTTCTATTCATCAGATCAAACTAGTATGATGTAGTATGATGTCATCCATACAGTGGATGACTGTGATGTTGAGTGGAATGTCAAGATGATCTAGGTTCCTGTGGACCATGTTATCATAGAGAGGACAGTTAACATAGGGCAAGATAGTGCGTATATTGCTGTCCTTTCTGTGTAAAAGTTGATGGCTTTTCTTCTTTAATGATAGGGATTAAAAAGAATACACTTGCCAGATCAAGCAGCACATACTCCACATACCCAGTACTAGATGCTGATGTGTTCTATTCCAGTAAACATGCCACATTTAGCATAACAGTTGCAATTGGTGTTACTGCTTAGTGAAGGTTATAACAGCCCACTGTCATGCATCATAATCCAGATAACTTTTGTTGATGAGCTGATGGAAGACAATGGGGATCATCATATTTGCATCATTTAATTCCTTAACAGGGGCACTTATTGCTTTGGTTTCACTTGTAAAGTTACTCTTGTATTGCTTTGGATTTTCATTTGGTCATTCCTCTCATACAGGCTCTTACCACCCAGGTCAGAAAGCCACTGTGAGTGTTCTGTATATCCATCAGAATTATGCACTTGCAGACTAGAAAAATACCCATGGGATAGATCCATAAATCCACTGAGACTTCTGTGAAAAAGACTCAAGCCAGGACTGCATGTGTCACCTGGTTCCACAAGCACGACATACACTAAACAAAGGGTCATATTAATACTTCAAGTCCCTTATTAACAGCGTCAGGTCAGACTCTATATCTCCTGGCTCTTGAAAGTTCTGGCTCTTTCCTTTTTTCTAGTGTGTAGCTACTCTGACTGAAGGTCCTTTGCGGGGAGAATTGGGAGCATATATACTCTACATACTTGTGGTGGAATTGCAGAGTCTTCCTCTGAAGTGACCTCTTAAATCAGTGAAGTGTCTGACTTTCTTCTGGAAACTGAGTGAGACCTTGTCACTCCCATTGTAGTAACTAGCATCAGCTTTCTGATTACCAGCTATCGACTTTTTTCTTGTTTGTTTTTCCTGTGGTCCTACAAAGTAAATAATATCCTAGACAATTTCCTTTGTATCTTGTCCTCAGGAATGTCATGGTCATTGCCATAAATCCCTGCAGGTCCAGCGTACACTGGCTGCCATCCCAGCTTTCTTGTCCATTATAGTAATTATTTCTGCCTTGCCTTGTCAGTTAAATGCCACCACCTGACCTTTGCAGTTCTGAGGTCCTGTTATCTCCTTGATGACAGGGAGCTCAGCTCCATGGCATCGCCTACTGCCAGGCCCAAACTACAGAGAATGTGGTGCTCTCCTCACCACTAGACCTCTCAAAGAGTTAGTGCTCCCCTCCCCAGCACATTTCTTACTGTTTTAGTGAAGGGAGTGAGATGGGAGAGAGTTTTTAGTAAGGGGGTGAATTTTCTAGTTTCACGTAATAAATCATTCTAACATTCCCACCTCTCTCAACCTTTTGATCACTAACTCATGACTCTACCAAAAAGGTACTATCAACTCCACCTTATTTATTGTGAACTATCACCATGTGGAAGCTTTGAGAAGCCCTCCCAGGAGTGTGTTAGGACTGACTCCAAGTGACCTTGCCAAGATATTAACCCCCAGTTACGAGAAAGTTTCCCTTATCAATAAATTCTCCCCTATTCGGTTGCATATCGTGCCCCCTCCCAACCTCTACCACCACACCTGGGTCTGGCACCACCAGATTCCCTCCCATGATTCCTCTCAGCATACCTTTACCAAGTCTTGCCATTTTTGGATGAGTATGTCATTTCCTTCCAGAGCAGGGAGTGGCTGTGCTCTGCTGCAGCCTGACCCTGGTTATTGTTCTGCAGGCAAGCAGGAGATGGAGGGATGGGTTGTAAGGTGACTTCTTCATGTGAACTTTTTGCAAACTTCCAGGCAAGGGGAAACTGATCTTCTCTATCAAGGGAGAGAGCTGCTTCTGCTGACCTGACAGATCCAGGGGGATCGAGGCTTCACGATTCTCCGGCCATCCAACAAATATCCCGATCTCTGGTCTCAGAGTCCCAATATTTCACATCAAGGCCCTTATTTTGGCATAAGACACCTATTAAGACCATGTACGCAGTCTTTTTCCTAACTCTGTTCTCCTTAAAATTGGATCCTGGGCCTAGTTTTCAGCACGGTTCATCCTGCAGCTGAGAGTGATGGAGAGCTCCTTAAATGCTTCCACAGAGGCTTTCTGACGTTCACAATGTGCCCTGAGTACATGGCTGACTGACCTGAGTCTTTCATTTTATTTCTTCAATGCTTCTAACGCTGTTAACAGAAGCCAGCCAACTCCAGAAACTTCAAACTGACCGCTGCCCACGCTCCTGTCAAGTTTCCCCGCCTGAAGGAAGCCAGTGCACTTCATCTCCATCCGCCATCAGTGAGAGTCTTGGTCGCTGTGAGGTTTCCACAATCCAGGAGTTGTCAACACCTCAATTACCCCAGCAATGGAGCCCAGGCTGCCACCCGACTGATTAACGAGAGCGATTTCTGAATCCCATCCTAAGGGTATGCTTTATAGGGACACTCCTGGTATCGACAGTTGTAGTCTGCATTCCTCTGGAGAGCACACCTAAGAAGGACACTGTGTCCAGGCAGGGTTTAGTTTGATTTGCTCTGGTTTTGAAGGGGCTCCCAAGAAGAGGACTGGGACGAGTACATCAGGAAAGGAGGGAAAGCGGATCTAGGAGTAGCTTGTGAGCTGATCACTTCAAAGGGCCCCTGGGCCTTGATCCCTCTGAGACCCTCTTAGTCATGTAGCATGTCCACCGGTGGGGCAGAAAAGGGGAACATTTACCCACCAGTGGGCTTCTGTCTCCCATCGACAAGGGTTGGCCCATGGGGCAATTAATCCTCACATTTGGAAACTGTCTATGTTAGATACTGGAAGAGTTCCCACAGGTATTCTGCTCCAGGGTCTCCAAGAAACTCTGAAACAGAAAGAGTGACTCATGTTCAGATGAGACAAGGTGTTGTTAGGCCACCTGTGTACAGCTGGCTTTTGGTAGCAATGACTGAGGGAAAAGTGCGCCAAGAAGGGTGAGGTGAGACACATCTACTCTTTGTGAATGGAGTGTGGAAGAAACACGATTAATCTTTTCAGAGCCTCTGCTTTCACATAGCCAAAATGAGGCTGTCAATCAATGTCTTCATATTGTGGGCAACTGGGGCTGAGTCCCAGGGGAGCCCTTTGGAAAACCATGTGGATTCACTTCATAACTTTCCTGCTGAGGGATGAGGAAGTTGGGCTTTTTATTCACAGCTTCAGTCACTCATAGGTCAAGGGTCGCTCCTGGGGAGTTAATTCCTGGCACTTCCAGTCTGTCCTCTGAGGGCAAGAACTGAGCACAGTCTTGTGGCTGGAAAACTCTCAGGCAGAGAGTTGCAGAAGGCCATGAGCAGGTGTGGGACCTCTGCAGGCGACCTTCAGGGTAGGTCAAGGAGACACAGACTGGACACTGGCAATGTTTCTATAAATATCTCCATCTCCTCAACCTCTATTGGGCAGGGCAAGAGATCAGGTCAATTGGGGTGATTGATTCCAAGAATTTACCATGTCTTCCAAATTCTTTTGTAATCCTCCAACATTAGTAAGCACCTGGTAAAACTCATTTCCCATAAAACATCTCCAGAGCACCCCTCGGATGCATCAACACATACCCTTTTCATTCTCCCATTACCAGACTATCAGAAGTTTTGAAATTCTCTTGTAAAACTACTGCCTTGAGTCTTTGTGAAGAGAACAGCAAAACAAATGCTCAGATTGCTGAGAAAGAGCAGATACGCATGCCATGCCGGACATTATTTTAAAGCCACCGCAAAAGACCTCTTCTCACTTTATTAAAAGTGGCAGACAATGCCCGGGCGCCGCAGCTCGGGGCCAAGGAGCTTGCAAGGGCAATCCGCATGCTGTTCAGTGCTAATAGGCGACAAGTTCCGATATTCCAAGAATTTCTAATTCGTGGCTGCTTTCACTTTCCCCGAGTAGATACCCAAATTGATTCTGCCTACTTCAGGCTCAATGTGTGAAAATGCTGACTGACAGAAACACCTAAGGGTAATACATCTGCCAAGTGATTGGTTAAACAGCTATTCATTTTGAAATATATCTTCAAGAAGCAGAATAACAGAGGGCCACTGTAGTGTGCAGCCCATTAATTATACAGTTGACAGGAAAATTACCCTTCAGATCAACATTAGTGAAGACTTGTCTGGATGGAGGCCGGGGGCACGTAGAGAACAACATTCCACAGGGTTATCTGCACAGCCCGCTGTGAGGCCCTCCTACATCGGGGAGGAGTGAGCTGTTATATATAGCGCAAAGAGCATGAGTGTGAATCCTTCTGCCCAAGGTCCTATCTGTGTGACTGAGGAGAATGTATTGGACGTTCTTCAACCTGGTGGTCCTTACCCATAAAATGGGGGCAACAAAAGCAGCCCCAAGGGTAGTTAGGAAGAATAATGAGAGTGCAGGTAAAGTATCTGACGTAGAGTAGACGCTGCTCAACACACATCTGATTTCTTCCACCCTGTGGTTCCCTGTGCCCTATGACAGCCCCCCGGGCACCTGGCTGTAAGGAAAGCTGGGAGATCTCCTGGCTGTGTATACCTGCTCCTTCAGCCCTACCCAGTAGCTGGCCCAGAGCCCTAGGGCCCAGGCCAGTGGTGCATGAGGAATGTCTGCCCCTCTAGAAAGTAAGGTTTGGATACTGTCTGTTATTCTTCAGCCCAGGTATGAATTTCTGGAGAGAACTGAGCCTCTGGCACCTGTCAGACATCAGGTCAGGTCGCAACCTTCTCACCTCCCCTGCCTAGCGTGGCTGATCAGGCTGGCTGGCATCTGAGTTCATGTCTGCCTCTTGGATCCACTCAACTCCTCTATGACACTGATGCTGATTGTAAAACCCAATCCAGCTCTCAGGGACTCTAGATTTAGATGGTACCTTCAAACTGAGTAATTGGAGGAAAGTGTAATGAAAGGAGCCATTGACAAAACTCTAAGCTGCTACCAGCCCCATGCCTGTGGGGACCCAGCAGGGAGGGCTTACAGAGCCTGGAAAGAGAGAGAGGGTTGACTGTCCGGGCTGCGGTGTTCCATGGAGGGATGTGGCCAGGCCACAGCAGCCTTGCAGGAGGGGAGCTGGAAGAATAAATTACTGAGTCCCCTCTCCCTCCTCTCAGGAGCTGAGCTCAACCAGAAGCCAGAGGATGAGGGTTCCTGTTGCACCGCTCCAAACAGGTCAGCCTTCTGGGCATAAACAGAGGAGGGCAGAAAGGGAGGAGGAGTAACTGAAAAGCAGCCACTGTTCAGGCCCACACCACACTTGGGTGTGGCATTGAGCCTGGGCTGGTCACATTGAACTTGAGGCTTCCAGGACTCCTTGGAAATGTTGGACCCCTCATAGGTACCACTGCAAGTTCTCTCAGCCCCAACTCTGATTCCAGCAGCTACTCTGGTGAGCCGTTTTAAACAGGCTTCCTCCAGCTTCAAGTGGGTACAATGGCGGCTCTTTGCTCTTAGCACTAATGTGTACTCCTTGCTTCCTGATTGAGACTTATCTGAGGCCACAATGTAGGACACCTGCAGCCGTCCCCTTGACTTTCATCCATGCACAACTGAAGTGTAGGGGGTTAACAGTGTGGGGCCATACTTGACCCACAGAGGCATAAGTGCTTCTCTCCCTGCCCCTAGCAGGAGTTCCAAACTATGTTTCATAAGCTGCCTTAAAAGGCTGGATTCTGATTCTGAGCTCCAGCACACTGGGACTGGAATCTGCAACCTTCACCCAGTTCCTGCAGCCCTTTGCCCTGGCAGATGATGTTGCTTTCTGCTCTAGATTTTAGACTTCCAAACCCGACGACCAGCACTCCCTAAATGCCCCACCCAATCCAGTCTGTAATAGCCAGAATCCAGGTAGGAAACAGATGACAAAATCAACCGGGGAAATTTGGGGAGTATTGTATGAAGGATTTATTTACATAGGTACCAGCTGTTACTGTCCCAAGGTCTGGGGATCAAGTACCGTCTTCTGTGGTGATAGCCAACTATGTAACTCATCCTTAGTGGGTTTTCTATTCTTCTCTGCTAGTCCCTCACTCCTGTTTCCTGCCATCATTTCCCAGATAAACTACCTGCATTCAAATCTTAGTCTTGAAGCCTGTTTCTCAGATCAGGAGGTACCTGAACTAGAAGGCATTGGTTCTCAAGTGTGATTTTAGGACTTCCAGAAATTCCGGCCATTTCAGAGCTTATTAGTTCCTTCTAGTTCACGCTTGAAGCCCCTCTCTCACTCTCCACCCACACCTTTGGGAGTACCTGGGATGCCTGGCCATTCTCTGACCTCTGATCTCTGACTAATCCCTGAAAACAGCCCTTCTGTCTTCTTTCCAGCCCTTGGATCCATCCTACTGACAGAGCCCCTGGAGACCACCATGTCCACTCTCTCCTTGCACCTTGGAACTAGGAGAAGTTCTGTCTGGATTGGAGGCAATAAAAGAATTAGGAGACTATGGGGGTTGCCTGTTGAAAGATACTGGCAGTGGAGATGAAGAGAAATATCAAGGAGGTTGAAGTACAAAATTTAATGGTTGCGGAAGGCACGAGAAAGACAAAGGCAAGATGGGTCTAGGCTTCTCCCTGGAGCAGCTAGGTCGATGAGGTGCCATTTGTTAGGCCAGAGTCTATGAGAGAATTTCCTAGGGGGAAGGTTGTAGAAATTCCAGTCATTCTAGATTCTTTCCCTGCCAACTGTTCACCTCTTTATATATTCTCTACGTATATTCGGCCAGGTTCCATCTGAGAGTTTGGTTATAGAACTCTATTTATAGGTTAAAATTTATTCTCTTTTAGTTGAACTAACACAAGACGGAATTTTAAATATTCAATTTTGCCAAGAAACGTATAGAAAACCAAATTATAATGAAGACTTGGAAGAGTTACGGATTAGCTTGCCTGGCAGTTTACTCGGCGTGGAATTCCTCTTCCAGGCACTGCAAAGGACTTTATCCTGCTCTCCCAGGTTTCTGGATTTAGGCAATTTCCCCACCGTTGGCCTTGTGTTTCCAGAGGAGAAGGGACATAGCAGCCTCATTCATAGCCCTAACTGAACCGTGGGTAATGCCCACCGGCAGTGAGAGCCAGAACCTGGGAGGGAGGAAGGTCAATCTGGATACATTAGAATGTACTTCCAGAACTGCTTATGGTGAAAGCTCTTGGCAAAGGGAACAAGCACAAAGTCGTGGATAATCATTCCAAACAATGGTGAAGCAAGATGGAAGAGCCCACGCAGCCGGAAAAGTCAGATCCCAAAGCTGGTGAGAAGACTGGGTTTGGGAGATGGAGAGAGTGAAGGCAGGTGTCTGAGAACAGACTGGACAGTCTGGGGAAGGATCATTCCTGGAACAGATGTCAGGTTCCGGTGGCAAATGCCTTTTCCATGCAATGTTCTGGAAAAGGCCACAAATTAGTGTTGGTGGATCCTGTCCTAGGAGAATGAAACCTTCCAAAACTAGCAGGAGAGAGAGGCTTGCTGAATGAGTGTTGATTGCAGGCCAGGTGCCATGCAAGGCACTGGACTTACATATTTTGTTTAACCTTTATCAGGATTAAGGTAGAGAATATTTCCCCCAAGTATCAAATGAGGAAATTAGGGCTTGAAGAAGTCAAATTACTTGCTGGCTGAGCTGAGATTCAGGTTTGCTAGTTTCTAAAGCCCATATTATTTTTATTAGCAGATTCTAATTTCTCTAAATGTATTTTTGCCTCTCTCTACCTCCTACAATGCTGAAAGGCTATTTATGTCACACTTTGGCCCAACCTGAGTATGAGACATATGGTGTCTCAAGAACATGAGCAAGTGGGAGTGAGGAAGTTGGGACCGGATGCCACAAGGGCTGAGCCCAGACCCACCACTGACTGTTGTGGGGTCCGTGGAAAGAGAACAAATAGAGGCCTGCACACCATGCAGAGAAATATTAACAAGTTGTAAGTCAAGCCAACAGACTGTTAAATAAAATATGTTCTATTATGTATTTCTTCCTTGATAAACAGACCTTCATAACAGCCTGAAAAGCCAAGTCACAATGTAGAATTCTCGAGTTCCTCTAGGTTCCATGTGGAACACAGCACTGTAGAACCCCTCAGCCTGGATCCCCCCATTCCAAGTTGTATCCTGCTTTGAAGAGGCCTTTCACATTTGCATATGTCCAAACTCTGTCCACACTCCACCCAAGCAGCTACCCTCTTGCTGGGCTTTGAGCCTAGAGTTGTGCGTGCTCTGTCAGCACACAGGGGAGATGCCTGTGAAGGCCCTAGAAGCAGAATCATGATTGTTCAGGCAAAGAATTCTTGCGTCTTGGGTATCTGGAACACGGTCTAGAGGGGAAGAGATGGGTTCCAGGTGGGAACATCCCCTTGACCACGTGGTCTTCTTACCCCTTGGGAAGGTCCTGCCTAGAGGATAGCCCTGGTGAGAACCTCCAAAGGGTGAACCCAGGACAGAAGCCCCCTCGCCCAGGTCTAAGGCCAGTATTGGCTGGATGATCCACTACACACAGCAAAACAAAGGGATTGTGAGCCCCAGGATGGCTCAGGCAGGGGCTACACAAAGGGTTCAAATCAGCAGACTGGTCAGGTTGTCTTACAAGTACAAAAAGCAGTCCCTCCCCTCACAGTGGGACCCAGCAGGGATCTGGAAACAGGAGAGAGAGCTCTAGTCTGCATAGTAGACTGAAGGTTAAATGCAGAAAGGCAGAGCCCTCACTTATTTCTGAATAAACCAACAGAGCGAAGCAAGCATCAGGTAGTACCAGAAGGACAGGTAACAATAAGCAGCAAGAATAATTCCAGGCCCCTCTCCTCCTGGCAGGGCTGAGGTTGCTGATCAGGTTCTGCCCTGGTCAGGGCTGGCTCACGAACACAGAGTCTGATCCCCAGTATAGAGGGCACCAGTGATTCTAATCAGGAGAGACAAGGGAAGGCAGGAGCTGATCATTTCCCCATTAGAAGCGACAGCACACACTGTGAGGAGGGTGGGTTTGGAAGCTTCCTCTGCTTGCTGAGCATGACTCCCCTCAAAGTCAGTTTAAACTGAGGGAAAAAGAGTGTCCTACCTCCAGCCACTATGGAGATCGACCAGGGAAGCTTCAAGATGCTCTACGAGATCTGAAATCACCTATTGGCAGGTGGGAAGGTAGGGAGTCAACAGCCTTGTTTAAAAGATGGTCTCTGTTGTAAATGAGTTAGGGTCCCACAGGTCTCTGGTGCTTCTGCTGCATTAATCTTTTTCCTAAACGAGTGTTCATTTTTTAAAAGAAAACATAAGTTGTATTACCATTTCATTCCATACGTGTTTACATTTGGCTATTTACTTGGGATAAGAAAGCCTCCCTTTGAATTTTTGTACAAATTTTAAAAAATTAGATAATGTTGCTATTTGCTTTCCCTCAGACCTGGGATTTGAATATCGTCAGAGTAAAAGCATGAAATTCAGACTTAAGAGAGTTTGGTCATAGTGCTGGGTGTTTATTGACTTTCTAGATTTGTACACCTTATTTAACTTCTTTGGCTTCAGTTTCCTCATTTATCAAGAAGCAACATTAAGAACATCAGACTTATCCAACTCAAAGGATATTTGAGGCTCCATGAGATATAATGGAAGCCACAGAATGTTCACGGTAACATGATGTTGCACAAAGAGTATTTTAGAATGAGATCGGTCAGGGTTTGAATTTTGGCTTTGCCATTTACTAATCATGTAGTCTTGGGCAGGTTTCTTCAGAAACTTGACTTTCAGTTTCCTCATCTGTAAAATGGTGGACACAATACTTATATCAAAGGGTCTTGTAATGATTTAGGTAAGATAACTGTGGAAGAAAGCAATGCAGTTCTTTCCATATGACAGATACCTAAAAATATAAATTTTCTTCATTTTTTTCCTAGAATAAAACACTATAAGGGTCTAATTAAACCTGGTTATCTGACCCGGAATATTTCTCTTTCCAATCCCTTTAAAGGAAACAAAAATATAAAATCCAAAGATGTTATAATAGTAGTAAGAGACTTCAACATGATGCTTTCAATGATGGATGGAACACTTAGACAAAAGAAGACTTGAACAACACTATAAACCAACCAGACCTAACGGACATCTACAGAGCACTCTTCCCACCAACAGGAAAGTGTACATCCTTTTCAAGTGCACAGGGAACATTCGCCAGGCCACAAAACAAGTCTTAATAACCTAAAACAGATTGGAATTATACAAAGTATCTTCTGTGACCACAACAGAATGAAGCTAGAAATCAATAACCAAAGGAAAATGAAAATTCACAAATATGCGGAAATTAAACAACACACTCTTAAACATGGATCAAAGAAGAAATCACAAGGGAAATTAAGAAATAACTAGAGATGAATGAAGATTAAAAAAAATCAACATATTAAAACTCATGGGATGCAGTGAACAGAGGGAAACAGCTGTAAATGCTACATGAAACAAGAAGAAAGATTGAAAATCATTAAGCTAAGTTTACAACTTAAGGAACTAGACAGAGAGGAGAAAAATAAATCCAAAGCCAGCAGAAGGAAGGAAATAATAAAGACTAGAGCAGAGATGAATAAAATAGAGATTAGGAAAACAATAGGATCAATAAAACAAAAATTGATTCTTTCAAAAGATTAACAAAATTAACTAATCCTTCACTAGACTGACAACGAAAAACAGAGAGAAGAAATAAATAACTAAAATCAAAAACGGAAGAAGGGACATTGCTACCGACCTTACAGAAATAAGAAGTACTACAGAAAATACTATGAACAATTATACACCAACAAATTAGATAACCTAGATGAAATGGACAAATTCCTAGAAACACAAATTATCTAAACTGACTCAAGGAGAAATAGAGAATCTCAATAGACCTATAAAAAGGAAAGAAATTGAATCAGAAGTCAAAATCTTCCCCCAAAAGAAAATCCCATGACCAGATGCCTTCACTGATGAATTCTACCAAACATTTTAAGAAGAATTAACACCGATTCTTCTCAAACTCTTTCAAAAAACTACAGAGAAGGGAGTACTTCTAAACTCATTTATGAGGCCAGTATTACACAGAAACCAAAGGCAGAGAAAAACATCATGGAAAAAGAAAATTACAGATCAATATCCCTTATGTACATAGATGCGGAAACCCTCAACAAAATACCAGCAAGCTAAATCCAAGAGCATATTAAAAGGATTATGCACCGTGACCAAGTGGAGCTTATTCCAGGAATGCAAGCGCAGTTCTACATAAGAAAATCAATCAGTTTAATACATCACATTAATAGAATGAAGGAAAAACAAATATAATCATCTCAATTGATGCAGAAAAGGCATTTGACAAAATCCAATGCTCTTTCCAACATGCTAGAAATAGAAGGGAAATTTTTCAACATGATAAAGGGTATTTGTGAAAAACTCACAGCTAACATCGTACTCATACTTTCCCCCTAAGGTCAGGACTGATACCAGGATGTCTGCTTTCACCACTGCTATTCGACAGCATACTGGAAGTTCTAGCCAGAGCAATTAAATGAGAAAAAGAAAGAAAAGGTATCCAATTGGAAATGAAGAAGTAACTACCCCTATTTGCAGATGACATGATCTTATATAGAGAAAATCCCAAACAATCCACAAGAAATCTACTGGAGTTAATAAATTAATGTAGCCAAGTTGATGGTACAAGATCAATACACAAAAATCAGTTATGTTTCTATACACCTACAACGAACAGTCAAAAAAGGAAAGTAAGAAAGAGGTTCCATTTACAATAGCACTAAAGGAATAAAATACTTAGGGATAAATTTAACCAAGGAGGTGAAAGACTTGTACACTGAAAACCACAACACGTTGCTAAAAGAATCGAAGACATAAATAAATTGAAAAACATCACAAGTACGTGGATAGTAAGACCTAATATTAATATTATTAAGCTGTCAATGCTACCTGAAGAGAGCTACAGATTCAATGCAATCCCTATCAAAATCCCAGTAGCAGGGTCTGGCCCCATGGCCTAGTGGTTAAGTTCAGCATGCTCTGTTTCAGCAGCCTGGGTTCAGTTCCAGGGCATGGACCTATACCACTTATTGGCATCCATGCTGCGGCAGTGATCCACATACAAAGTAGAGGAAGATTTGCACAGATGTTAGCCCAGGGTGAATCTTCCTCAAGCAAAAAGAGGAAGATTAGCAACAGATGTTAGGTCAGGGCAAATCTTCCTTAGCCAAAAAAATAAAAATAAAAATCCCAATAGCAATTTTGAAGAAATGAAAAAGCCAATCCTAACATTTACATGGAATTTAAAGAGGCCCTGAATAGCCAGAACAATTTTGAAAAAGAAGAACAAAGTTGGAGGACTCACACCTTCCAATTTCAAAACTTACTACAAAGTTACAGACAGCAAAACATTGATGTACTGGCATAATGATAGACATGTAGACCAATGGGATAGAATTGAGAGTCTAGAAACAAACTCATACACCTATGGCCAACTGATGTTTGATAAGGTGCCAAGCCCATTCAACAGGGAAAGAATATTGTCTTCAACAGATGATGCTGGGACAACTGGGTATCCACATGCAAATAAATGAATTTGGACCCCTACCTCACACCATGTACAAAAACTAACTCAAAGAGAGAGAGAGAAGTCTATCTGGAGCTCAGAGGATTCAGTGGGGCATCCCTTACCAGGCATGCCCAGTGAGTCTGGAGAATGGATAAGAACATGCTCAGTGATAAAGAACCAAGAAAGACACAGCAACTAAGGACTCAGATCCCTCAGGAATAATATTCTAAGTCACCCCACCAGTAACCAACCTAGATCAAATGAAATTTTGGTTAATGTTGAGTGAAATATAGAATGGATTAAACAGGGAAAAGATGATAAATATTAAATATGATCTATTATATGCAGCAGTGGAACCTATAGGCTGTTATGGTAATATACTTGTATTATGTCTTTTCAGAGTTTACGGCCAGCTGCCACCTTGAAGAAGATCACGTGATGAATTGGACATAATTAGAGGCTTGAATAGATCTGAATGGTACAAGGGTGGGCTGTATCAGGCACCTTTTATGTCCCACTGCCAAACATTTCAGTCCTGTCCGCCGCTCCGGATGCTATTGTGGCAACCAGTTCCAAAGAGAGAGTGGGCTTCCACGGTGCACCTGGATAGCCCCTGACCACACGTTCATACCACATACCTCTTGCTTCCTATTTTGAGGCTTCTCTGATGCCATGGCATGGGATGGCTATGGGAACTGGGTGTTGACATTCGCACAACCAGGAAATAAAGAGGAATAAAATCTACAAGGACCTTTGATCAGTGGAAGACGGGAGCTGGTGGATACGTGCTTCTGCCTCTTGTCCTCCACACTACACAGTGTTCTGGCGAGATGGAGCATGGCTCACTTGCAGCAATGGCCAACCCGATACAGTATTGTGTTTCCTTCTGTCCTTATTCTACTCTCTCAGGCCCTCACTCCTGTTCCCTGAAACTTTCTCAAACTTAAATGCATGCTTTTATCTCAGGCTCTGCTTTTGGGGGGGATACAACATAATACAAATCTAGAATATTTTCCCCAGCCATATGAGTGAAAAATATGCAACTATAATGAAGACATTTTCAGACATGCAATGGCAAGAGAAAGAAAAGGGAAAGAAGGAAATGAGGGAAGGAAGAAGGGAGGGGAGGAGGAGGAAAGGAAAGGAGTGGAAAGGAGAGGAAAGGAAGGAGAAAATCCAGCCCACCAAGAAAGGAAAAAATAAAGGAAGTCTTGAAATCCAAGACTAAAACTAAATCCAATGCAAGAAATTGTCCAAGGGAAGTTTCAGGATAACAACCGTGCAGCAGATTCAGAGAAGAGGTACTGGAAATTGGGCTTTCAGGAGACATAACTCTGGGGGAGAAAAATAATTGAAAAAAGATTTCATATGTGTGAGCATTTGGGGAGAAAATACCACATATAGGAAATTGACAGGTTTGAGGGTAAAATTCAAAGATATGTATGTAGAAAACAATGTAAGTGAAAAATAAAGTAATTATTTATTCTTCCATATTTCCAAGAAAGGAAATGTAATCACAGTGAAAGTGTGGCCCACAAGTGAACAATATTTAGACAGCCACAATAACATAAATTTTATGATTTGTTTTTCTGGTAAGCTAGGGAAGAAAAGGTTTGTGTGTAGGGAAGAAGCATGAAAAAGAGCTAATTCATCATTTACCAAAAATAGCAAATGAAAACAACAGAAAATATTTAAATCGATAAATCCACAAGAAGCAGTAAAAAAACATATATTCAGTTAATGCAACCGTCTGCTACTGACAGTACAGCAAACTCTCAATCTGAGAAGAGGGTATAAACATGAGTTCATTTATTTTGTGCTCTCATTTCTGCCTTCAACTGTGCTACGCTGAATTCCATTTTCCCTTCACGTAACCTCTCAGCCAGACTCTATAGCTTCCTGGTCATCTTAAGAGAGGTGTGAAATGTTCAATCCACCTTGCTTCATTTTAAAACTTCAATCTCAGATGCTGATGAGTGTTCTCGGTCTCTCCCATCTCCAGCTGTGCCTTAGCCAAGGAACTCAGAGCAGAGAGGAGACATGCTGGTAATTTCACCCTCCTCCCTTTCAGTCCGGAAGTGGGAATCAGAGTAAAGAGGTAAACATCTTTATTTTTACCTGATGCTGCTCTTATCACCTCCTAGTAACACTGGCTGACCTCGGATGTCAACCAAGTGGCAAGAATCTCCGTGGTGGCTCCCTCACAGGGCACTTGTATGAGTCTTTTGATGGGACCTCGGGAGCCTTCCTCCCACGAAGTTTACCTCTTCTGACCCCACCCAACCTCACAACCCTGGCTTCTTGCTGTTACTGTCCCTTCCAGCAAAGTGCCAACAAGATCGATTAAGCTTGGCTAACTTCCCCAGGGCCCCTTTGATCTACAAGAAATCCTGCATCCCGCCATGTCCCTGTTCCTGCCTCACTCTAATTCTTTTTCTCCCTGCGGAAATAGACAGGAAGGGAAATCAACCAGTCTGCTGAAACCAAACATCCATCAGGGGAATGAGACACCAGTCTCACCTTCTTGTAGATACCTCTAGTCTCTACTTGGAACACATTCCCCCCATTTCTTGGTTTACAGCTGCAGCGGGAAAAGTGCAACAGAGGTGAAAAGAGGAGACATTGATTTCTCTCCCTAGGCTGATGGCAAAATCCTTCCAGAGTTTCTGGTGCTCTGTCTGCCCATATAGGCCAGAGTGGAAGGAATGGGGGATGGCAGCAAGATCATCGAGAGGCAGTGTCATGTCATGGTCAAGAACCAGACTGCCTGAGATAGAAACCTATTTCTACCATTGGTCAGAATTACTTACCCTCTCTAATTCTTAGTTACCTCTTCTATGAAATAGAGGGATTTCATAGGGTCACTACAATAGTTAAATGAGTAAATGAATCTAAGGAGTTTAGACCAGGACCTGGGACAAGTGTTACTTATTCTTATTATTTCTGCCACATGTTAGTAAGATCTTGGGAGATTAGTCTTGTCTTCTTGTCAAGTCTCTGTAGACTGTGGGAGTTCTTAGCACCTATTATTTTCTACTTTGAGGCTAAAGCTACAATTCTGAGACCAAAGCAAAAATCCATTTATCGTTCTGCTACACATATTATGCAGAAATATAGAGATAAATATGGAAGAAATAGCTAAAGAGTAGACAGTGATTGCCTCTAGAGAGCAAGACCAGGTGACAAAGCTCTGCAGAGGGCCATGGCTTCTTATTACAAGCGCTTTAGTACTACTTTATTTTTTTAAAGCAGATGCATACATTGCTTTGATTAAAAAAACAACTTAATTTTTAAAAAAGATTTTCTGAGAATGTCAAGAATTTCATATATTAATTAGCATCTATTTTGTTTCGATCCTCTTTTAAGAGTGTCATGACAAACTCAAAAAAATGACAGATCTCACCCAAGGTTATCACTAAATTGAGACTGGAAAACTTGTGTGTAGACAATACAAAAAACCATTAAGTAATTCTTTAACTCTCCTTTTTTCTTTCATTCCTTTTTCTTTCATAACCGAAAGGAAAACATACCTAGTTTTTAGTAAACAAAGCACTCTAAGACTACATTTTCAGTAGATCAGTACAATATTTCTTGGTGGACTCTCAAATTTAACCAGATTTAGAATTCTATTACAGTAGTGTTGATTTTTCAGGCTGTTCACTGCTTCGTGAGTTACCTACCCTCTTCCTGGTGGAAATTTCATGCACGACAGTGTATACTGTACCATTGGTCGTAGAGTTCTGGGAACCTAGGTGAGCTTCTCCCACGTCAGGGAGGCCTCAATGACTCACATAGATGAATGGATCACCAGCATTTTACTAAGCATCCAGTGTACATGTTTAAGATCATGGGTTTATGATTGTGGAGGACACACAAGAGGCTAACATACACTTCTTGTCCTCAAGACATGTGCACCTCAGCTAGTGGGGCAATCCAGCTGAATGTGGACCACATTGCTGGGGCAACTAGAGCAAGAAAGATCAAAAAGTACCCACCATAGGCAAGTGGCCGTGGGCTTATTTCATAAGAAAACCATAGGCATTTGCTCAACATTTTGCTTCCAAATCACATTCCAAAACTTGCCTCACTTTATTCTCACAACAAGCCTCTAGGGTGGATATCATCACCTGCATGCAGATGAGAGTCAGAATCCTACTGGAGGATCAAGGAGGTCAATGCATCCTCACCACAGAACTAGGGGCATGAAGTAATGGGCTCGGGATGGGCAAGCCGAAAGTGACTAACGCAGAGGGAGGCCACATTCCTGACTCATTGCCCAGTGCTCTTTCCATCACATGCACTCTGTGACTCTTCTGGGTGTACATATGGAATTATACCAAGTGCTCCGCCCCCACCTCCAGATACATTGGGTGACACATATCCTGGTGTACCTCTGGACATCTATGGTTGAGGTCAGAATACTTGGACCCACGTCTAGCTCTAACTTGTCCTTTGACCTTAAGAAAGTCACTTCATTTCCTCTAAAGCTTTGTGTCTAAAACAAGAGCTGTAGCTAGCATCGTCGGGGAAGTACCCTTCAGCATATAGGATTAGAATCTCATGGAATTCTGTAAGTGGGAGGCAGTGTGGTTTGAGGATTTCAGCAGTTGGCAGCTCTGGCTTGGATTTCTGGCCCTACCACTTTCTACATGCATGGCTGTGAGCAACTCACAGATGTTCTTATCTGTAAAATGTAGAGTGTATGTGAAAAGCTATAAGCAACGTGCCTGGCTCATATGAAGTGGTGAACAGTGATCACTCCTTCTCCACCTCCAACTCTTTCAGTTTTCTGCTCAGGATTCTTCTGGCTCAACTCAAAGGAATAGCTCTCTAATGGTAGAATCCATCTGAGACACAGTTAGAGGAAAAGGAGAACACTGTGGGACAGATTCCTTCTGATGGTCTTCCAATCATGTGTAAGGAAGGGTCCAAATGAGTCAGGGCAAGTCCTTGTAGCACCCTTTATGGACTGAAGTCATAACCTGCCCTCCTCTCCCCTCCTGGTGCCCAGACACCACCCTGGCAGGCAATGCAGAGAGAGCTGTCTAAGCCGCAGCCCCCACCTGCCCCAGTGGGCAGCCCAGGGTCATTACACTTGGGCTTTGTGTAACCAGCTACATATCTGAAGGTGTGACGTCCGTTCCCTCACAGCTGAAAGGAGAATCCAAATGTAGGATAATCAAGCAATCGGAGATGTCACAGGGTAGCGGGGAGCCAGCCGGTGCTGGGTGGGGAGTCCCTCATGGAGCTCGCTAAATGGAGGCAGAAGAAAGGGCAGCCTGGCAGCTCACGGGTCTGCTGATCCTGCAGGCTTCATGTCAGAGCTTTCCTTCCGTTTGTCTGGGACCAGAGGGGGACTTTTGCAATCTGCCTCAGGAGCTAGGAAGGTGGCAGAGAATGCCTGCACTCTTCGAGCATTTTAGAGTTTCTTTTCGTAAAAATTTATAAGCAATTTTAACATATAAAAAAGTACAGAAAATGAATTAGCAGTACTCTGTGCTTGCCACAAAATTTAAACAAGTGTTAACATTTTGTCAAGTTTGATTCAGTTTTTTGTCTAAAGAAATAAGCCATGACGGTAACATCGGGACCTCCCAAATCCTGCCCGCCCCTCAGACGGAGCAAAGAGCTCGGCTTCCATATGGAGCCTGATGTCTATACGCGCATTGGTACTGCATTATCTGAAAGTGTAAATAAGCCGCCTACCCACCCGCAGTAGAATGGATGAATTCTTTTCCGTATATTCATGCAAGGGAAAATTATAAAGCAATAAAAATGAACAAACCACGGCTATCCACAAGATCATGTAAGAATATTCCTCACATAATGTTGGGTGAGAAAAGAAAACCAGAAAGAATAGATCTAGTTTGATTTAATTATATTAAGTTCAGAAACAAGCAAAAAAGTTCAGAAAGAAAACTATTTCAGAATCTACGCACACAGTCAGGGTGATGGTTGCCTGCAGGGGAACAGGAGTGGCTGCACTGGGTTAGAAAAGGATACACAGGGGCTTTGGGAGCTGGCTGTTTGGTTACGTAGGGGTTCACTTTATAACAACTGCACTCTATGTAGATATGCATTTTATGCTCTTCGCTCAATGTATATTTCACGTGTCTAAAATATACTACTTTTGTGACTTAAAATTGTACAGCACTATTAAATTATACATATACTTTTGCAGCCTGATTTATTCAAATTTACGATTTTAGACTTTAACCGGTTTGATACATGTCATTCTAACGTATTTATTTTAATTGCCATTTAGTATTATATGCATAAGCCCCAGCTTACTTTTCCATTCCCTAGCTGAGCAAGAGTTGTTTCACATCCGTGTCTTGTAATTAAAACAGCACAATAGAGACAACTTTGTACTTTTCTCCTTATGCACAGCATGAGGGTTTCTATTAGTCAAATGGACTTGAAATTGCTGTGTCACAAGGAATGTGCATCTCTAATTCTCTTAGATCCTGTCAACTTGCTCCCGGGAGTGATTGCATCGTTTTATACTCTCAGAAAAGTATCTGGTCCCCTCAACCTCCCCAGTATCTGGTGTTACAGACTTTTCAGCTTTTGCACATGTGCTGGGCATGAGATGGAATCCCCTTGCTGTTTTAATTTGCATGTCCCCAGTTACTAGTAACATTGAGCATCTTTTCATGCGTCTTGGCATTTCTGGCATCCTTTCACGAAGGATCTGTTCTTATCCTTTGCCCATTTTCTATTGAGCTGTTTGTCTTTTCCTAATCAATATTCAGGAGTTCTTTATATATTCTGAATGCTAATCCTCTGATGGTTTCATAAAGTGCAAAGATCTTCTCTTAGTCTATGGTATATCTTTTCATTTTATTACAAATAACATGGCAAGAAGGTGAGATGAGGCAAGAAATTTAGTTAAGAGAGTAGATTTCAGAGTCAAACTACCTGGTCCCTTAACTTGATTCAGCCACTTATAAACTAGGTACATGGCATTGGAAAAGTTATCTAATTTCTCTCTGCCTCAATTTCCTCATCTTTAAAGTGGAGATAATAATACTCTTTTATTATTATCAGGATTAAATGAGATAATATGTGTAAAACATTTGGAACAGTGTTGAGACCATTCAAAAAAGAGTAGCCGTGTTTATGATGTCTGTTATCATAGACATTCAAAATTTTGATAACATCAAATTTATTGTCTCTTTTATGATGCTTTCCTTTTCTATCAGATTTAAGACGTGCTTCCCTACTCCAGTGTCATAAAGAAATCTGCCTAGATGTTCTTGTACATGTAGGTCTTTGATCCAGACAGACTTTATTTCAGGTATTTATTTGGGGTATTTATGCATGCTAGGGACATAAGATGGTCTTTGCTTTAGGAACGGCCATTTGTCCCAGCACAATTTATTAGGAATAGCTGGGTTCCGCTAAAGGGCAATAGTGACACATTTGGCTTAGGCTTGATTGGACACATACATGGTTTACAGGCACGTGTTCTAAGCCTTGTGGCTTCAGGAGTATCCCCACTACACACAGCCGGCTCCCCTGGATGCTGACACAGCATCAGAAGCATATGGGCAATGGAGCAGGAACACACGTGTGCAAGGTTTTCCTTACATCAGACAGGTAACAGTGTAAGCAGGGAGTTCCATTCTCATCGACAGCCAGTCAAAAACGTAAATCGTCTCGTGTAGGAATTCGCTCAACAATACAGTGCATACAGTACAAACACACCCCACTCTTCTGTTTTCTGATGGGAGTCATGCCAAATAGACGGTATTAGAATCCGTGTGCTTGCAAATCACAGACCTGTAGGGAGACTGCAAACAGCAAGTACAGCTGTGGGGGGTCACATGTCTCCTGCAGTCCAGTTATCAATAATTAAAACAAGTCTCCACCTCAAGGCTGAATTATCTTCCTATTCTTTCTTCAGAAAATGTATCAAAAGCATTGTCAGCTCTTTTAAAACGTGCAATTTGTTGGATTTCTTGTCTCCTTATATATTTTTACTACCTCATCCAATTTTGTATTCTTGTCCTTAAAGAGAGGTCCCCAATGATTTCAACTTCAGGTCTCTCAAAACCTGAATCTGTCCCTGCTAGTACATTCGTGTTTTCAAAGAAGTCGTCTCACTGGGGAGAGTTCGCTTTCTCAGTGGTTTTACAGATGATACAACAGACAACCAGAAAGGTGGACCCATTTTTCCCGGATTAGTGGTGAGCCAGCACAAGAACCTGTGGCCTCTGAGGTGGCGTGCTTTACTTTCTCTCATGGAGTCCTCCGTGTACCATGCTCTTCCCATCACCTTCCTAGTCCGAGGACCCTGCACAACACACAAATTACTGACCAGGCACTCAGTGCCTATTCTAATAGGGTTATCCTGAGTGGATAATACAATCCCATATCCCATCCCCCAGAACTGCCCCTCCTCCTCTCTTCCCTCTCCCGGGGGCAGGGTTAAGGAGAGAGCAGTCTGATGATTTTCCAGTCTGTTTCTCTGTCCCTTTTCAGGCAGCGTTTCATTACTTTTGTTCTCTGACCAAATGACCTTTCTGCCCTAGCCGGTCACAAAATGCCATGTTCTCTGTCTCCAATGCAAATGTCACCTTCTCATTCCCTGCTTAAAACACCTCAAAGGTCCCCATATGGCTACAGAATAAAGCCAGAATTCCTTGGGGTGACATGGGCCAGCTCGCCTCCCCAGCCTCACCTTTGACCGCTTCCTATCTGTTCATTCATTCACTCATTTGTCCACTCATCTGTCAATGAGTCATAGCTACATGCCTTCTTCTGAATTCTCAACAATTAATTCCCCTAGAAACATATCTGCTATACCCCCATCTGCAGATGGAGAAACTGAGTCTCTGAGAAATCAGACCACTTGCTCAAGTGCAGTGAACACCACTGATTTCCTCCACAGCGTCAATCCCCGCTTTCTTCCTTCCTAATAAAATCTTGATCTTGTTAAAGTACCTAGCTTTCATCCACACAGCCCGGCATTCCAAGCATGGGCCTTTACGGACAGCATCAGTCTAAATAAGGGTTGACAAACTTTTTCTGTAAAGGACCAGATAGTAAATGTTTTAGGCTTGTGGGTCACATGGTCTCTGTTGCAATTACTCAGCTCTGCCGGTGTATCAAGAAAGCAGCCACGCACACCGGCTAAGTTTGCATGTTGCGCTTTGGAGGCCTGGGGTTTGCTGGTTCAGACCCCAGGAGCGGAACTACATACTGCTTGCCAAGCCATGCTGTGGCAGGCGTCCCACATACAAAGTAGGGGGAAAAGGGCACAGATGTTAGCTCAGGGCCAGTCTTCCTCAGCAAAAAAGTAAGCAGCCGCAGACAATACATAAACCAATGGGTGTGGCTGTGTTCCAATAAAAGTTTATTTAGGACTCTGAAATTTGAATTTCACGTCATAAAATATTTTTACTTGTTTGATTTGTTTCAACAATTGAATATGTAAAGAAAACTATTCTTAGCTCATACAAAGACAGATGGTGGGCTGGATTTGGTCCTACAGGCTGTGGTTTGCCAACCCCTAATCTACGCCATTCGGTACACAGTGTTCTCCTGGCAATGCCAGGGAAGGCACACCACCCAAAGGGACCCAATCACATGCAAAGAATCTTAGGGAAGTACAACCTGATAGAACTAAGCTTTCATAGGATTCCAGAGATCAGGATTGTGGGAAGGATAAAAGAGGATGTTTCCATTACTGCCTTTCCTCTTCCCACCCACGAACGTCCCTGAGCCTAGGCCCTCTTGTGGAGAGTCCTGCCTGAGTCCAGTCTACAACTGAGGTTCTGAATTTCCCTCCCAAGGCTAAGGTTGCTGCAGGATAAGGTTGGCACTCAGATGTGGCACTGCATCTCTGGAGGGCTCATTTTGAGGAGATCCAGTGGGATCCTCCTGGATTTCGGAATTGCTTAGCTGTCCTCTATGAGAACAGGGGGTGACCTGACCCGCTCCCTCCCTCCTAGCCCACTAGGATTGACCTCCGCAAAACAGGAACTGGGATTCATGCCAGAAATGATCAGAAATTAACAGAAGGACGAGATGAATAGTTTCTCATATGCCATACAATTTTCAATATTGATTTTGATTCAATGAGACCAATTAAAATTATCTGTTTCAATCATTTTCCAAACTAACCTGCTCACTAGCATGTCTAAATTCCTTAACCATTTTGTTTTAACATTATTTCATTTTAAAGTTTAATTTTATTTACACAGCAGCTCTGTTTTACTTGTGCAAATAAGCGCTGTATGGCTATATCAGCAATAATTCATTATCATCCTTTGCAAAGCCAGGAGGGAATTTGCCACTTTGGAGAATATCTATCACTTTTAGTTGGACAGTTTATGTAAAGGCTACATTGACTTGAAGTCATTTGCACTCACAAATCAAGTGACAAGCGTGACTTTGATTCAGTGGCTGTAGTCAGTGAGAGGCCACCTCTAGAACTGCCCCCTTCACTCTTCCCAGAGCTGAGCTCGGGCTTCAAAAGCCCTGGTGGGAAAAGGAAACGTTTCCCGGGACACTCCCTTTGGTCTGTCACTGACACTTGCTGTGGGTAAAGTTGAAATGGTGGCACCGAAACGATGTTCAAGATAGATTAAACATTGAACTCCAAGGGAGATCTCCCCACAGCTAACAGGGCAGGTTCTCTCCCAAGACCAGGCTGTAAATTAATCCACGCACCTTACTTAGGACAGTTTTCTGGTGCTTTTCTCAAGGAGTTATTTATTAGAAAGTCAGTTTGTCCCTCCCCACACACAATGGGATAATCAAGAATGTTGTCAGGGAGGGAGAGATTGGGAGTTATGTACACTATAGGGAAAAAGGGACCAGCAAAAATACAGGATTGGGGCAGCAAAGCTGGAGGGTGTGAGTCTCATGGCTAAGGGAAGGCACTCATGCTGCAGTGCGGGAGAAGGTGCCCAGCGCTGTCTGAAGGGCTGTGCCTGCCGAATCTCATGGAAATCCCGTCCTGAGTCTCCTAGCCAGGGCTAACCATTCCTGGCTTGCAGAGGAGGAAAGGAAGACTCGAGGAAAGAACAAGTATGCTGGATGATGCGTCGCATGTCAGTGAGCACCTGACATGCGGGGCTTGATGTCATCCTTACTAAGGGACCATGAGACGGGTGCTCTCATTCCCACTTCAGAGAGCGGAAAACTGAGGCTCGGAGGTGGTGAGCGCTTGCTCAAGTCCTCAAAACTTTTCAGCGGCCGAGTCGGATTCTACCTCAAATATATTTACCTGGCTTCCTAAGCCAGTGAGTGCTCCCTGGGGAAACAAGTCCAGAATCGCTGCCTCCACCCCAGGGCCAAGCCCAGCGTTCAGTAACCGTTTGGTGGGTAAACGGAGGAATGAAGGAACGGTGGGACAAATGCAGAGGGGAGAGTAAGATGGAATGTAGGGCGCCCGTTAAAAGAGCTTCGAGGTGACTTTGCGGATTGAAAGTACTCTGCTGGGCACATTTTCCTTTCTTTAATTTTTTTTTTTACTGGCGCATAAAATTGTAAGATACTGAAAGTGCAAGATGTGATGATCTGACACATATTTACTTTGTGAAGGGGTTCTCCCCGTCAAGTTCATTAACTCATCCACCACATCACATATTTACCTTTTTTTTTTTTTTGGTGAGAACATGTAGACTCTATTCTCAGCCCAGGTCAAATTTTCAAAGAGTTTGCAACGAATCAACAATCAGAAAGTCTGAGGGAGATGAGGGCCAGGCTGGGGCAGGCAAACCAGCTGCAAGGCATCTACCACAGAGGATGGCAACTTCCTCTCTTGGCGCCTGGTGTCATGTGGTCTCCCTGGCAGTAATCTGCAGGTGACACTTCAGCCCCTGAGCTGACATTTATCACACAGTCCCCCGGCAGACACTATGCAAAGCGCTTTACATACCACATCTTCCATCTTCCAGACAATAATCTTGTGGTGGGTTGTATTTTCATCCCATTGTACGGATGAGAAACTGAGGCTCGGGGAGATGAAATTCACTCAATGAAAAGAAGAAGCGGGCCTGGCAAGCTGGTCAGTCTGTGAATCCAGATGAGTCCAGGACCGGGATACAGGGCTGCAGTTGGGGAAGCTCAGGATTTTTAAGTAGCTTTAGGCTGAAGTGGAAAGGTTAACGGCACAGTTTCTACACACCAGAGAGGCACTGTGAAGGAGGTTGCCCGAGATCTGTCGAAAGGTTGCTACTGCCTTTGAAGTAGAAGCATTGCGTTCCCCACTTAACATCTCACAGCTTGGCCTAAAGGGCCCTCCTTGCTCAGATGCCTTCACTTTCAGCTCCCTCTGGGTGGAACTCAGAGAGATGGAGGTGTACATCCTACAGTCTTGGGCTGTTTAGGCGGGACTAGATTGCACGTGAGGAAAACCCGGTGTGAACTGGCTTAGGCAAAGGAAGGAATTGGTAGTGTGGGAGAGAGGAAGGGGATGAACAGCGTCAGGAAGGAACATGGCGGCTCCATTGGGCGTGCCAGAGAGGGGATATTTCCCAGGAGGAAATGCTGAACAGACAACCACATAAATCTCCAGCTTAGGGACCAACCTCTGCCTCCTTTGTGTTGTCGACGTCCTCCAGAGCTTTCATGGGGGCGTGCTCCCTCAATACGAGGTACATGCCTGAGGGACACCATCTTGATTGAGTGTGTGGCCTGAGTACAAACAGCTGTCACTGCCTTGAATACAGAGATGAAAACAAACCCCATTGTCCAGCAAAGACATTTCCAATACACATGTCTCTAGCCGTAATTCAAACTAATTTTACACAGAGAAGAGAAAAGCACCTTGGGGGTAGGTGAGCTTGAGGTGTCTGTGAGATACTAGTCTTATAATGCAGGAAGTTTTATAATGCAGGACGTGACTTTCATTCTATTTCAAATGGATAGGGTCTGGCTTTTTCAAAGTACTTGGGTTTGTCAGTCTGACACTATGTAATAAGTCATACATATATATATATGTGCCCTTTTGCACATACACAGGCACACACACAGTTTCCTATGGAAAGAGCTCTGGATTAAGACAGTTGGAATCTCATTCCCCTCCCATCTCTGCATGTGGAGTTTGGACACACCTCTTTCCTTCTCTCTGTCAGTTTCCTCACCTTGAGTTAGCCTCAAGCAGGGACATTTGGAAGTGTGTGAGGAGGCTCTGGGTGGTCCCCATAACTTTGAGGAAGGGAAAAGGAACCCTAAGAATCCAGGCCAGGGCCAAGGATGGTAATTGTCCAGCAATTGGTGAAGGACTGTCCTGCCTTGAATAATAATAGCCGTCCGGTTTGAGAAACACTTGGCCGATGGCCCTAAGATCTCCCCATCCCAGACAAAACAAGTTCAGTGCTTTTACATTTCTCTCAAAGGCTGCAGCAGAGGAGAGGACAGAATGTCCAACCAGGCCCATGCGTCTCACAAGTACAAGCCCCTCGAGTTGGCGGTTGGTCTCTTTCCAACAGTGCCCTTCCGACTCCTCACACTTTTCTGGTCTGGCTTCTACTGGAAGCTGCCAGTGCCGGGTAGACCCCACCTTGACCAGCTCCCTCTCTGCCCTCCTCTTCCCCCATGACAACGACTGCAAATCCCATGGAGCACATGCTGTCTTTGCAATTCCCTAATTATGTGAATTTTACAAATTTAGCTCGTATAAGAATCTGTGTTGCTAACGGCAAAATGGGAATAGAAGGAAGTTCTGAAATGGCACTCAAAGGGGCAGGTGAGTGGAGGCTCCTCTCCATCAGACTTTTCGCTCTAGTACCACAAAAGCCTGTCTCCCTCCCTGACATAGTCTGATAGGTGTTTAAGGTAAGACTTTAGGGCAGAGATGTCAACGAGATTTGATTCTTGTGCCAACTCCAAACTATTAGAGGTTGATGCTAGGAGCATAGTGGTGACAAGGACCCTGAGGCTGCATCCAGGCTGGGCAGGGTACCATCCTCTGCTCAATTCATGTGACATTTCATGGAACAAATGAATATATCTGCCATTTCTGCTCTAGGGGGTCAATCCTTCCCAAGTTCAATCCTTTCCAAGCTCAAAAGTGGTGTGCAGGTGACATCTGGTTTAGAGGTAGTCTCAAAGCAGGAAGAAAGTCACACAGTAACCTGGCAGGGGATGGTGACAGGACACCCCTCATCTCTAGGGGAAAAGCAGAGAGGTAGGGGAGCGGCTAAGGACAGGTTGCCCACTGGGTGCAGGGGAGTTCTCACCACCTCTTCCACATGTAGCCCTACTCACCAGATGCTGGCATCCTTGCAATGACCCTGCTTTCAGGGCACGCAAGTTATCTAGAATTGCATTGGTGGGTGGCCCAAGTCAAGGTTCTTACTGACAAGACCCCATTTGTCCAGGCATGAAAGGCACGCTGAAAATTGCCACAAGGGCTCACAGAGTCAAGGCTCCAGGCTGTGTGGCCAAGGAGCAGGGTCCACAGAACATTCCAGAACTGCTCCTGCCCCAGGGAGAGCTGTGTGGACACTCTTGCAGACCACTCCTCTACGGTGGCCTGGGGATCACAATCCTGGGCCCTGTTCGGCTGCCTCTGAATGCTGGATGCCCTTTTCGACTCTCATCTGAAACAAATTCTGCAAAGAGCCCCTTTCCTCAAGTCACTGCCTGCTAAGTTGTTCTCAGGCCATTGCATCTGGTCTGCATCACTGTGCCCTCCTAGGAAGGAAACCTGGAAAAAAGAGATCCTGGCCTCTATCTTGGGAGGTAAGACTCAGAAGCTTGAAAACTTCCCAACATAAGAGGAAGCATATTCAAAAGATGTGTGGGCAGCCCAGGACATACGTCCACTCCAGGCATTCATCCAGATGATGTGCAGGGATCAGCACAATCACAAACAGGGCACAGTCACGTGGTTTCCTGTCCCCTTAATTCAGTGAACATTTAAAGTGTATAATTCATTGATCTGTAATACATTCACAATGTCCTGCAATCATCACCACCACAGTTACAGAAGATTTTCATCACCCCCAAAGGAGACCCCAGATCCAGTAAGCAGTCACTCCTCACTCTCCGCTTTTTCCAGCCTCTAGCAACCACTAATCAACTTTCTGTGTCTATGAATTTGCCTATTCTGGACATTTCATCTAAATGGAATCATGCCACAGGTGACTGTTTGTGTCAGCTGCTTTCACTCAGCATGTTTTTGAGGTGCATCCATGTTGTGGCAGCCATTTTTATTTTAACAGAGTGCATTCATTTTCTAGGGCTGCTGTAACTAAGTACCACAGACTTGGTGGCTTGAACAAGAGAAATTTATTTTCTCATGGTTCTGGGGCTGAAAGTCCGAGATCAAAGTGTCCGCAGGGTTGGTTCCTTCAGGGCTCCACGGGCAGCACCTGTGCCAGGCCTCTCTCCTTGGCTTGTAGATGGCCAGCTTCTCCCTGTGTCTTCACGTGGTCTTCCCTCTGTTCATGTATGTCCAAATTTCCTCTTTTTTTTTAAAAGATTTTATTTTTCCTTTTTCTCCCCAAAGCCCCCTGGTACATAGTTGTATCTTTTTAGTTGTGGGTCCTTCCAATTATGGCATGTGGGATGCTGCCCCAGCATGGCCCAATGAGCGATGCCATGTCCGCGCCCAGGATCTGAACAGGTGAAACCCTGGGCCGCCAAAGTGGAGTGCGAGAACTTAACCACTCGGCCACGGGGCCGGCCCCCAAATTTCCCCTTCTTATAAGGACACCAGTCATATTGATTTAGGACCCACCCTAATGACTTCATTTTAACTTGATTACCTCAGTAAATACACTATCTCCAAATAAAGTCACATTCTGAGGTACTGGGGGTTAGGACTCCATTATATGACTTTGGAGGAGGATTCAATTCAACCCATAACCCATGTTTTTTTACTAACGATTAGAGGAAACAAACAAGGGCTCTCCAAATAGTTGTTGGCATGGGGAAGTCTGACAGATCTTCATCCTCTGCTCGCTTGAACTTAGGTTTGGTTATCAGAAGCCCAAAGGTTTCTCTATTCTCTTATGTTCTTGAGACTGATCACCTGTCCCCTTTAGTTTGTCCCTATTTTCAGGAGACAATAGGCCTCTTTCTTCTTGAAAGGCTACTTCCTAGGAATTTCTTGATAAGACTCTTCTGGGTCTTGTGTGCCACCCCCTTGCATACAAATAAAACACCTCTATACCTCAAGAGCCTGTAGCATCTGCTAGACCGGGGAGGCAGGGGGGCTGATGCAGCCCCCTTCAGCCCTGGATATGACCCGATCCTTGACCCTCTCTCTCCCAGTCTTCCAGGACCTGGCCTCCCACCAAGTCATAGTGGGGGATTTAAACACATCACATCAACTAGTCCTTGCTGCTGGCTGGGCCTTCCAAGAGAACTCAAGGTCTCTCCCCAGGTAAAACGTTCCTAAGGAGCACAGTAACGACAGGGATCCTGAGGCCTGGAGGGAGGTGAAGCTGGGATTCCCCTGGGTTGGGATGATGTGACTTGTCTCTTTGCACATCTCTTTCTTTTCCCTTTCCCTTCTGCAAACACTTGGAGTCAGACTTACTGAATGAGTGGGGACCACACCTCAGTGGAAGAGACCAGGGATCCCTCCTTGTAAGGCATAATTTAGTGTGTGATGAATGGCAAGCCACGTTCAACTCTCTAGCTCAGTCTACCCCTTTGACAAATGGGGCTAATTCCACCCATCCTGTTGATCTCATAAAGCCCTTGGAATAATGGATGAGAAACGGCTTGGAATGTAAAGGGTATGCAAAGATGAGAGGTTTTTTCTATTGTTTACTCATTTAGCCTGCAATAAATGTCCGGTAGAGCTTCATGTGGGGGTGGAGCCCCAGGGAATGTTCTTGGAGCTCACCCAGCCTTTTCTAACCTCATCCAAACAATTCTCCTCGCTTCCATAAAGAAAATCCAACGCTTCATTTAGTGCGTTAACCTCCGATGTTAGAAGTGATTTCTTCCTAGCCATAGGGAGGCTGCCCAGGTTATGTCAAAGTACTGTTCAGCAGGGGAGGCCAAAAGCCAATCTTTTGCAAAAGCAATCTGGATTATCTGAAAAGGAGATTTATCCTTCAGAGAGCAGGGAGCAGAGCTAGGAATTGGTGAGAGCTCACAGATCAATTCCCTTTTAACCTCCGAACTGTGAGTCTGTGTTACATCGTTCCGAGTTCAGAGGGGCCGAGGCCTCTTCTAAGCAAAACAAGGATCGTCTCATATACAGTAAAGCAGATGAAGTGGAATCAATATGTTAACCAGCACTGTAATGGGCAATTGCCTGTGTTCGCAAGCCGTGCCAGCCCTGTTCCCACGCAGTTCCATACGCTACGTTAACTTAGCCTCCGAGTAAGACTTTTACTCAGACGTGAAATAATTGTTCCTCTAACATCATGTGACAACAGGGAAATGCCCATATTGGTACTGACACATTCTAATCCATACTAATGTGTAAAGTGAGTGAGTTCCCTAAATGACCTGGCAAATCTTAAAGGTGCAGTCCCTCCCCAGTCTGAAGCCCAATTTAATCTATGTTACAAATTAGTGCTCCAAAGCTGGAGAAATCATTTATGCTTCCCTGCGTGTAGGAGCTCCGTGCACTGTCAATTATATTTATTGCTCTGAGTAAATGAAAGGAGGAAGGTGCTTGAGGGAAGTATTGGAGAGAAAGAGAACTATTCCAGCTACTCCAACTGTTCCTTATAACTTCCTCCTGCAACCTTTCTGTCTGGTGAGACTAGAAAGTGTCCGACTTGCTCTTTTTGAAACGTGCTTTGCGAGCTGAGAGCACTTGGGTGATCTCATCTGCAGTCTGGGCAAGATTTGGGGACGTAGTTCGTCCAAGCCAGGACATTTGAACACATGTACTAAAATCTAATAGTTTCAAGATGTCTTGCAGTGTGCAAGGGTTTCCCATACCTGCCGTTGATTAAGCCTCCTGACAACCACATGATATAGACCAGGCTTCCAAACCTGAGCAGGTGTCAGAATCTTGATAGGCCTGTTAAACAGCTTCCCAGGTCCCACTCTCAGATGTTCTGATTCAGCAGGTCTGAGGTAAGACTTGACAACTCGCGTTTGTGACAAGTTCCCAGGTGATGCTGATGCTGCTACAGGGATGACGCTCATCATCATGAGGCCCACACAATGAGAACTACTGATAGGAATTACTGCCTCTGTTTTGTGTAGGAGGAGATGGAAGCACAGAATGACACAGCAGGTGAGGCCTCCGTCCTCAGCCTCATAACCTCACCCACTGCTCCCTCCCCATCAGGCTGTTTCTCACTCGATGCCGGAGTTTCCAGGCCAAAATTCACTCTTCTGATGGAGAAGGCAGAACTCACTTGGGGGCCACAGTATCTATCCCTGTTCCATCCGTCTTCACCTCCCCGTCAGAGCAGGCAAGGACCGTGCCCATATTTGACCGTTCACTTGCTTTATTTATAATCATCACACTTCTCCTGCAAATCCTTCCTGGGCCACATGCCCTCATTCCCTCTTCCAGATGTGCCATTTTACACCTGAGCTCAGCAGACAGTTTTCTTATGATTCCCCCCTTACTTCCTCTTTAGGGCCTTGTAAAATTGTGCACTCAGTGCTTGGCCGCCTTGCTAGAGCCATTCAACCTCCAGGAATGGTACCGATTATTTTTTCAAGCCCCTTGACCCCTAGCAGGGGCTGCACAGTGTCTCTCACTGTAGTGAGCCCTCCCCAGTTGGTTACCACAAACTCATGCTGTCCTCATTTATTCTCAGGACCCATCGCTTCCACCAGGTTTACTCTGTTGGCTGGAGTTAAGCCCAGAGTAGTAGATCCTGCTGTTGCCTCTTCTACCCTCTGGGAAATGAAATTGGCAGACCAGTCAAAAATATGTCAGATACTTTGGATTTCCTCTGAGGGGACGTCTCAGTTGATGTCAGCGTGGTGACATCAACTCATTCCTCTCAACAGCGCTCATTCCTCTCAAATGCATGATCTTAGGTGAAAAACTTCTCCACTTCCCCATTGACATGAACAGTGTGTAGTAGCTGTGACATTTTTCTGTCATGCCTGCATTTCTACTCTGGGCCAGCTGGGGGATTACTAACACTCTTGCAGGCCCTTCCCTGAGCCAAATGCCTCTGATCTCCTCTCCCAATGCCTTCCAGATACTTCTGGGCACTGACTGAGAGAACATTCAACCAGAGAGAGGTTCCCTGGGCAAACAAAGCTTCTCCACCTTGCCCCAAAATAGAGTTAATGTCTTTGCATTCACAGACACACACACACACACACACACACACATCATCTCCTTGATCTCAGCAGCCCCATTGTTGTCTGTTGCATATCCTGGACTTCTACGTAAAATTTTGTTGGAAGAAAAGATTTAGTACAACCCCATTGTTTTATTTTATAGAACTAGAAAGTGGGGCTCAGAAATTATTTACACAAAACTTCACTGCCAACCAGTGTCACAGCCAGGGACACTCTGCTGCCCTCTCTTTCTTCGTCCTCCTCTTCCTCTTCTTCTTTCCCTTCCTTCTCCTCCTCCTTCTTATTCTCGTTTTTGGTATCCTTTTACCATACCCTATGGTTTCATAAGTCACCTTTTCATAAAGCAATTGTTGTTAGTTAGATGTAAAACAACTATTTAAAAAAGTTTTTATATATAAAAAACTTGGTGAGATTCAACATTTTTAACTCCAAGAAATTAAATGTAGTAGGTTTTCCCCTAGAGTGGACCAGGCTATAGAATTTTTCCTTGGTGAGTCTTGTAAAACGCCACCTCCCACCAGATTCTCACGATCCATTTTTCCTTCCAAGGCTCTATTTGTCTACATAGCAGAATCTGTGCCTTAGCGTTCAGGAGCAAAAGCTCTTGTGTTATTTTTTTTCCCTAATCAAACTAAGTTAGGCTTGGAATACCCTTGGCAAGATTGTTTAGATACAGATATCAGCTTTTACTGGGCCTCTCCTCTTTTACAGGGTTTTACAAGAGTCATGGGCATGGGGTGGGGAGATCAAGACATCCATACATTCTAGGAAGTGCCCTGGTTGGTCTCAGTCCGTTGTGGTTAGCTCCGAGATGCTCCTGGTCCAAGTCCACATGGTATTGCTAGGCCAGGAAGCAGGGCTCCTGAGCACTCACAGGGTACACTATCGTCTGGCAACCTTCATAAGTCCTTCTTTCCGGGTGCCATGACCTTGATGTTTGGAATCAGTCTCCAAGCATCCTTGCGCCGCCCCTCTCAGGGGTCCTAACCATCTTGAGGTGTCACGTGGAAGCACCACCTCTACATCCTTCGCTGGTCTCAGAAATCACCCTGCCTTCAACTTCAGATCCCTCCATTGTTTAGATGCCATTTTTTTGTGACAATCCAGCTGTTTTCTTCTATGAGCCTGCTTTCTAAAAAATGGAAGATTCTTATCTTGTCCCTGGAGTAAGCCCAGAGCAGCAAGTCACAAAGTCCAACTTGCCCTCTTAAGAGGGAAAAAGAGGGGGAAACCCCACACAGAAATGAGGCAGAGTCACTATCTCCTTCTGTGTGCTAGGCTCCTGGGCTTCTGCTACCTTCCAGCCAGTCCCTTGATGACATCCATGCGGGCAGAAAGGGATATCACGTCATGCTGATGCTCAGAATCTCTGGACCATGGCTGGGGGCATGCACACTATGTGTTGGGCTCTAGGACAGAGGTCCTGCTGTGGCCCACTAGCCCTTTCCAGCATTCCACCTAGGGGCAGCCTTTTCCCCTTACTCCCCACCCGGGGCAGCCATCTATGGGGCTGAGGGGGAGATGAAGAGCTTTTCTTATGTGTCCCACCCTCACAGCCAGATTCTTTATCCTCTCCTGTGTACAGCCCTCCAATGTTCCAGGACTGCAGTCAATTCCGATTCCCTTATGAAGCATTTGTTACAGAGTCGTTAGCGTTAATCTGTGGCATTGTACAAATTTTCACCATCTTGCCCTTCTCTCCCGCCAAACCATCAGTTCCTTAAGCAGGGGATGGGACTTGCTCTTCCTTCATCCCTCCATGCCCTACACAGGTGCGTGTGGAAGACCTACAGAAGATACACAATAAATATTTTGATTTTCATTATATTATTGGAAAAAAATCCAACCTCGTGTCTACAAAGGTGTTCATTGCTCTTACCTCCTGGAACAATGACCATTTAACCTGTGGGTCCTGCCACGTGTTTCATGTTCTGAATTCTTTCTCTTCTCTCCTCCTCATCATGTCAATGCTTTAGCTCTTTCCTTTGCCTGACTGCCCCTGAAAGAAACGGAATGAATGTCATATGTTCTCATGGAAGAGAGCCTCACAATGCAACTCACCAGGGGTGTGGGGAGGGGACAATTGTAGCAAAAGCTACAGGCCATTGGGGATTTATTGTTGAAGGAGTACAGAGTTTCAGTTTTGTTAAATGAAAAGCGTTCTGGAGGTGGATGGTGGTGATGGTTGCACAACAATATGAATGTGGTTAATGCCGCTGAACTGTATGCTTCAAATGGTTAACAGTGAGCATGCAATGTATATTTTACCATAAGTAAATAAAGAAAGCAAGCTGTAGGCCTGCTATGGGAAGAATTCTCAGCACTACCACCCAGCCCTGCCCCCAGACGTGGGGGCTGGGAGCAAGAGATGCTCAATTGTGACATGTTTTAATAAAATATGCTAAATTGTATGCTGGTAGCATTAATAGCAATCAGGCTGGTAGAACATGGGATCTAATGGCTCATAAATGAGATGCAAGTTCATTTTTACAGGCCCACTGTAATAAACTAATTATTTTGGAACTCTCCAATTATGCATTTTTCAAAAAGCTGAACTGCATTCAAAACATGTTATGGCTTTATAGATCTTGTCTGTAGGGAGAGAAGGCGGTACATCTGCTCCACAAGTGCCCAGGGAGAGAGAGACAGAGAGAGAGAGAGAGGGAGTCACAGGCAATAGATAAAGAATAAGCCAGCTGCCAAATGACAAATGTAGTGAAGGAAGACAAAGAGCTGTCAGTTCCCTCATCAATTACGGCCGGTCGCTAACCCACGAGAGAGCAAATTGCCGCAGCCATCAGAGATGGCTCTGTTAGAATTATGGAGTTTGAGATCTCCACTGATTTATTCAGTGCCTGGGGTACAGAAGGGTATCTGTTGCTTTGGGATTAAGATTTCTCTGCTCAAAGTCATCGAGAAGCTCAGGAGTAGCCCGTCGATGTCAGAAACACTCTGGCTCTGTATCTCCACATAGAAGCAGGCGTCTGACAGGCCTGCCAAACACCCCAGAGACTGCTGACATGCCCTCCGAGGCCTAGGGTGAAGCTGCGGGCACATGCCGGGATGGAGCTGATATGCCAACCCATGCTCAGATGTAAAGGGAGGGCCTAGGAGGATAGAATGTTTGCATGCATTTGTGAAGGGCCCACACATCCACCTGGTTACCTGCGTGGCCATTTGGGTTTGAATCCCATAGAACCACCTCCCCCACTGCATAACTCTTGGGACAGGGAGTGAGGTGGCTTCAAGTTTATTCTTTATATCTTTATAAAACATTATATGCTCGTCGCAGAATAATGGATACAACCGCTTCACAACCATAGGAGGCATATCGTTGGTCTCACGGCTTTTATTCTTCCAATGAATAACTGAGCCTTTTCATCTCTTATTAGCAGGACGTCTCGCTTTTCCTCTTGAAGTTTCTCTTCTCTTTGAATTGTCCAAAGATGCTGGGGGCTTCCATGGTCCAAAACGGGGGGATCTGACATGTGCACTCAAGAATCTCTGCCTCAGCTACTACCATCCTTGCACCCATCACATGTTAGAGCCGGGAGCTCCCTGTGGTGCCTGATTGCTGAGCGTCATGTCCCCACTATCTGACACCAAAATTGCCGACCACTCATCACAGCTTCACCAGGAAAAAGACCTTTTCCTCTCAGCGCAGACCTTGGGCAAGGGCCCTGAATGTGGGTGACCAAGATCACAGACCCCAGAGCTTTCCCACACACCACCGCTCTCAGGGTGCCTGCAGTGGCAGGGTGCTGGGTGTGGGTTGGTCCTATAGTCCCAGAACCATTGTCTGTCTTTTATCCCCAGGGACTCAGCACTGGCAGCCCCAGAGTTCATCCTTCTCAACCCTCAAAACCAGTGTTACATTCAAATCTATTTCTACAGTGTCTCCCACCACTTCTCAGGAGGAAGCCCCCTTCAGGGAGTCAAGAGGATCTTTCTAAAGGGGAATCTTTAAGTGAAATCCAGGGACCCACAGAATCTTTTGGAGAAACAGGAGGTGCGGGCGATTTGCTACCCTCTCCCTCCAGAGGAGAGGAAAACCCCACGGATTCCTGTCTGTTGGACAGCTCACCACCCTACCCACAGACGAGAACATCCTGCTACAGGCTCTCCTCCTCTTTTTCTAAATCTCCCATGTAGAACCATGTGCCAATGCTGTATTTCTTCTCCTCCAAAATACAAATTTTTTCTGTTTTCATAACATGTTAACACTTCTAAAATTCAAATGTGTATGTAATTGAACCATACACACATTCTTTAAAATTATTTTACACCAGAATATTGTTACAATTTGAGGAATTTTGGGGATAAACCAAATAAATGCTTTCAAATACATGAACGCATTGTTTGTTTATTTCCTTTTTCTCACCAAATTGGGATCAAATGACTCATGTGGTTTGTACGCCACTTTTTGTACTTGCTGTTACATCATGAGCATGTCTGTTATTATTAAATATTCTTCCAGCTGATGATATCACAAGTTTTACTCAAAATAAACTGTTGTGCTGATGTTTCTTAATTTAATTGTCCATTTGCTTATTGTTGAACACTAAAATTGCTTTTTTTTCCAAGAGACTATATATGCTATAATATTCTTATATATAAATCTTTGCTTGCATCTTTATTTCCTCTGCATAAATTCCTAAAAGTGCATTTACTGTCAAATAATAGGGACATTTTAAAGACTTTCAGTAAATACTGCCAAAATACCGTCCAAAGACCTTTTCTTTATTTACAAGAGCATGACATTACTTATTTCTCTACATCTGTGCTAGCCTTGGTTATTAACATTACAAAAATAAGTTTGGTAATTTAATGGTCTAAAACCATCTCATTTTAATTTGTACATCAGTTATTATTAACAAGATTGAGGATTTTTATGTATTATTTTCTCACCAAATACGTTTCCTCTTTTGACAATCTCCAGTTCTTGCTCTTTGTGCACTTACCTAATGGTACCCTATTGCTTTTCAGATCAGTAAGTACGAATATGTACAAAGGAGCCCCCTCAACCTACCACCACCGTCAACGAATAAACAGGATATTAGAAATGAGGATGATACCCTCTATGTCCCCCTGGAGGTAGCATCGAGGGTGCTGAGTCTGGTCTCTGTCTCTAGCAGCCAGCCCAATAAACGCTGCATGAATGGATTCATCACAAGGAATAATAACAGCCTTTAGAGGTCATATTTGTTGCAAGCATTTTTCAGCTTATTTGCCTTTAAATATCTATACGGACATATACTTAGGGTCTTTCCGCTCTCTTTGTGGTTTCTTGCACTGCTTCTAAACCATGAAGGTCTTCCCCATCCAAGGGTGTGTTAAATATTCAATTCTATTTTCTGTTCATCTTCCCACTGTTTGCTGTTTCACATTTAGTTTTATTTCTCATGTTCTTAATGGAAACCAAGCCGCTGGACCAGACCCACCGATGGGTTTTTGAACCAAATGGGTAGGTAAACAGTCCCCTTCACCAGGGAGGGCACCTGAGGAGGTGGCTTATTGCTCTGCGTGCCTGCCTGGATATGCTGCCAGTTGGCCTTCCAGAGAGAATAATTTTTAACAGCAGGCTGAGCTCCCTCTGCCAGGAAAGATGTTATAAACACCAGTCCTCTCCTCTCAGTATGGGGCTTCATACTAAATCAGTTAATTTTCCTGCCCCCACCTGAGAAGCAGGCTGAGCAGGGGCTTTATTTACAAAGGTTAAACATTCCTTTAATTGGATTGCTGGCATTTAAGCCCGGAGGCCTCTCCCCTGCCTCTTTGTCCCCCTCATCCGTACCTGGAGAAGTGCCTGAGAGAAATGCCAAGGGAAGATTTCATTTTAAAAAGGAAGAGATGAGAAAGGTCCCTTTGGAGAATTACGTTACAACTTGGAGCCACCACAAAGTAATGAACTGAATCACAGAAGGTCCCCAGCCGCTCGGCTGTGGAGTGGAGGAAATGCGAGAACTCTCTAGACTGGGGAGAAGCAGGGTTTGGAACACGCATGGCCTGTTCTCCACGAAGCGCTGTTTCACGTACAGAGAATGAGGTTATTTTCAAAGACACATTCATCTTCTGACCATCTGAAAGCGGTCATAGGTCTCATGTTGACACAGAGAACACTGGCAAGAGACAGGACAAGATTTCAATCCATGCCTAGCCACCATCTGGTTTGTGACAACGGGCATGTCACACCCTCACCAGGCCTCAGGTTCCTCTCTTGTAAGTAATTCCTAACTTCCCCTCCCATCTCTGACACTCTGTCCGTCCTTTCTGTCTATCTCAGTGATACTGATAGTTACAGAGAGGGTTCGTCTGCTACGGGCAGAGGAAGGGTACAGGACAAATCCAGAGCCGTGCACACTGACATGCTCTGCTCCATGACAACACTGTGTCAACTCAAAAGGTCAAAGGCCTAACTTCCTTGTATACAGGTTAAAACGAAGAAGCAAAACTCTTTCAATTGGATTCAGCTGTTGATTCCCTAAGCCAACAGAAGAGGAACAAAGAATGAAGAAATTTCTTCACAGGAAAATCAACACAAACAGCGAGCCACAGAAGGAATACATGCTCGTTGAGCACAGGTTTGGGTCAGGCCTGTCCATATACATAAGATGGTCCACATTCTACAGCTCTATAAACTCACATTGAGAGACCCCCTGCCCAAGGGACTGGGTGCTGTATGAGGCCTGGATCTCTTCTGTTGTTGTTGTTTTAGGTTTTGTTTCTGCTTTTTTTGTTTTGTTTTTTGGTATATCCTCAGTACTTAGTACATTGTAGGCACTCAGTAACTATTTCTTGAATAAATTACTAAATTTATTTAAATTGTCCTAAATCCAAAATAAAACTTGTAGGGTTAAATCCTGGTCCCTGTGTCCATCAGGATCCTGGCAGGTACAGAGGGCAAATTCAGCTGGGGTTCTGAAGAAATGTTTTAATGAAGAGACTGATCATAGAGGTATAAGCAGTGTTAGGGCAGCAACGAGGGGTGTTGAGGCATCACCCTGGGCCAGAAGAAGCAAGAGGAGTAGAGTGCCATGTGAGGCGAGTTGAGAGCTTGAGTTGGTCACAGAAGAGAAGCCGGAGAGAAAAACAGAGCAGGGAGGAGACTAGGGGAATGCCTGCCCAGTCTCTCCTCCCACACTGACATTCTCTGCCAATGCCTTCCGCTGGCCTAATGCAATCAGCAACCCCAGAACCCAGGGGACCAGGCGATGCCCTCCAGAGAGATCAGCTTTCTTGGACAAACAGCTGGGCAAAGACAGGCAGAGAAAGAATCTGGGAGCAAACAGAATAGTCAGTACAATCTTTTTAATACATACCTCAGCCTCAACCTCACTGTGTTTTCCAAAGGGCATTTAAGAGCAGTAAATGCAATGGGAGATGGGGACCCCAGAACCGATCACCCCAAGAACCTGTTTCACTTCTCCTCATTCAAAGCATCTAAATTATATCCAACTATTTTGAGAGTTGAGCTCATCAATGGCATGGCACAGGGCTGAATGTAAATAGATGAAATCTTTAACCTAAAAGACCCAGAACATTTTTTGTATTCGTTTCACATCTGAAGAATTTCTAACATCATCGCTTTTCTTGTCTCCCTGTTCCCCCAGGTTTTCAACGGCTCCACACAAACTTTGGCTGACTAGATTCTATCCCCAAGGTGTCATGGATAAAGTCCTTTTAAATAGCCTCATTTGTGCACATATTTGCCTATCTTTCCACTGTTCCCTCAAGTCAAGGAGTCCAAGGTTGAAACTTCTCCTTTATCTTTCTCTCTTACCTCTCACTTATCCCCACGCCCATTCTATTTTCCCAGTGTAGATCTTAAGTGTTTTGGAGAATGTAACCCAACTGACATCAGGGACTCTGAGCTGTAGAAAATACAAAAGGTCATCTCACCTAACCGCCCATCTGAAGCTTGGGACTCCCGTGCAAGGGTCATCCCTTGCTTAAACTCTGGGGGTTCTGCCCTGTGATTGCTCTGTTGGGATTTGTCAGAGATACCATACACCATCCCTATGTGCCCCGGATAATTAGAATATCATGTGTCCACAAGATCATAGGTCCAAGTGTCACACAGATTGCGTCACAGCTTAAAGCTGCTGCAGATCCTTCCCCTGCTCGGGCTCCACTTGAAACTGGCAACCACTGGGTTACCCAGTGAGTGGGTCAAAACAGCATCCCCGGCTGTGTAACAGACAGTCTCTAAAATCCACAGAGGCCCGTTAAGCATGCAGCTCTTTCTTTGTGGTGGTCAGCATAAAGTACATCAACTTATCTCTCACTGGAAAAATATATACCAACCAGTTTATTGTAGATAAGGGGGGATTTCCGGGGTAAGTTGCTGGAGGCTGTGAGTCAGAGTTCTATGTGGATGCATGGTCCGTTTGTGTACTCAGTCCCTCATGGGAGACTGTGATACCATTTTGCTGGGAAGGAAGGATAGACCTTTATAGATTTATATATGTACATATATATGTATGTCTGTATGTCTGTCTGCCAATCAGTCCAGTCCCAGACCACTTGAAACCTGAAACCTGAAACCTGAAACTGTGTTTATGTGGCAAGTCCCTGAATCTTCCTGGGATTTGTCTTCTATCATCTGGCATGTATGCTTTACTAAGGCAGAGGTTATCAAACTTCAGCATGTACTAAATTCACCAAGTGGGCTCGTTAAAACCCAGATTCCTACATCCATTCCAAGGGTTTTTGATTGAATAGCTCTGAGGTGTAGTCTGATAATTTGCATTTCTTACGTGTTTCCAGGTGCTGCTGCTGGCCAGGGACCACATTTTGAGAATCACCGTACTAACTCATCTACCGTACCTGCTGCTTCTTGCTCACTGGATCCAATTAGCACAATCTCACCAATGTAAAGCCCTGATGTGATGTTCTGCTGTATATCAAGACGGCAAGATCCCTCCAGACTGTTACGTCAGTGAAGAGAAGAATCAACCCGGGTCTGAGGTCAAACTGTGAGGGTACATTGCTGCCCCTGTCATGTGAAAGCAATCGTTTACTAATTTACTGATAAGGATAGTAAAAGAAAGCTTTTGTAAGGCAATAGCTGGGTACCAGGTGTGAGGTGGGAGGGAGGAGCTATACTGATTTGCTCCAGCAAAACCACATATCTGGAACAATCATTTTAAATGGAACTTCCAACTTGTTATTTTTATGATAAACCACAATCATTCTCCAAGATCCATCCACCTTCTGCACAAGCCAAAAAGAAGAGTCAAAGGGGATGTGCTGGAGTCGCCAGTCTGTACCCTTTAAGACATTTACGACGGCAGTAATCTCTGCCATTCTCCTAGAGTTACGAGGGTTTTATATATGTGTGTGTGTTATTTTATATACATATTATTATATATACATATATGTATACATGTATGACATAATATGTATATATAATAATATATACATATATAATATACAAATATTAATATAATATTAATATAATATTAATATAATATTAAATATTAAATAAATTTAAATAATTATATATACATAAAATATATATGTATAATATATAACATATGTATTATATATGTATAATAATGTATAACATTATTATAATGTAATTACATGTATTACATTATTATAACATTATTATAACATGTATAAGATTATTAATGTATAACATTGTTATACATATACATTACATATTTATATGTACACATATACACACATTACATTATTTATTGCAATGATAATATATACATAATCATACTGAATATACTCTTCTGTGCCTTGTTTCTCTTGTTCATAATGATAATATTGATCCAATAGTTATATATTTCAGTAGTTCATTCTTTTTTATTGCTGAATAACGTATGAATATACCACAATTTTTATAACTATTTTCCTACAGAAGAACATTTGGGTTTTTCTAAATTTTGTCTACTATGGAAAAAAGCTGCTATGGATATTCTTGAAATATATATATTTTGCATATATTTATATATTTCATGTATATGCCAAACTAATCTATGGTGATAACAATTAAAGGAGTGGTTGCCTCTGAGAATTAGAGATTGGCTGGAAGGAGGCACAAGAACATTTTCTGGGGTGATGGAACTGTTCTATATCTTGAAATCCATTAGACTGTATTCTTAATATTTGTGCATTTCAATGTATGCAAATTTTACTTGAATTTTAAAAATATGAAAATAAAAAGGATTCAAAATAGGATAAAGACGAGGCCAGTACTGTCCCTTTTGTCACCTTTGCATGAGTTAGATAGTGTTCCCTCCAGGAAGATGTAACCCTATGGGCACATGGCTTCAGGATGAGTGAACAGTGACTTTGAACAAATTAGCAAAAGGAATCTCTTCCTCTAGGTAATGATGTGCATGGCTTGGATTTCAGCTCCTGTTCGTTCCATCAGCCAGGTGCCCTTATGTAGGATATAACCTATACACCTGCATATGGCAGCCCTGGGTAAAAGAGTTGTAAATGCTTGTCACTGATGGCCCATAATTTCTGCCATGAGGGCATCAGTAACAGGGCTCAAAGCACCTTTGGCTGCAGATGATTATTCTCTCCTAAAGACCAATTCTGCTGCCTTGGACCAGTATTCAGATCATGAATGACTCTCATCTTCAGGCTTACGGATAATATTAGCATGTAGCTAATATCTAGATATTACTTGGCTCTATAATTTATAGAAAATAATAAATCTTTTGATTGGTTTCCGTCTCATTGTCATAGAATTTATCATTTCTATTTTTATTTTTTTTTGAGGAAGATCAACCCTGTGCTAACATCTGCTGCCAATCCTCCTCTTTTTGCTGAGGAAGACTGGCCCTGAGCTAACATGCGTGCTCATCTTCCTGTACTTTATATGTGGGATGCCTACCACAGCATGGCATGCCAAGAGGTGCCATGTCTACACCCGGGATCTGAACCTGCGAACCCCAGGCCGCCAAAGTAGAATGTGCGCACTTGACTGCTGCGCCACCAGGCTGGCCCCCCATTTCTATTTTCAAAAAGAGAGTTTTAACCCACAGTTCGGCTCAAAGAGGAGAAACAGCTCATCGTTTGGTAGATGCTAATATTCACAACACATATTTCAACCCACAAAAAAAAGTGTTTTGTCCTATTTTATGGGGCAAAAATCTCTCTTTAATTTGATCCAATATATTTGTCTCTCGAACCACAGTAAACCTTACAAGTCCTACCTCTGGGCATGAACATAGTAGGATGGACTTTTTTAATAAGCAGCTGAAAGAGCAACACATAATTCAAAGTTTTTCCTGTATTTGATTATAGTGATCTAAAGGGGAGATCATATTAGTGGAACCATAATCACCCAATCATTTGCAGAAGATAAAGTGGCCAACTGGAAATGAATCAAGCACCTACATATTATGCGGCAAACCTAATTGTACATTAACCAAACTGAAGATCTATGTAATTACTCTATCATTTGTTTGTTTCCCACGTTTGAGCTTTCCTTGCTAACAGGAGGTAAAACAGCCTGGTTGAACAATCCACTCAGTGACCATGATAATTTTTGTGTAGCCCACCCAGTGCTTTCAATTATTGCCTCGTCCTTGAAATTTACGTAAATTATTCTCCAGTTGTTATTGATCTTCTTATTACAGTAAAGTGATTAACTGCCTTTGGTAAGACAATTTTAAGTTTCCTCTTTTGCTCAATGTTTTAAGGACTCATCTTGTGACTCCATCACTTTGGTGTGGGACAGCTGGCTAGATGGAAGGGATCTGGCTCATTCACTGTGTCTGAATAGCAATCAGAACTTTGGGTACAGAAGGAAGCACTTAGCAGCTGTAGTCTATGATGTTCAAGGTATCCAGGAAGGAAAACTCTTCAAAAGCCTTGAGAAATGAGTTTGGGTCAAAATGATGCAATGAGCTGAGAAATGGAGAAATCTCATTTCAAATTAGAAATCCTGATCGTAAGACATAAATCAAAACAGAATGGTTGAAGATGTTATGGTGGGAAGCAAACAGTTCATGAATCGGGAGCTTGATTTATGTTTCTGTCCCATCACGCCATGCAACCATTTAAGTGGCCGTCTTCAGATCTTCCCGTGAGTTGCTCCATTTCCGGGAAAAATCAATGAAAAGAATCCATATGACGACAAGTATCTTCCCTGATGGGCCTGAATTTCTTCATCAGTAAAATGAGTGAGAAAAAGGGCCCCTCACTACTTGTCCTTTGATAAAATTTAGGTGAATCAAAGATTTTTGTTTCAGACTTACACTTGAATAGACTCAATTCTTATTTACAGTACTTACTCATCTCAAATATATAATCAGTGTATGGTCATTTTAGGAAAGAAAATCAAAGAAGAAAAATGAGCAAAATTTTTAAATCACCCATTACCCTACTATCCCAAATTAACTACTATAATTATTTTGTATAGTTTTCTTTCAAGTACTTAAAACTTTTTTATTTGTTCCTTCTGTAAATATTGTTTTGAAACCCTTTTATTCATAATTAATATATTCTGAGTATATCCTTTGTCTATAAATGTTTCCTAATCATTATTTAATGACTGTATATTATCTGATTATATAAATATATAACTTATTTAATCAGTTCTGTATTCCTGTATATTTGTATGTTTTCATTTTTTTGCTAATATAAATAATACCGAAATGTATATTCTTGAAATAAAAATTTTGCATATAGCTTTATTTCCTTAGAACAAAAATCTAGAAATGGAATTCCTAATCAGCATTTATGCGTATTTTTAGGTCTTTTAAATATCTCATCAAATTATCATCCAGAAAGTTTGCATTGCCGTCATTGTGTTGAACTTCCCAGTCATATCTATCACCATCATGAGATATTACTGTGTATATTTTTAAATCTTTGCCAAATCAATGGAAGAAAAGGAGTATTTTACTACTTTATTTTGTTTCCAGTTGATTACATGCAAACATTTTTTCATATGTTTATTTGAGAGCTTTGTTTTGTTAAGAGTAATTTCATTGCATTTATTTTCTATTTTGCTTTATTCTTCTTCTTAATAAACAGTTCTTTTCCCCAATCTGCCATAAAACCCCTTTTCTTCTTTGTAGGAGAGGTTTTATTTTCATATTCTTAATTAAAGAAGAAGGCCCCAAAACAGACATAAGTCAGTTTGGTCCTCACAGGCAAACTGCACCAACATTGTGAGTTTGAGCTCCTTGGGAGTCAGATGGTGAATGGCTAGTATAGCCTGTGGGAAGGAAGGCTGGCCTCAGGATCCTTCTCAGGCAATCCTGTTCCGCACCCTACCCCAGAACTGCTCTTCCTCAAGTCCGCAGTGGTGTCTTAATTGTCAAATTCCAAATCTCCCTCCCCAGCTTCTTAGACCCTCTGCAGAAATTTCTCTCCATTGTTTTTGACCACAGTTGCTTCTCTTGGCTTCTCTTAGGTTGATCATGCCTGTTTTTCCTGCCATTGCCTCAGTTACTCCCTCTTGGTCTGCTCCACTAGCTCCTCTGTCCATTCATCCCACACTCTCTTCTCCCTGGCTTGGCATCTGTGTTAGTTTCTTAGTTACCACGAACCAGGTGGCTTAAAGCAACATAAATGTATTGCCTCACAGTTCTAGAGGCTAGAAGTTCAGAATCAAGGGATGGGCAGGGTCTTGCTCTCTCTGATGGTTCTAGGGGAAAAGGTTTCCTCGCTCCTTCTAGGTTCTGGTGCATGCTGGCACTCCTTGGCTTGTAGCTGCATCAGTCCAGACTCATGGCTATCTTCTCCCTATGTCTTCATATCACCTTCCCTCTGTGCATGTCTATCTCTGTGTCTAAATTTCCCCTTTTTCTAAGGACACCAGTCATATTGGATCAAAAATAAATAAGTATTTATATAAATTGAATATTCCTAAAACTCTCACAAAGAGAAAAACTAACCCAAATGCTTCTCAAGTTCACATAATTTGGGTAAATCTTTGGTAAATAAGAGTAGTTTAATATGGTCGGTTTAATGAAACAGCTGTGTCTTCTGAGTTACTATGCATATTAAGCTGATGTGTGAAATATAAGTTTTAAGAATGGACTTTTCAACAATTATGTTTTATAATATCTGCCTTAAAACAGTTTCTGAAATTTTTGGGGTTTTTTTGAGAAAGATTAGCCCTGAGCTAACATCTGCCGCCAATCCTCCTCTTTTTGCTGAGGAAGTTGGCCCTGAGCTAGCATCCGTGCCCATATTCTTCTACTTTACATGTGGGGCTCCTGCCACAGCATGGCTTGACAAGTGGCGTGTAAGTCTGCACCAGGGATCCGAACCAGCGAACCCTGGCCACCGAAGCAGAACGAGTGAACTTAACTGCTGCACCACCAGGATGACCCCCTGACATCTTTTTAGTAATTTGCAACCTAGTTGTAGAAGGTTCATGGAAAATCATTAAAAAAGGAATATCTCATATCATGAGGTCTAAAATAGCTAAGATTGTACAGATTTACTTATAAGGTTTTTAGAAAATGAGCTCTAGTATCAACACTGATACAAAACTAGAGTTTGCTTTTTATTCTGTTAAAAAAACAAAGTTTTCTTGGACTATTGATTTGCTCTTGATAAGAGATTGTAAAAGTTTCTCTTTATCTTTTGAGTAATTTGTCTAGAAAACAAAGATTCTGTGCCTTATCAGAATAATTTCCTATGCTTTATGTTGACTGTGTCATGTCTTGATTATGTAAGAGAACCCATTCTTCTCACTTTTAAAAACACTAAGGTTTTTCTTATAACCATGATACCTCCTGTAGTTGGTTTTGAAACCTTTTATTGTTACTTTGGTTAAATAGGTAGCTGAGTTTTTTTCACAGTGATGTATTTAGTCAAATGATTCTGTTTAGTCAAATAATTCTATTTAGTCAAATGTTCAAACCTTTTGACATGTTGACAATTTTACTTCCCCAAAATCAAATTGTAAATGAAATCTTCTTGCTCTTGAACAGAGTTTGTTATTTCCCAGAGGGCCCCTGGAAAATCTCAAAGGATTTGTTCTTTCACCTTGTAAAATGAGAAATGTTAAGAAATAATTAGGTTTATTTAATATGTTCAATTGCATGACAAACATTGTCAAATAAGAAATGCTTATCCCTCCCTGGGTTGTATTTGTATGGGTAAATAATAACATAAGTATTTCAGAAATTGTAGAATTGTAGTTCCTAGAAATTTGTCAATGTCCTCACTTTCCATGATATGACCTGCTGCTGCATTGCCTGATAGTAGACAAAAACAATATAATATAGTCAGTCATAAATCTGGTTATTACTTTAAAAGATTGCGTGTGACAGAAATAAATAGATTTTCTTGTCAATTGTGTCATTTTTATAATGAACTCTCATCAGATCTTTAATCACTGACATTTTAAGTCTTTTGTCTCCACAGATTGTTTTTGCTTTACTCTGATCCTTCTCTGGAAGCATCTATAATCAGCTGTAGGCAGAATGCTTCATCTCCAACAAAAAGCAACCATCTCAGAGACTCGTGGAAAGGACTGTGGGGTGCAGGCTTCTGACGGCATTGCTTGAATAACTGTAAGATCGCACCACTGGACAAGTAAGGATTTCCAGAACTCTAGTGGAGAAGCTGACGGGTTCATAAAACTGCTAACCCAAGATCCAGCAGAGAGATTAATCACATGGAACTGAATGAACTGATAAAGAATGATCATGATTTTTTTATGGCTTTTGTTTGTAACTTTGCTGGTTCTTTAATGCTCTATTTTGTAGATATAAGGAACTCCCTTCTCTTTTCTCTTAAGCTATCTAAAACTCACAACAATGTAGTGGATTATACTTTTGTAAACAAAAATAAAACAGTTATCTTTTCCTCCCTGCCTCATCCCTCCAGAATTCAGAAACTCTTTTTGCGCACTCTTCTTTTCACGGCAATATAGTTATTTACATCAGTTCAATGACAGTCTGTCTTCCTTGTAACAGAAGGTGACTGGAAACATTAGTTATGTATCCAAGGCTTTGACTGGAATGTGAGATTTGAGAATGATATGTATAGAATTAGGTAGGATTAGACAGTTTAAGGAACTAAGATTGACTTTATGGAGCCAATACTTACAACGTTCTCCTGGGAAAACCAGCCTGGTATCTGGCTTACAGGGTTCCCAGCCTTATAGGAGAGCAAGGAGGGTCATCTCTGGCTGGTCCAGGAAACTTAGGATACTTTGGGAAATTTAAGAATAGAGGAATTCACCCAAATCTGTAGGTACTGTGGTGAAGTCTGGTGGTGAGTCCTTGGCCTGGCTTCCTGGCCTCAAGAGGCTTTTAAAAGTCTAATCTGAGATTTCCTATGAAAAGTCCCAGCAAAGCAAACTTTAAAAGCTGTATGTGGTCAATTGCCATTCTTGTTGAACTTACGTAAATAGACTGGCCAATTCTAATGAGATCAGACTTATTTTGTCAATAAGAATAACCTTACTTTGGTTATCTTTGATCAAAAAGGGGGAGTGACTATAGAGAGAAATTTTACATTTTAGTGGAAAAGTATAGCACCTTCTTGTGTGTTATCAGGTCCCTGTTTATTGTCCTTGAGGTTCTGCTGTTTACGTTTGGATTGAACTGGATCCTACCATCTTGCACATTTTGTCTGTCCTTACCAAATTCTCAATTCTTCTAGTTTCCTTCAATATCTGGCTAGAACTCTCCAAATTGACATTTCCAAGTTTTCTCCCATCTCCTGACTTGGCATCACTAAAAACCGAAATCTGAAAGCCCAGATCCTTATGGAGACTCTAGGGTGTCTTGTAGCTGACCTTTCCCTCAAGATCCAAACAAACCTCGAACTGAACTAAAGCCCTGAAGCAGACTGAAGCCAGGTGACTTGACACACGCTTTAAAGGCCCCACGCCACGGTAAGTCACGGACGGGCAGCCTCGGAGCCCACTGCTGCTTGGGCCGCTTAGAAAGTTCACTGAACTCTCGCCTCTTCAACACTTTGCTCTGGGAAATAACCACGATTGTGGATAATCATACTGAAAAAGTCTCTCATTAAATGCCTGATGGTTCTCACCATCTAACAAATACCTTTATGACCAAGCCTCAATAGATATTTCAGGCTGTCCTTAATTAACAAAAAGTGGCCAGATGAGAAATTAACTTATATTGTTCTTATATTTCTTCTTTCCTTGAACAAGAGGAAGGATCGACAGAGACTCTTTCCTTAAGCGAATTTTAATTAGGCTCCTCTGAGTCTTCCTCTTGACTAGGCCTCGACCTTGGCCTTCCATATCTGTCCTGTCCTGGGCCTGCATCACCCAGTCTTAGCAAGAATCCTGCTATGCCAGTTTAGCGAGAGTCCTTCACCCTTGATTATCTGACCACTTTTGATGTCTGATCAAGTTCTTCATTCCCAGGGCCAGCCTGGTGGCACAGCGGTTAAGTGTGCATGTTCTGCTTTGGTGGCCCAGGGTTCACTGATTTAGATTCCGGGTGTGGACATGGCACTGCTTGGCAAGCCATGCTGTGGTAGGCGTCCCACATATAAAGTAGAGGAAGATGGGCACGGATGTTAGCTCAGGGCCAGTCTTCCTCAGCAAAAAGAGGAGGATTGGTGGCAGATGTTAGCTCAGGGCTAATCTTCCTCAAAAAAGAAGAAAATAAAAAGTTCTTCACTCCCCACATTGATGTCTAAGGCCTCTACCTGCCTTCAGCAAGAATCTTGTTAGACCAATTTAGCAAGAATGCCCCCATCCTTGATGTCTTCTCTCAGTAATTTTCCATCCACTGGCCGCCCCCCCTTGGCTGTAAATCACCACTTGTCCCTGTTGTATTCAGAATTGAGCACAGTCTATCTCCCCTAGTCTTGACTAAAGTCTTTTTTACTGTTTTAACAAGTGCCAAGTTAATTTTTTCTTTAACAATAGCAGCCACAGGAAACTAATACTCTACCTCTCATACAGTTTTTTTGTTTCTTTGTTTGGTTTTATTGGTGTGGCGCGCACACACACACACACACAAAATGGATGTCTGCAAAAAATAATGTTCAATGGAACCCTGCTTTAGACTGAAAAATCCAGCAAAAAAAGATCTACTGAACTGTGGGCTCTCCAATATGGCCGGCAATAGAGATGCAAATTATCCCCTTTAGAAAGCAACAAAGCCACTGTTATTAATCCTTGATTGCTTCTTTTAGTCAGGAAAAGTGACTGGGTCAGAAGCATAGTTCCAACTGGCACTTCCCAGAAGGCAGAAGGAAAGGCCCAGCAGATTCTCACATAGAACCTCATGTGGACTTGGGAGCCAGGAACGACAGACCCAGGATTCCTCTTGTAAGAATTTCGTCAGCACTGTAAAGTCTCTGATTGGAGTCGTTTTTGTTGTCCTTGTATATTTTCGCATGATGATCAGTCTTGAATCATTAACGTTAATGGGAGAAGGGCCTTGATGCCTATCTTCAGAGACAACAGGGACACAGGGAGCTGAGGAGCCTGTTTCCCACCAGACATGGGGTAAGAGGAGGCCCAAGGAATAGAGAGGTTGGCAACCGCTAAGGGTGAGTACAGCAGACCACGTCCCTGAAGCTGTGGCCAAGGACAAAAGGGGACAACAGAAGGCTGGTCTGGGTCTGAAGAAGACCTGTGAGAAAGGACCAGGAAGACTTCCTTCAACCTCAAACATCTACAATGAGCATTTCCAAGGTGGGTTGACAAAGACAAGGGGAAAGTCATTGTCTTCTGGCTCTAGGGGGACAATCACAAGGTGCTTTGAAAAGGACTATCATAGAAGTATACATAGGTGCTTGTGGAGGTACGCACATTCCATGACATCTGGCTTCATTCCGTAGTTAACAGGAATGATGGATGGTTATTAAGCTAGAGAATAAAGTACACAAGATGTGAGAGAAAGAAGATTACCTGCCCCTACCTGGAGAAGCAGGTAGTCAAGTTGAGGATTAAAGTCTTAAAAATGATTAAAGGGTCATCTGATTGCAGCAAAATGCATTTTTACCTTTCTCTTGCTCCCCTATTTCCTTCTCCTCCTCATCCCATTGGGGAGTATGACTTCTAGGCGGCACATCCTGGATCGTTGGATTATGACCTGCTGACAGCTCCCCAAAAGGAGAAACCATAAGGCTGATGTCCCTGAACTTCCTGTTCCCTTTCTCCTTCTCGGTCCTCCTCACTGCCCTCCCAAACAGGTCCATGAGGGGCAGCTCACTGTAGGATGAGTACGCGGGGCTGTAAGAGCTGGTAAACCAACTCGTGTGTATTTGCATTATCTTCTCCTCCTTCCTGTGAATCAGTTACAACCTCTTCGGCAACACGTCACAGGTGAGCCTGACTCAAACTGGCTTCAACAATAAGGAAATGTATTATCACACTCAAAAATAAACCCGAAAGTATGACCAGTAGCTTAATCATATCACGAAAGACCAAGGTTACTTCCTCCTCTCCTCTCTGCTGTGCTGTGTTCACATCTTTCTCAGGCAGGACAGGACAGACTGGGTGGGTGGGGTGCAGTGGGAGCTGCCCACAAGACTGCACACAAGAAGAGGGGTCCTGGGGCTGGCAGTAGGGCAGTCCTGAACGTTGTTGAAAGCTACAGGCCAAGAATTAGAGACAACAGTCCAGCCCAGATGGAAGCCAATTTGAACACAAACCAGTTTAACCACAAACAGCCAGTGAGATCTTCAGCCAAGGGTGGCTGACAGAATAAAGTGAGGAAGAAAAGGACACACGGGTGAGGTCAGATCAGGGTTTTAAGAAAATTTAAATCATTCCTGAGCTTGGGGAGTAGAAATGCTACTGTTAATATGAACCTCAAGTGTTGTGTTAGGATGGACCGCTTCTCTGATGGTGTTGTGGGGCAATGTCAGGAAAATTTACTCCAACTTTTCTTTAGCTCCACAATCAATTCTCTTTGTCTTGCAGAAAATGCCACATCCTTTTGTCCTTCCCCCCACCTCCCTGCCCCCCATAAGATGAATTGTGTGCATAATGATGGCCACTTTGTTCTCTCTGCAAGCAGATCCCCATTATATCTCTCTTCAGCTGGATCTCTGTTACTGATGACTGGCTCCTCATAGTGGAAGCAGGTGAGCTGCAAAGACCTCTGGTGTCTGTCTCTGTCCCCTGCATCCTGCAGTAAGCACCCAGTGAACAAAACGTTCAACCATATCCCTTTCCAAAGTCTAGACACATCTTCATCTTATCATGCCTCTCCTACTTCTTTGTTCTTTTGCTTACCCAGTCCCAAATTCTGAATTTTTGTCCTGTTTCTGGGCCAATTCTTGCCTCTAGACATGACGAAAATTGACATCTTTTGCTCCATTCGCATATGCATGAAGGGAGGCCTAACTAGCTTGCATGACTTATTCATACAAAAAAAAAAAAGTCAGTAACTTTTTCCAGAACAAAGAGAGAGAAAGGATGCATTTGTGAGCCCATCTGAGCCCATCAGAAACTTACCTCTTCTGAGATGACATTTAGCAGAAATGCTGGAACATGTCTGATTCACCCAGGATATTATAGAGAATCAGCCGGATGACACATGCTTTTGGGTGAGTGTTTTGTTCCCTTCTGAAAATAGACACTGGCTTTGGAGAAGCCCCAAAGTCCTTCCTCTTGGCTCCAATCCCACCCCCCACAGTCCCCACCTGCCTCCTTTAACAGTTACTCTCAGGCCTAAAAGCAGAAACCCAAAGCATGACAAATTCCTGGTTGCAGGAGATCTCAACCTTTCAGAGACTGTGTTTCATACACGTTCTTGAATACTAGAGCTTTTGGGAGCATATCAGGAAAAGATGAGAAGGTATATAGTAATTTTCAAAAGTAAACAAGTTTTGGGGCGAAAAAGTCTTTCTAAAGTTATCCCAAATTTCATTTGTCTACCCTCAAACTTGTGTGACTAGGAAAAACCGTTCACCTGTTTTATGTTGTCATATGTGATATTTCCTAGCACTGACTGGGTGTTGTGAAATATCTTTTGCTTCCCATACCCAATAGATTGTACGCCACCCCATGCTGCATGAACTGCTCAACATTTCACTCCAGAGAGAACAGAAACAGTATTCACGTTCAGTTGTAGGGAAGAGCAATTTTATGCATCAATTCAAATTAGGCTTCATACTTGTACAAGACTCAGGAAACACTTTGTGTAGTGGCATGCTGTTTGAAAACCTTGCCTAGTGACCCCCATCATGTCCTAGATGAGAAGCTAACCCCGCTACAAGGTTAATAGAGCAGTCCAGAGAGCCGTGTCCACACCAGCAGGACGCAGAGACTAAGGTCAGCCAGAAGGTGGTTCACAAGTCATGAAGGCATTGGGCAGAGATGAGCAAAGTCAAGAAGGTGAGCTTGTTTGGGTTCCAATCATTATAATCAACTAGAAAGAAAAGGGCGCAATGGCCAAGCAGGATGTGTCAAGAGGTGGGACCCTGTTGTTGGTTGAATTGTATCCCCCAAAAAATATATGTTGAAGAGATATTTGCACATCCATGTTCATAACAGCATTATTCTCAATAGCTAAAAAATAGAAACAACCCAAGTGTCCATCGATGGATGAATGGATAAGCAAAATGTGGTGTGTTATATATATATATATATATATATGTATGTATGTACAATTCAGCCTTAAAAAGGAAGGAAATTCTGACATATGCTACAACATGGTTGAACTTTGAGGATATTATGCTAAGCAAAGTAAGCAAGCCACAAAAAGAGAGGTATTGTATAATTTCACTTATATGAAGTACTTACAGTAGTCAAAATTATAGAGTCAGAAAGTAGCATGGTGGTTGACAGGAGCTGGGAAGAAAAGGAAATGTCGAATTAGCCTTTGATGGGTATAGAGATGAAAAGAGTTCTGGAGATGGATGGTGGTGACGATAGCATAGCATTATGACAGTACTTCTATTGAACTGTACTCTTAGAAGTGGTTAAGATGGTAAACTCATGTTATGTATGTTTTACCATGATAAAAAAATTACAATGTTGAGTAATAAAAGCAAGTATATTCTACTTCCCATATTTTAAATGTGAAAATTTATTATATGTGTGTATGTGTACATATACTCACATATACATATATACACAAAATATCAGCTGAAATTTTAAGCACTAAATTCAGGAGAGAGTTTCCCCCCAGGGCAGCAGGGAGGGTAAGATGTGTTCCGGGAGCATTTCAAAGAGGCTTCAACAATTACACTTTAATTTTTCAGAAATGTGGTGGGTACAGGAATGCATATTAAATTATTTCGTATACCTCTTGTATATTTGAAGTATTTCACACTTTAAAAAATTGCGATAATACAGTGTCATTAAAAGGCGATTATAAAGGGTCAGCACAAGAGGAAGTAAATAAATTAGGCCTGGGGACCAGAAAATGCTACAGAAAAATGATAGCAATCAAGTTGAAGCTGAATGGATAAACTAGAATCTACCAAATAGAAAAATGAGAAGATCTCCCAGCCCTATGGACGGCCAGGGTACGCTTGGAATAAAGTACACATGGGTGAGAGCCCAAGAGGAGCCTGAAATGGTAGGAGACGCTCTGAGAAATTGTGCGGCAATGCCTTGGGTCCGTTTTCATGACAAGTGTGCCTTGGAGCATCTGCCCTGCACAATGCTGTGTGCAAACAGGCAGCCAGGGTCAAAGAAGTTTGGGTCTGCTACCTGCCTCGTACACCTCTTAAACATCCTTATCCCTGCTGGCTAAGCATTTCTTTCCAGCATTCCAGGGTGAATGCAGCTCTGGTAAGGTTCTGTCTACTTCTGGTCCACTACTGGCCCTTGAGCTCTTAGAGAGACTAGTTTATTCTGTGGGGCTCTGTTATGGACTGAACTGTGTCCCCCCAAAATTCATTTGTTGAAGCCCTGACCCAATGTGATGGTATTTGGAGAAAGGATCTTTAAAGAAGTAATTAAGTTTAAACGAGGCCATAAGAGTAGGGCCCTGATCCAATAGAAGTGGTGTCCTCAGAAGAAGAAGAGCCACCAAGGATGCTGTGCACAGAGGCAAGGCCGTGTGGAGAAGCAGCAAGAAGGTGGCCGTCTGCAAGCCAAGGAGAGAGGCCTCAGGAGAAACCAACCCTGCTGACCCTTTGATCTCAGATTTCTAGGCTCCAGAACCATGAGAACATAAATTTCTGTTGTTTAAGCCACCTAGCCTGTGGTATTTTGCTGTCACAGCCCTAACAAACCAATACAGCATGAGCTCTGCACAGGATTCCGCCCCATGCGCATGCCCAGAAGTGCAAGCCCCCAGGCAAAAGTGGCTGCAGAAGTCAGCTGGAGCTCCCAGCCAACCTTGCCCTCAGTAACAGTCTCTACCCATCTAGTTCTCCTTATCGAAGCAGCTCTCTGCAGCCTTCAAACAGATGATTGCTGTATTCACCTGGCTTTTCTAGTTGTTCCAGGCAGGAGCCTGGTTTGCCACCAGCTACTTCATCCCACTGGAAGCAGAAGTCCTTGATCTCCATTTCTCCTCCCCCTCTGCCCCCTCCTCCTTCTTCTCAACTTTCTGAAATAAAACACCGTACTTTTAGAGGGAAGGGACCATGTTTTCTCTCTTTGCATCCACAACACCTAGCCCAGTGACTGTCAGTCGATAGCTGTAGAATAGGATTGATTGTAGAATCTAGCATAGACATAGTAGATACTCAACAAATCAACCCATTGATTCAAAGCAATACGAAACATTGGGAATCTGGGATGCAGCCACGAAATCACAGAGCCAGAAGTCATAATAGAGAGCCTCTTGCCAAATCCCTCCTTTCACAGATGAAGAACATGGAGCCGTGTCAGGTTACGTGATGCGCCTGGTCCCAAATCACATTAGAGGCACAGCCCAGGGGAGACTAAGGCTGCTGATTCCCTTCTCATGCTGTCTCCTTGAAACCGCCTGCCAGAGTCTCCCCTGACACCATACGACCAAAATGGAGTCAGTCAAGGCTTCTGTCCAAATGCTAGCACCAGAGATTTTGATTACAAGAAGCCCCCTGAGCTGGCCTGACACTTCTTTCCAGTTGGAAGGAGGCGGGTAAGGAGACCCTGCTGTCAAGGAGCCCTATTTGGAGCTGAGGACAAGGTGTGGGATGCTCTGCTTTCGTTTCTGTGAACATCCCAATATCTGTTCTGGCTCTGATTCAGTACCTTCGAGCCTGTCTCTCCTATTCCTGTTGCTCTGTTTTTATAATGCCTAAAATTACAGTGATTCAGTCAACTGCTTACCAGATTCTCTTAAAAGTATATAACATTGTTAAAACCATTGTTTTTAAAAAGCTGCTTTAAAACATGACATTTATTAGCCATTATATTAAGATAAACTCGAAAGTTATCCCCAATATAGATGTTACCCTTTGATTTAAATTCCAACCTGAGTAAACTAGGCAAAGAACATTAAAAGCAGAATGGCTTTTAGGACCCACTGGGTAATGCTAGAATTTGTGGCATGCTAAACACTGGCAGAGCGTGCATGAGCCAGTCTTGGTTAATCACATTTGGAGCCCAATTAAACTTTTCCCGACTTGCTGTAGTTTCTACCTGGGCCCCGGTGAAGGGAGATCACAGCAGGCGAAATTGCTGTGGGCGGAAGGAAACTTTAGCTGGGGCTGGTGAGGTCAGGTGTGCTGCTCATTAACTGGGCTCATTGCAGAATCGGAAGGACAAGCAAGAACAGAGCCAGAGCAAAGCCAGTGACAGGAGGCTTGTAAACCCCCCAGAGCTGCTCTTTGCTCTGCGTTCCTGCAAACCAGAACTTCACCTCCCACTTAGCTATGAATGTGCCAAGGGTCATATCATGGCAGAAGGGCAGACAAGCTCTGTGGGGTCAGTGAGTTGGGACAAGGAATAACTTGAGCCCTTTTGGGGGAAGATGCCATCCTTCTGCGATGTTTATTAAGTTCAGTTGTCACCATACTGCAGATGTATGCTCATTTCTTTCAAATTTGTTGAGAAGGGCATCCAGAATACTGATCTCAGTCTCTCTTGGGGTGACTGTCTGAGGTTTTCATACTCAAAGCCCTGAGGAAGAAAAATTGCTTAATGCTTCTTCCCTTGGAAGAAGTGATCGTTTTGGTCAACCTGATGTACCTTTCAGGTGATTGGGTTGATAACACTGGGATGAGAGGTGCCTGCAGGGGCACTGGAGGAGAGAGCCATCAGGACTGGGAGAAGGAGACGGAGCTGAGATCTGAGTTGAGGGAACCTCCGTCAGGAGGTAGTTTTCTCCACTCTGCTTATGAGCTAAAAGTTAGAGGTGCCCCAGGAAAAGAAAACAGAACGTAGAAGAAAAGAAACATCTGCCACCGGGCTGTCCACTGGAGTTGACGCAAAGCAGAGGAGCTCCAGGGAAATTGGTACGGATGGGGCTTGGTGTCCTGCCTCCTGCCTCACCGTCTCCTGAGCAGAGCCACTGGCAACCACGTGGCAGGCTCCACTCTCTCTAAGTTCCCAGACCATTGAAATTTGCTCAGGAAGAATTCATCAGCAGCCTGAGGCCCCCTGCTCCTGTCAGAATGACCCTCAAAGCTCAGCTTCCCACATTCCCCTAGGCCTGCAGTGCCCTGTTCTGTGTCTGAGACCTATCCATTTCTCCCTAGGTGACTCACGACTAGAGGGTTGCCTTTTCTTCATTCATTTCTTCAACAAATAATTGTTGAGCTGTAGCATCCTTCAAAGCACTAGAGCTGTGAAAAAGTCCTTGCCCTCAAGAAGCATACATTCTAGTTGGGATGGGAGCTAGAAAGTACACAAACAAATAATCCCAGATGGTGAAGAGTACTAGAGAGGAGACAAATATTGCGGAATGATGCGGAACAATTGAGGGAGTGTTGGTCTTCTTTAGAATGGAGGTCAGAGGAAGCTACATTGAAGAAGCAACATTTGAGATGAGAACTAAGGCATGAAAAAGAAGTAGCCACATAAAATCTAAGGTAAGAAGACCCCAGGCAAAGAGGCCCCAGATTCAGATATGCATTTGTGGGAAAGAGCTTGGCATGTTGGAAGCCTGCAAAGGAAGCCTGGGGGCTGGAGCAAAGTGAGTGAGGGCAAGGGTGGAGGAAGATGGCTGGAAAGGTGAGAGGAAACCTGACCACTCAGGGGTCTCAGATGCATCCCTGCTGGGTGGCAAGCAGTTTGAAATAACACAGTAAGTGCAGTGAGAAGCCACCGGGTGGTTTTAAGCAGAGCAGTGATGCGATCCAGTTTAGACTCTAAGAGCCTCATTCTATGTGAGTAATAGATGGAACAAGGACAAGATTAGAGACAGGGAAACCCATTAGGAGTCCTACTTTGGTAAAGTGTCTGAGACATGTTGGGATTCAGACCAGCATGATGGCAGCCAAGTGGGAGACAAGCAGATTCGGAGGAAGTGTATTATGGAGCCAGACCCTGCAGGACCTGCTGGTTAATTAGGTGTGGGGATGAGGGAAGGAGGGTTTTCTGCTTTGAGCAGTTGAGCAGCTTGTGGTGACGTCCACGGAGATGGGGAGGACTAGGTGAGTAACCCACAGACTCGGGCGTTGGTAGTGTGGACGGAGGTGGAAGGTGTGGGGTTTGTTGAGGTTTCGCTTAGACATGTTGAGCTGTTTGAGAAGTATTAGACACACAAATGAAATGTCGAGCAGACAGCTGGATATACACCTGGAGCTCGAGGAGATGTCCAGCCTCGCTCCCTCTTTCTGTGTTCCTATTCTCTTAGCCTTCCTTGAAGGAGATAGAAGGGGCTCACAAAAACTACCTCAGCTTTGTCAACAAAGAGATGGGGATTTGAATCTCCTCTTGGCCACTTGATAGCTGAGTGGTTTTGGGCAAGGTACTTTGTCCCTCTGAACTCAGGTGTAACCTGACAGGGTTGTCTTGGAGATCCAAAGAGTTAGGCCTCAGTAGGCACACAATGCACGTTACCTTCTTTTTCTTCCCTATTCTTGCCCTCCAGTTATAGCCCAGGCATGGGGGCCTCCTGGTTCCAGTAAGCTTCCCTTTCCCAGGGGCTGGAGTTCTGTCCTTAAAGAGGGAGTCATGCACCAGATACTGCCTCCTCATGGAAACCACTTTTCCAGGATTCCCTGCAGGAATCCCTAAAACTAGTTTAGAGCCATGTGCTGGTGGAAGGGTTCTCCCCTTAGATACCCATGTGCTTCTTGGCTTTGAGGGCTGCAGCTGAGTTAGGTCCCCTGCCCCTGACCCACCCAAGTGACTGTTTCTCCTGCTAGGTACTGGTCCCTTCCCCATCCTGCCCTGCATTCTCAGACTGACCGCCTTGTCTAGCTCCTCTCTAAATTACTGCAAGATGTCGCTGGCTTGTTTCCCTGCCTGTGCTTTCCACCAGACTCATTTGTCCTGAAACACAGCTCCATTTAGGTCACTTCCTTGCACAGAAACTTCCAGTGACCCTGTTCAATTGCCCACAAAAATGAGTACAGGATCACCTTGGCATCTAAAGCAATGTGCACTGTGTCCCTGGCTTTCCTTTCTGAACTTCTCTTGGTCCCCTGCTTCACATACAGTCCATATTTTAGCTGAGAAGTTCTCAAACCTTGGTCTCACCACCCCCTTGCGCTTTAAAAAGTTATCGAGGACCCCAAGATACTTTGGTTTGTGTTAGTTATAACTTTATTACTACCTTATAGTTTAAAACTGAGAAACTATTTATTAACTAAATAATGAGTCCATTGTATGATAACGTAATAACACATTTTTACAAAACCAACTATATTTTCAAACCAAAACTTAGCGAGAACAGTGACATTGGCCTATATTTTTGCAAATCTCTAATTCCTGGCTTAATGGAAGACAGCTGGCTTCCCACGTCTGCCTCCTCTGTCAACCTGCTGCAATACGTTATTAAGTTAAATTATATGTAGAAAACCCAGTCTCACACAAACCTGTAGGTGGAAAAGCGGAGCCCTCAGGGAACCCCCTGAAAGGCTCTTGGAGACCCACAGGGGTCATGGACCCACCTTGAGAGCCAGGGCTCTGGTTAAACCAGGCTCTCCTCAATTCTTTGAATAAGCCCCTGACTTTACCGCGTCCATCCTGAGCTCACTCCTGTGACCCCTCCTCACCCTCCTTAACCTGTTGAAACCCTAATCTAGACCCCGGTCAGATTTTTACAACAGACAGAAGGAGCCACAAGGCCCCTGAGGAGCCAGCAGAGTCACGTGAGGAAAGAATGGGCACTTAGGACGATGCCCTAAAGCATTCCCCTGCAGGGCTGATATTCTCTCCGTGACCCAGCTCTGCCAGCCTCCACACACCCAGAGCTGGTAGTCGGCAACCGTCTCTGAGAGCTCCTCACATATTGTTAGTCTGCTGGGGCTGCCAAACAAAATAGCACAGACGGGGTAGTTTAAACAACAGACATCTATTTTCTCATGGTTCTGGAGGCTGTAAGTCCAAGATCAAGGTGTCAAAGAGGGTTGGTTTCTCTTGAGGCCTCTCTCCTTGACTTGTAGACGGCCACCTTCTGGCTGTGCCCTCACGTGGCCTTGTCTCTGTGTATGAGAACCTCTGGTGTCTCTTCCTCCTCTTATAAGGACCCCAGTCTTTTGGATTGGGGCCCCACCCTTATGACCTCATCTAACTGTCATTACCTCTTTAAAGATCCTTTCTCCAAATATGGTCACCTTAGGGGTGAGAACTTCAACATAGGAATCAGGGGGACACAATTCAGTCCACCCAAAGCAGCCATTTTTCACCATCCCTGTCCTCTGTATATCAAAATTACATTCAGTAATAATTTAAAAAAGCAAACAATAATAATATCCAGAAAAGGAATTCAGACAGTAAAAATGTTCTCAATGAACTTTGTGTATGTAGTCCTAACAGCAAAAAGTACAAAATGTGTTACAGTATGAAAAGGGGAAATGAGAAATGTATTAACATGTTTTAATTACGTTAACATATTTTTTAATAAAAGAGGGAAAAATAAATAAATAAATCATATATATATTACATTATTAAAGCTTGGAAGTTACTGAAACAATTGTTTAGAATTTACTCCAACAAAACTAAAGATCTGGGGAGAGGAACATTTTGTCACTGACATTATTTAGAATTGCTTGTGATAGTGCATAGTGATAGTAAGAAGCTGACCAACTTTTACTCTCTTTTATTACTGTTGTTAAATTCTATATGGACAGTGAACTCCCCTACTGCTTTTATCCAAGGTGGACCCTCCCACTGCCAGGCCCTTGATGCTGCCCTGGATATTGCTCCACCCAGGCATGAAACTCCATCTGCCCCTTAGTTCATGCCAAGTGTAAGTGGAGATCTGCTGTGCCCAAAGGAACCTTGGTGTGGGTGCATGTAAGGAGGCTATAGGGTCTAGTGGGATGCAGGTGTCTCTTCATGCAGATTTTCATGTGCAGAAGGGAGGGGTGCGAACTGGTTGTGATCTGTTCTTCCTGCACAGAGTCATAGACTAATGTCTGAGCCCTCTGCAGAGAGCAACTGCAAACAGAAGCTTCGGAGATTGTTCTGTGAGGGACTCAGCCCAACACAAGAGCTCAGTCCTGTCGTTACTGAGGTCCCAGGTGAAAAAGTGGGATCCAAAGTTGGGAGGAGAGCGTTCTCCCCATTTGACACAGAATGGCTGGTTGCTCTGCACTTCAAGGCAGCTTTGGCAGTGCCCAGAAGCGGCGTCCTCATCACGCTTCCGAAAGGGGTAGTGTCCTGGGGAATGCCAGCATCCAGAGCAATAGCAAGACTCCTATTGTGTTCATGGATGGAGAACATTCACAAATGCTCTTTCCAGGATCCAGGTGGTAATTTTTGGCAGAAACTAGGGAAAGACTCAAAGGAAATTTGGGTTGGCCTCATTTCTGCATCAAGCATATTTCTCGGCTTCTCCCAGAGCCTGCTTCAAGTGTTGCCTCCAAACATGGCTGCTCACTATCCAGTGCAAGACCGAGAGTGTGTCTTTACATCAAGAGGAAGAGCACGCCGGGGTCCAGAGCTCAAGTCCTTCCACCAAGGAGCCTCAGTGCAGACAGCAAGGTTCTGGGAGCTGTCTAGACCCCTCCCCACCGTGCTAGTCCATTTGCTCCTCCCATCTCCCAACCCCTCCCTGCAAGGAGAATGAAGCCCTCATACTCACTCCTGCTCTGGAAGCCCCATCTTGCTATCTTAGGAACTACCTGACCCATACCCCCAGCTGTGCTGCTGCCCCAGCACCAATCTTGTGGTCAGGTTATTTCCACCTCGACCTTGCTTCTCAGCCCAGTATTTCCTGCTAGAAATTAAGAATCCATTCCCTTCTAATGCACCAAATTGGAGCTGCCAGCACCCTGAACCTCTCTCTGACCCAGGCCTTCAGAAAATGAAAGCTCTTCCCTATCTTGCCCTAGAGAGAAAGACCTCCTCCTATGGAGCACCCACAGTGCCTCCCTTTTCCTCTAGCTCCTTTCTCACCAATCTGTTCCATTTCGGTAGGATAGTTGACAAAGCACGGGATCTGGAGAGGACAATCCTGGCATCTTTTACACCCTGCTAGCCATCAGCAAGGTGGTGAGCCTGTGGGAGTCTCAGTTTCCTCTTGTTTATAACAGTGATAACCCTGCCATCCCCATATGCCTGTTATGAGGGTGGACAAGACAACGCACACCCAGGGCCTGGCTCCGGGCTTGTGTGCACAGGCACTCAGCGAGGACGCATGCCCCTGCGCCCACACTCACCAGTGGCCCTTGCTTTCCTTTCTGTACGGAAGGTCTCTGGGCTCTGGGTCAAAGCACACGTCTGGATCTTGGACTCCGGTGGTCATCGTTCCCTCATCCAGTCAGCAAACATTGGATGGGCCCCTGACTTGTGCCAAGGCTTGCATTTAGACATTTCAGTGTCCCAGAAATGAGTGAGACACACCCTCATTCTCAGACAGTTTACCGTCTGGCAGAGGAGACAGGTGTGGAAACAGAGCAGTGAGGGGCTATAATAGAAGCATGTGTCAGCAGCCCCCAGCCCACCAGTGTACCTTCTGCGTCTCCCCATCTGCCGCTTACTAGTCCTGGGCAGCCCTGGAACCTCCTTGAGTCTCAGTTTACCCATCTTTAAAGTGGGGGTGCTCTCAATTTACAAGTCATTGCAAGTTCCTGATACCTCGAGGAAAGCCCTTAGTGGGGGCTCTAGTTTGATCCAAAATGAGCCCCTAAGGGTTTCTCAGTTTTGCACGCAGCTTTCTAAGGAATTGGTTAAAATATCTGAGAGAACAATTTCCCCTAAAACTCAACAAAACACACCAGCTCCCCTGGAGAGCGGTGTTAGCACCTCCAGGGGTGGCTTCCTACAGCAGCTCTCAGCCCCAGCCCAGCGCCCCCTTGGCTGCGCTCAGAGGAGGGGACGCTCCTTTGTAGAGGCCACTTCCCGCCCATTCCCTCTGCCTTGCTCGGGGCTGTGTGCTCAGAACAAATTGTTCTGTTTGAAGCCAGGGACTCCTCCTAAACATCCTGATTACTTGAGCTCCCAAAGCTTTCTGCTGTTTCTGAGCAGAGAGTGGGGAGGAGGCGTAAGGAAGAAAATCACCTCTAATGGGTGATTACAGAGTCCCAGGGCTTCCCGGCTGCAGCTCAGACGTGCAGAGAAACACAAAGGGAAGGCTGGGTGCCCCTGAGGGGGACCTGTGTGCCCCTGCTGAGCAGAGCAGGCAGGGACACTGGCCTCTCCAGAGCAGGGAGACGGGGAGGAGGCACGGGGGGGCGGGGGGGGGACACTTCCTGAGTACATTCCACATCCCAGGAGACAGGCCCTTCCAACACTCATTTAAAATGCACAGCATCCCAGAAGGTGATTCTATGTCCCCTGCTGGTCATGTGGGTGGCCCAAGTTACACAGTTATCAGTGGAGGAGCCAGGGTTCAAAACCAGCCGGGTCTGATTCCAAAGGTCTTGTTTTCCACCCTCGTTGACAATGTCTCCTATTGAAGTCTCTCAGAGGTGACAGAACGCCTCGTGATGAGGTGGCATGTCAGGCTACTGGTTACTCTGGGATATGGGGATATCGCCTCAAACTCCGAACTGGCTGTGGTCAACCCTTTACCTAACTTGGCCACCTACCCGGCACATCAGACCTTGGGTCATCACCTTTGGTCCCCTTAATTTAATAGAAGCAGCGCCACCCTGCTCACCAGAAACTGTCCACCTCCCTCACCAACATCCTTTGTGCCGCCTCCTCCGTGCGCTTTAAGGTAATCAGATGTGTTTATTAATTAGTCATCATTATTGACTTGACATCCTGCTGTCATTTAAATAAACTTGGTGAAATTAATGAGGCCCCTAATAATATGCAGTCTTCTTGTGCTAATTATTTTTTGGTGAACAAATTCATTGTTAATATAAATAGCAATATTAGTCACACCAAAGATCAATATTTGTGCAGGAAGTGAGCCCCAGAGTCAGAGAGAGAGGACATTCCAGTATTGGTGGATGCTGGGAAAAGCCCTGAGACTGGCGGGAGGAGGAGGTGAGCTTGCCTAAGGAAGGAGATGAAGACGGGGTGAAGGTAGGGGAACGGCACCCAGATGCAGAGAAGAGTCTGTGAAAGAAATGGAAGTGGTAGTAAAGGGGGCATCTCAGAGATTTCTGGGGTACAAACACGAATGTGTGAATTCGGAGCCACTGAAGAGTGACATGTCTTCTCTCAACACCTTCTCTTAAAACCCTCTTCCCCTCTCTACTCACAGCTTGTGCTTCAGTTTACATTCCCACCATCACAAGACCTGACCACTCACACTCAGTCACAGCCCCTCTAATCCAGCCTCCAAACCAGAGAACTTACCAGTTGTTCCCACCACCTGGAGAACAGTTCAAGTCTTTCTAGAAAGCAAGCTCTTTTCAGAATTCAAACCTTGCAAATCTTAACTGTCATTATCTCTCCACCTACATGTCACATGCTTGATGTGCCCTAGGAGCTCTGCCCTCACCCTACTATTTCAGCTAGTTAACACTAGTTAACACATTTCAGCTAGTTAACTCCTATGCACGCTTCACCCTTAAAATCTTGCTTCCTCTCGGGGACCCTTCCTGCATGCCTGCTCAGAGCCCCTCCCCCCCTGCCATGACTCCTGGCCATCCTGCTTTTATAACTCCATCACACTGATTACCATTTTCAGTGTATGTGTCTTTCTTATTCCCTGGACTGTGAACCTCTCAAGGGCATGGCATTTGTCTGATTCATCTTAGGCTCCACAAAGCCCAGGGGCCCATAAATGTTTGATGAACAAACAAATGAGTGAATCAATCCCTGTGGGAAAAGGGATTGTGGGAGGGACCGAGGAGTCAGCAGGTAGCTACGCTGGGAATAGAATCTGTTACAAACTGCAAGCTTGGGTGCGGGGGCACATGCTGCTGCCTGCAGGGGTCTTAGACACAGCTGACCTTTTCTGATAAACGGGCTAAGTGCAGACTGAGGATGTTTACAAGGAACTGGTAGAAAGAAACAGGCAAGAGTGCAGATCCCTGCGTCCAGCTCCCGCGGTTACTACTGATGTTGGCTGGAGACACAGCTGGGGGAATAGGGAAAAATTGCCAACCACGTTTGGCTCAAGCTCTCAAGCTCTGCCCAAGAAAGAGAAATCAAGAAGGGTGAACTAAAGCAGACCTCAACTGTCTCCTGGAGACACATTTCAGCAGGTCCCAATGGGCAAGAAACAACAATTGCTGATGAGGGAACGAGAGCCAGGTGCCCTACAACCCCACGGAGGGCCTTGCTGAACCGTTAGCACCTCCTGCTGAGACATGTTAGGACTCCTTGAGGGAGGAATTTTCCTGCTGAGCACACCATGTGTTCGCGAGCTGTCAGGTCTCCTAGGAAATGTGCAGCTCTTTCCCGTGCACATGGCGGCTCTGGGCTTGGAGCACGGAAGAAGGCTGGAGAGACTCAGGGGCTCCCCAGGACACAGAGAGATGGGAGACCCCATCACCCAGCACCAAGAGAGCTCTCAAGCCATGCAGACAACGGGACTCCTCAGAAATTCACACGAAGTTGCCTGGGCTGGTGACTATGGGTAAAATTCCCTCAACATCCAAAGACACCTTTATTTATTGTTTTATACTTTATTATTTTTTATTGAAGCCTCATTGGTTTATAACGTTATATAAATTTCAGCTGTACATCATTATATTCAACTTCTGTATAGACTTCATGGTGTTCACCAAAAATCTAGGTGCCATTTGTCATTGTACACATGTGCCCCTTTACCCCATTCACTTTCTCTCCATCTGTTCTCCATATCTATGTGTTTGTTTATCAAAGGAAAAAAAGCCAAGAGAGACTTATTAGGCCTCTGCCATGTACCAGGCACTGCACTAAGGGCTACATCTTGAAAAGCCCTTTGTGCCCTGTTGAGTTTCTAAAACACGTTAGCTCACCTTAGGTGAAATCTCAGGAAGCACCATCAGGAAAGACCCAAAGAGCTGTTGTGCTGGCCTGGAATTTTTAACTCTTAAAGATTTGGCAGCCTCGCTTCTCCTCAACAGGAAGTGGGCTAACATGAGAACAGGGATTCTTTTCCAGCATAAAAGGGGAAAATTATATATGTGAGCTGAGCTTTATTTGAATTAAAAATCCAAAAACTCTCTCCCAGTACAAAGAGTCCAGTATGTCAGAAGGCTTAATGCCCCAGGGAAATGCACTTGCATTAACATTCAAACATGGTGCAATATTTCTTCAAGTTTCACAACTGATACTAAATTAAGCCATGAAGTGCAACCAGGCTAATTGGCAAGAAGCACATGATAGACAATAATGGGGCAAAAGTTCATTTCTTACTGCAATTAATTACAAAAGAGGACTTTTAAAATTAAAGGAATGAACTCCTGCATTCACCATATGGATCCGAAGGAACTAGATTGGCAAGCACTGCTTGCACAGTGTGACACCACAACTCCATTTTCCATGGGCCTAAGGTGAGAGGAAATTTTTTTGTATATTGGCATGTTGAGACATGGTATTTCAAGTCTAAAGTGGTGTTTTAATGCAATGGAATACACCTTTGGGACGTTGTATAAAGTACAACATAAATCCTTAGCCTGAAATAAACATCACTGAGTTAGAATTCTTTAGGGGGTCTATCCCTCTGGTTTTGGACACAGTGAATCTTCTCAGGCCCAGTATCTGTTAGAGATTATGAGGAGCGCATGACTAGCCCCTCATCTCCACCAGGGTCTAACGGATGGAGAGGGGACGTAAGAAGAAATTGAGAATGGAGAGTAGTCAGCTTTAATGAAGTGCTCAATATCTGCCACAGTATAATGCAAAGTTGAACTTAAGACAAAGCTTAGACATGAGGCCAGAGTGGGCATCCTATCACCGCCTGTCTTAGCTTGGCTTCCCCAAAAACAGAGACTGGGGTGTGGGTGTGCTACTCAGGGAGCAACACTGAGAGGCTGGGGATGGTGAGGGAAGGAAGAAACAACCACATATGTGTGTATTACTAAGGTCACTGGTGTGAGCATCTGGGTCTTGGTCCCACCTGGGACCTACCAAGGAGTATTTAAAATGCCTCTCAGAATGGTGCTCCCAAGACCAACCTGGAAGTATATATCTGTTGAATCCCAAACCCATTGGTTGAGTGTTGCCCCACCTCCGGGCTGGGCATATTTGTTTGATGAATGAGTGCCTAGCAATGTCGGGGAAGTCAGAGAAACACCAGGGGAAGAAATGAAAGACCATCGTGGGAACCTGCGAAGCCCACTCAGGAACTTTCACCATAGCTTTGGCTAAAACTGAATGGGGGACACGAGATTGTGAATCAAGACACTAGGGGTATATGACATGCTTTCCAGATGGAAACAGTGGGGTCCACCTTGGGGGAGAGCTGGGTCCATTTTTCTAGCCAGCATAGAAGATGGCAGCCCTGCCCCATCAATACAGGCACCAGCAGCGCAGTGGCCACAGGACAAATAATCAGCTCTGCTTAAGAGGCAGCCTCGGGTCCTGACTTAGGGCACTGAGCTCACCGGAGCAGGAAGCCATGGAGGAACAGCAGCTCCTCTCACTGACAAGGCACAAAGGGACAAGAACGACTGAGCATCCTGCCTGCTTAGGATTCATTGGGGGTAATACTTGCTAACATAAAATTCCTAATTTTAGAAGTTTAATATAATAAAAGTTTCTCAAATTGTGAGATCTAAGCTCTCCTTCCCCATAGCTATTCAGCGGCCCAAATGCCTTCCATCTTGTGGTTCTGCCATTTTCAATATATGGACTCAGATCACCATTCTTGTTTGCACTAAGCAGGAGGGACAGGTAGGCAGGAGTCTGCCTGCAAAGATTATATGGGACAGAAATGAAAGTGACTCATATCACTTCTGTCTACTTTCCATCAGCTGAACTCAGTGACTTGGCCGCACATAAATCCAAGGAAGGCTGGAAAATAGGTTTAAGTTGTGTGCCTAGAAAAAGAAGAAATGTTTTATGAATAGCTAGCCAATCTCTGCAATAAATCTCATCCATTATAAAACCATGGCCCAAAGTATAAGTAGGTCTCACCCATCAGATCCACTGACCCTCTACCTTCGAAGAGGGCAGGTATAAGGGGAGGTGAGAGAAGTATGAAGAGTTCACTCAAGTAATCTCTCCTTGTTAGGAGGGAAATGAAGTCCCCACCTCTGTGATAATAAGAACAGGGAACACACATAGCACTTACTATGTGCTAGGCACTATTCCAACACCTTTACTAGATTAAGTCGTTTGAACCTTGCAAAAATCTTAAGTGTACTTAGTATTGTCATCCTCACTTTACAGATGAGGACATCAAAGAACAGAAAGATAAGGAGATTTTTCCCACAGTCATACAGCCAGCGAGTTGCAGAGCTGGGATTCAAATACAGGCAGTTTGGCCCCACAGTCAGTGCTCTCGTTCACCATATTATATATTGATCTTCTTACCTGGAGGGGACGTGAGTTTGCTTTCACTAACAGTACCAATCTCTAGCAATAACTTTAGAGATTCTTTATCACAGACTTTAGAAAGCTGACAAGCTCTTTTTAGTGAATAAGACCTCTGCACACTTATCAATTTGTTGCTTTCAGGTGATTTACAGACAAGTAGGATACACTGATTTTAATGGACATGTTCCTCCTCGCTAAAGAATTAATGCTAACCTTTAGGATGGTGGCTAAGGACATGGACCTTACTTTGTTCATCTCTTGCCTTCTGTTCTGGGATTCTGTTTTGTGCTTCAGGATCCTTATTAAAGAGTCTTGGTCTTCAGTCATGCTCTTACCAAGTGCAGACTTTAGGGAATCAGTTTTGCTCAACCAACTTTTACAGAAGGTCTCCCTCCGTATCTTCTGCTCAGTGCCACCTGTCTTTTCCTTGTTTACCACAATGTCTGCTTGATGCTGCAGCTCTCTGCATTTCTGATAACTACTGGGTGGGTGATTATCTCTCCTCGGAGCATGGATGAGTCGTTCTCACCTCATGTTCCCCAAAGTTTAATCTGCATGCAAATCACCAAGGAACTTGTTAAAATTCAGGCTATGATTCACTAGGTCTGGGTGGGGCCCAAGAGTCTGTATTTCTATCAAGTTCTCCGGTGATTCTGACACTGCAGAACCACATTTTGAGTAGCAAGGTTTTGAAAACTTCTGAGCTGAAATAGTTACATCCTATTTAGAGTCCAAGCAATTAATAGATTGTCTCTCAATCCTGCCCCTTTTTGCCCCACTTTGTGATATTGGAGCTGGTGCCTGTAAGAGTTTCTCTTTTACTGGAATGTTAGGCACTGAGTAACCCTGAAAGACGACAATGGCGGAAAGATTTCTTCCTTCTGGGTTCTGGTTCTCCATTATTATTATTTGGCATAGCAGCCCAGAGATCCACACAAATGAGCTCTAACTATGCCTTCAGGCTGTACTTTCCCCAACAGCTGCAGCCCACCCAGACCCTCCAGTGAGGGCAGGCCGCTGCTAGCAGTCAGCACCTGCCTGCACCCTCAGCATGTTCCTGTGCCATTGACAGGCTGCCTGTTCCTGTGGTGTCTGTGCCTCTGAAGACTATGAATCTGAGCCTTGGGTGAGGGGGCTGCTCACCCTTCACCATCCTAGAGGTGGTAGCTGCTCTTTTGCATTTGCTAATTCTGGACCCTTTTGGAATCCTCTTTTACGCCCCTTAAAAGTCAACCACCTTCTACTAGTCAATTATTCTTTACGTTAAATTTTCCCTCTTCTCATAACCAGTGTGGTTTACTTCTCCTGACTGGACCTTGAGCGCTGGAGAGCCCTACATGAGAAGAGACCGCCCTACATGAGAAGTGACCACCCTACATGGCACAGCACCAGCTTCCTCTGGAACCAGCGTGAAGCATCCCTGAGAAATAGCGAATGGAATGCAGCCTCAGCATATCAGTCCACCTCCGATGTCACATGGGCCATGCATGTGCGCCAGATCCTAAGTGAACAACCAGAAACCACAGAGGACAGAACCGGAAGAGACGGCAGTTGTCATGTGGTCCCAGTTCATCAGTTTACAGATGGGGAAACTGAGAGCTAGACATGAGTTGTTCTAAGAGAACTTAGACAAGGTCACACAAGGAGTTCATGGGGCAGGAACACAGAGGTCACCTAATTTCAAAGTGTGCTGTTTAACAACATCCCTTATTATTTGCTGACTGAAAGAATAAATGATGAATGAATAAATGACTTTGTCACTTATCATTTATTCTAAGCAAACTGTAGATGGTTTTCCTGTACCTAGAAGTAACATATCCAGCAATGAGATTTGATCTGTGGTATTTTTTAAATCCATTGTGACGCCATCGTAATACCAAGTCTGTTGGCGTGCCAGGGCTGCCATGACAAAGTGCCACAAACCGAGTGGCTTAAACCAAAATTTATTGTCTCCTGATTCTGGGAGCTAGAAGTGTGAGATCAAGGTGCTGGCAGGGTCGTGCTCCCTCTCAAGGTGGTGGGGAAGGATCTGCTCCAGGCCCCTCTCTTGGCTTCTGGGAGTCTCAGGTGGCCCTTGGCTTATGGAAGCCTAACTCCAGTGTGCACGTGGCATTTTCCCTGTCTGTTTAGGGCCCTCCCCCCTCCAGTATGACCTCATCTTAACTAATCACATCTGCAATGGCCCTATTTTCAAATCAGGCCACGTTCTGAGGTGCTGGAGTTGGGATTCAGCATCTGAGTTGGGTGGGTGGGAGAACACAGTTCAATGCCTAGGACGAGGCGTGGGTCTTTATACAAGTATTTATGCAGCATATGCCCCAAGTCTGTGAGGAATTCACAGGAGAAAGAGGGCTCAGGATCTATTTGGAAAGGTATATTGTAGTAGGTTAAAAAGTACAGAAGGGAGGCCAGCTGGGTGGTGTAGTGGTTAGGTTCACGTGCTCCACTTCGGTGGCCAGGGGTTTACTGGTTTGGATCCCAGGTGTGGACCTACGCACCACTTGTCAAGCCATGCTGTGGCAGGCGTCCCACAAATAAAGTGGAAGAAGATGGGCACAGATGTTAGCTCAGGGCCAATCTTCCTCAGCAAAAAAGAGGAGGATTGGCGGCAGATGTTAGCTCAGAGCTAATATTCCTCAAAAAAAAATTTTTAAAGTACAGAAGGAAGCCATGTTCTGAAGCATGTGGTTGGCACAGCCCTTCATTTCAACCCCACACTTCTCTGTGGGCACGCTTTTGTGCCCCAGTGCAGCAGACGGGGAAACTGAGGCTCAGAGAGGCAAGTGGTTTGCCCAAGTTCACATTGTTGGTGGGAGCCTCAGGATTCTGACTCATGTCTTTCAGATCTGAGCTCAGCACCCTTTTCTGTCTGCCCCGATGGTGCTCCCTCAACATGGAAGAGGAGAAACCAGGAGTTACATCCTTAACTTTTATCATTTACATTCAGAAGATGTGCCAGAAGCGATAGCATTCCATTTTTGTTGCTAGGCCACAAAATTTTCCTGAAAGGCTAAATCAAGAGACAGAATAAGAGGTATATTAGTGTACTGAGGGCTGACACACACAAAAAATAAATTACCACAGACCAGGGGTTTAAACAACAGAAATTTATTTTCTCACAGTGTGGGGACTAGAAGTCTGAGAGCAAGGGGTCTGAGGCCTCTCTCCTTGCAGGTGGCCACCTTCTCACTGTGTCTTCACATGGTCTTCCCTCTGTGCGCACACATCCCTGGTGTCCCTTTGCATGTCCGAATCTCCTCTTCTTATAAGGACACCAGTCACATTGGCTTAGGGCCCACCATAACAGCCTCATTTTAACTCAATCACCTTTCTGAGGCCCTATCTCCAAATGCAGCCAGATTCTGAGGTTAGGGCTCCAACGTGTGAATTTTGAGGGGACACGGTTGAGCCCAGAACACGAGGAGAGGCTGGAATTCTCTGCCTCATTCAGGGAGGTATCCATCAATACTGAAGGGAAAGTGCTGGGCTTGCTGCCTGTCTTGGGGCTCGGTCACAGAGTGAAATGGGTGCCCATGCCTCACTGAGCCGCTAGGCCCCCTTCCTCTCCTGGAAGCCCCAGTGCAGACCTGCCAAGTTGTCTACTGGCTCCACCAGGACACAAAGGCAGTACCGGTCCTGTTCCCAGATGAGAGTAATCCACTGCTCTGGGGTTGACCCACAGTCAACGGCTTCAAGATGGCTTCTGTCTGTCATCTGTAAGAACTAGGCTCTCCTTCCCCTGTGGACATAAAACCTAAACCAAACTCAGTCAGTCACTCAGTCATTCATCCAACATTTATTGAGCACTTACTGCATTCTAGGCCCTGTGTGGTAAATTGCAGAGGAAACCTGTACTTAACGTCAGGCACAGTCGTAAGGACTTGACATACATAGTCTTATGCTATCCTCACAACAGACCTGACAAGTAGGCACTATTCTTATCCCCAGGTTACGCTTGAGACAACTGAGGCACAGAAAGAATAAGCAGCTTGCCTAAGGTCGTACACCTGACGAGAGGTTAATAAGGGAAGCCAGGTCTAAGGTCAAGTGCGAGAGTGCTCTGAGAGGATTCTAGTGATGGCGCCTATTGGCGTGGCTGGTCTTTGATGGGTTTCCTGGGCATAGAAAGTGACAGCTCCGTTTGAAGGGGCAGAGAGGGAAGTCCACACATCCCACTGAACAAGCATTTCAATATCCACTAGAAAATGGCCCTCAGAATTCTGGTGGGACTGTGGACCTTGGACTCCAGACCCTTCCTGAGAACCATGATCTCAGGGCTCAGGACTGGAAACGACCTGTAGAGGTGGTGTAATGCATGTTTCAGACTTCAGGGAATTCGGGTCTACTTGTGTCCTCCTGATTCAGAGCGCTCTCAAAAGCAGGAACTCCCTACCTGGGTTCCCCTTAAAACAGGGAGTTGTTGGTTTGCTGACTCACATTCCAGACTTGGGGCAAAAGTCTTCCTGGTTAGGAATCCCCATTGCTTCTGAAGTCGAATGTAAAAGTGAAGCCTTATTTCCAAAGACAATGTTATATTCTCCTTCCTCTTTTCTTTTGGGTTGTATTTTACACAAAGCGTCTTCTACAATTAGGTAACTAGAGCTGTATCTCACTTCCTTTGGCCTTAATCTTTTATAAGCTGTGAAATTAACAAGCCTCCCCAGGACCAGCCTGCGCACCCTGCTGTCTCTCACAGACCTTTACGGAAAGCCTTTGCTTGGAGATGGTCTGCTGATAGCACTTGAGCAATTTTGATGGATGTTTCTTTCTTGCTCATGACAAGAAGGCTAATCTTCTGATATCTCCCTCTACATACAGTCATTAAAGGACTCCAAGCTCTCCGCACTGTGGTGGAGGGGAAATTCAGCGCTGTATTTGCTGATGTTACAGTGCTCTGCTAGCATGAAATTATCTGATGATGTGGTATTAAAGAATTAGGTCAAATAATCTGGATAAACCTTCAGGATTAAAGGATCTGTGGTTGTCTCACTGACCAATATTTTGAAAATCTAGTTATAGTTGGGCACACACAGTATACTCATTGTTCATTCATTCCACAAATTGTAATGGGCATTTACTAAGTATTCAGGAACTCTTCGAGGCACTGGAGAAAGAGCTCTGGCTTTCCAGAAACTTGTGGCAGAGGGAGGCAGATGAGAGGCAAAGCACACTAATGACAATGCTGTGGGAGAAGTGGCACGGAAGCCAAAGGGGGAGTGACAAGCTCTGCGACAGTCAGGATGGATTTCACAAACAAGGTGACATTTGAGCTCATGTTGAAGGATGGGAAAGAGTTTGCTGGGTACTGCAAGGTGTGGGTATGGGAGGGTCTTCCAGGTAGAGTAAACAGCATGTACAAAAGGGAAGGACGTGGTGTGTTCAGAGCAGCTTTATCTACCTAACACAGAGTGTACACAGCAGAAGATGTGCTGGAGAGGCCCCCGGGGGCCAAATCCTGCTTGACTTGAATACCAGCTAAAGAGCTGATCTTGACAGTGTAGGCCAGTAGCTTCAAACTGGGTTTCATGAAGTCAAAATGCCTTTAGCCACATCAAGGAGCAAGGGCGGGCAGAGAGGACACCAGGTGGAGTGCTGAGTTCTTCATCCCCACTTCAGACAAAGCAATTTGGCTCAAATAAGGACAGTGGACATGCTTTTGGGCATGGGAAAGGAAGCGTAGATCAAGAAGCATTTCCAAAGTAGATGCATCAGTCAAGTTTCTCCAAAGAAAGAGAACCAGTAGGATATATACATAAAGAGATTTATTATAAGACATTGAAAGGATTGGCTCTCGCGATTATAAAAGCTGAGTGGTCCCAAGATCTGCTGTTGGCTGGCTAGAGACCCAAGAAAGCTGTTGGTGAAGCTCCAGCCTGGGTCTGAAGACCTGAGAATCTGGATTGCTAATGACGTAAGTTCCAGTCTGGAAGCTGGCTGACCCGAGATCCGAGAGGAGCCAGTGCTTCATTTCCAGTCTGGAGGCAGGAAAAGACCAGCATCGCACTTCACAGTCAGGCAGGAGGACTTCCTTCTTAGTCACAGGAGGGTCAGCGTTCTGGTTCTTTTCGGGGCTTCAACAGATTGGCTGAAGCCTGCCCACATCAGGGAGGGCCATCTGCTTTACTCAGGCTACCAATTCAAATGTTAATCTCCTCCAAAAGCACACTCACAAACACACCCAGAATAACGTTTGAGCAAATATCTGGGCATCCCACGATGAGTCAAGTTGACGCGTAAAATTAACCATCACAGTGGAATTAACAAAACTTGAAATTGAAAGGAAAAGTTTTTGGGATCAGAGCCTGTTTGGCAACACAGCCTGCAGCAATAGAAAGGATCAGAAAGATGGAGGGAGCAGCTATCCCCCCCTGCTCTGTTCTGGGACCAGGGCTGGCTCCCACATATCTTACCAACAGCTCCCCTGCAACCCATTTTTGAAGAAACTTGAGTAAGTGTTCCTTGTGGGTTTTTTTGCAAACAAAAGATGCTGGCCAGAAACCAGCCTGGCTTCACCCACCAAGAAATCTAGAAACCAGCTGCTTAATAAGGCCCAGTCTCATCTAATGAGTGATGACATGTACCTAGACACCTGTGAGCCCACCTTGGGACTGGAAGCACTGCGTATGCCTGTCGGGGAATCAAGGAGCCTCAGGCAGCCCATTCTCCAACCTGGGCTGGATACCTGAGCCCTCTCTCTTCCTGCTGAAGATACCAGGGATTCATTCTCTTTCTTCTTTATTCTTGCCCAGCCCATGATCCACTTCCATCACTGTCTCCTCCATGGTACCCTGTCCTTCCCAAGTCCGCCTGTGGAGTGGGACGCAGTCTGCCAACTTCCCCAAGACAAGCACAATGGCCTATCTCCTACTAAAAGTTATAGTGCTTTTTCCTGTGGGACAGCTCTCAGGAGATGGGAACGACAACAAGCATGTTGAATTTACAGACTTTTTTAATCGTGCAGAGGCCTTCCAGTCACTGACCCCGGTTCGCAGTCTTCCCTTTCAGAAATATCCCCAGGGCTCTCAGTGCTTCTGTGTCATTCTGCAGAGTGGAGCTCAGCAAACTTGCCAGCCCCTCAGACCCCTGTAACTCTCTGGGCCACCCAAAACCTCATCACCAAGTTGTCTTATCCTGGCACAGACCAGAGAGGCAGGCAGGATGGAACAGTATGTGCACTAGGGGCCATTTGGGGACCCCGGTTCCAAGTAGATCATTTGCTCTTCAGTGACTGCCCCATTCTGGGCCTCTGCCCCACACAGGAATGTGCCTGAGGATATACCTTGAGGCATTTCCTCTTCTTGCCCGGCCCTGAATGTTTCTGTGGTTTGAAGTGACTGGAATCAAACCCTCCCCACAGGTAACTCACAGCTCCTTATCTCCCAGTTCCACACAATTTACTTGGTATGAAATCTGCTGCTGCAAATCTGTACTGTGCTGTTTTCTTTCTCTTGCCTCACAGTGAATTTGTTCAGCAAGAAATCGCTCTCTAAGAAGTGTGGATATCTCTCTCCAGCCCTCTGATTCTGGAGTGTGGATCTGCAGAATTCCTAGAGGGAGGGCCTTTCCTCTCAAATCCAGGAGCTGCCACTGCAACAGAGCATCCAATAGGAATGCTTGAGGGATTTCCGATGAGCTTCTTAAAGCACAGAACAGTACAAAGAACTACCTCGGAGTCAACAAACTCTGCAGCCGCTTACTCACTTGACAAATATTTATTAAGTGTCAGCTATGTGGCTCGGCGTTATCCTGTTAGGAATTCATTAGTGAAGAAGACAAGCATCCTTCCTGCCTTTGCGGAACATACATTAAAGTTCCTTTACGTCCTTGAGCTGTGTAACCTTGACCAACGGTGCTTGACCCTTCTAAGTCTGATTCCTCTTCTGGTATATAAGGGTAATGATGTTAACTTCCTGGAGTGTTGAACTGAGTCACACATATGACCATCCATGGTACAGGGCCTGGCACATTCTAGGCACTCAAAAGCCATTAATTGACCCAGAGAGATTTTCCAGCTTAACCTGGAATTCCTGGGAACACCCTCATGTTGATGGGAACAGCCTGATGGCACAACGGATTCAAATGGGTGTTTGTGATCCAGTCTGAAAACACTCAAAGTACAAAAATTCAGACTATGGCAGAAAAGCAAATATAAACCTCTTTATGTGGCTCCCTGCTTAATTTATTTCCAACTTTGTCCTAACTGATATTTCTCACCGATGTCAACGAAATGGAAAATATCTAACTAGAGTTAAAATTCCCTGTGAATGCTCCAGATTCACACCAGCTCCCGTGGGTGCTCTAAGAAGGTCGGTGGTGTGCTACTGCCCCCATGTGTAGCGAGCTTGGCTAGCAAGGACCTGGGAACTGAGCAGACATTAGGATGGTTGTGTTTTTTTTTTTAACAAGAACACTTAAGAAGGAGAAAATAGACTCTCAAAAATCCTCCTTATCCAAGATCAAATAGAATAAAACCCAATTAAGTCAGTGCAGCTGTCGGCTGTTTAACCAACTCCAGTGGCGCATCCTTCTCCTCCCTCCCCTCAAGCTCCTTCTCCCCCTGACGTGCGTTGGACACCAGGCTCCATTTACAGGAAATGGATCCATTTACAGGGAATGGATTCATTAATCCCAGAGACAGAAAAAATTCCCCTAATAGTGTGTAGGGCTCACACATGCCCCAAATGGCAAGCTCTGAGGCCTGGCATGGGGAGACCTCCAGGATTCATCGATTCTTCCCAGAAGAATCCCTGGGGCACAGTTGTTCAGTTGGCCTGAGTTCTCTTCTCTGCCCACAAGGTACCACTCAAGTCCTTAGCCTGCTTTCAGCCAGCACAATGGGCCTTTGTGCTGTTTAGGTCAAGAAACATTCACTGAACTGTGGCTCAGAAATCTGCTAGGAACCCGAAATTTAACGAGCATATAATCCAGAGAGAGAAAATAACTGAGGAGTGAACTGACATAATGCCTGGGAACTGGACAGAAGGAAGGGTAGGTACCACAGGGCACAGAGGAGAGGGGGGCCACCCAGAAGGGAAGCAGGAAATGCCTCCAGGAAGAAAGAGACTGATCTGAACCTTTAAAGAGGAGTCAGTTATCCAGCGAAGGAGCAGGTAAGTGGAAGTCACAGGCAACTTGCGTATAACAAGCAGACTGTTTAGGAATGAAAGTGCGCAGCACTTTGGGGAAACTGAATATAGTTCAGCATGATTAGAAGACCAGGTGGTGGAGTGGGGGTTCAGCAAATGTGAATGTTACAGAAGGGATCATGGATGCCACTGCACGCCAGACTAAAGACACGGACTGAAGGGATGGGCCGCACAGTGTCACAGAGGAGATCAGGGGAGTCTGACTTTCACCAGGGCTACAAGGAACAGGTAAGTTGGAGGAAGGAGATGAGAAACAGATGCGGCCCAGTAGAAAGTTGTTACAAAGGGTCTGGGCAAAAGAGACCAAGTTCAAATTCAGGATCAGAAGACACGATTGGAGAAGTATTACAAAGGAAAGCATTGGGTCTTGGGGTTGTTTAGTCAACCCCAGTCCCTTCCTAAGTTGCCCCAGATAGGGACGAACAAAAGAACGAACTCCTCGTTTTCACCATGTCCGTGTCTGGTTCCTAGTTACCACAACAATTGGCCCTGCTGCTGCCTTGTTCCATCCCTCACCTCCCAGGCCAGGCCACCAAGGCTTCTCTCTCTCCTCTAGCCACTTCTGCCTGTCCCTTTGACCACTTGCACCCCCACCAGAGAGGTGAAAATGGCAAGCCCTGTGTGGGAGGGTTTCACCAGCTCAAGATCTGCTGGGTTGCTCAAAGATGGGAATCACGACTCGGAACTGTGAGGCCTTCCAGCATGACAGCAGCTAGCTTTACCTGGACTTGGGCCCGGATACCTATCTCTTCTCTGGGTTTTATCAGCTATAGAAAACTCAACCTTCCTACTCCCTGGGTTTTGTTAGCTCTCTGTTATATGGTGTGATCAGAGGTATCATCTACAGAAAGACAAGATGAAGAAGAGGGAAGAGTTAAATCCTATTACTAGTACTCCTTGTGCAATCTGGATAAGCCACTTCATCTCTCAGAGCCTCAGTCCTTCCATCTGCCCAATGCCATGACCAATGGCTTTCCTTTGGGTCAACTGTGAGGAAAGAATGTGATCATATAAGTAAAAGTGCAAAGCACTGAACAGCTGTTTGCAATTGTTTCCATCCGAGAGGAGCTGTGTGGAAACCAAGACAGGGAGCCCTGGCCGTCCTCCCCGACTCCTGAATGTAAAATGACTGCATTGCCTGAGACCATAGACAGGGGAACGGGATTTGTGTTTGGAGGTCAGGGCTGATCCCTAGTACTGTAACCAATATATAGCAATTGAGAACACCCAAACGTCTTTCCCAAGGTTTCCAACAAGAGAGTTTCTGCAACCAAGAAAATGGCAGCTTTCAGATGTTAAATAGTGCATATAGGCACTAAAGAATGTTATCCACTGCGTGTCAATGAACAAGAAAAATTAAGTGATTTTTTCACATAGTTTTGAAAATTTCACTGTTCAAGTGGTTAAAAAACTGTCATTTACAATTACTCTCAACCATGTATGGATCTCATATACGTAATGTTGAGTGAAAGAAGGTAGATCAAAGAATACATATCTTCTATTACATATGGTGTTTATGGTTCTATTAAGAGAAAGCACTGATGCAGGCAAAAGTAATCCATGCTGATAGAAATCAGGATAGTAGTTACCCTGAGAATAAGGGTAATGACTAGAAGGGCAGATGAAAGAGGTTTTCTAGGGGCTGGGACTGTTCTTTTTCTTGACCTGGGTACTGATTAGGTGGGTGTGTTCAGTTTGTGAAAATAGATAGAGCTATACACTTAAAACGTGTACTTTATGCACATTGCACTTCGTAAGGAAGTTTTTGACTTTTTAAGTACATTCTTACCTACTAAAAGAAAAAAAAACTTTGCCCACTATTGCCGCCCTAAGTCAATACCAAGGGTCCCCAAATGATGGTGTTAATACTTTTATCTATCACTTTTCTCTACTGATATCCATTTACCTGTCCAATGACAGAGCACAGCTCTGTGTGATTTCTCTTAGATTACAGCCTGAGTCAAAGGCAACAAAAGAAAAAGCCAGTGTAAATGGCGGCCCTTCCAAGAAAGTGATGGTTCATCAGAGAGCTCTGTTGGACATATCCAACAGATACACAACCTTGCGACTGGTGTTTGATTCCAAGGTTTTTAGTGGAAATTGCCACAGGCCTCTCTTCTGTGTCAAATCTCCTTTGACCCATACTTAAAGAGATTACCACAAGCAATATTTCCAGAATGTGTTCTTAATGTCTGGGTCGTGCACCCCGGGCTGGGTTAGCCCAGTAGAAGGGCTACCCAAATGGCAGGTCTGGGAAGGAAGGAGAGTAGAAGATGCAGAAACTGGACTGAGATGGGAGAAGTGTCTACCTTGAGCAGACTGAAGCATCCTTGCTGGAGGAAGAGAGGAACCATGGTTTATGGAGAGTTTAAGCCCATGGCCACAAAGTTGGTGTTAAGCATAAAGCCTCAGGGAAAGGGAAAATTCAAAAATGAAGGAGTGAATTTCAAACTCAGAAGTCAGGAGAATAGAGGACAGCAGGCATTATGGAAGGCAATGCCAATGGAGGTGTGAGCAGTTCAGAACCAAGACTCTTCACAGTACCAGCTGGAGAATCTCCCTCTTAAGTGCTGCCTCATGTGGCCAGGGGCAAATTTAAAAGTTAAAAAAATGGAACAAGAGAAGCCACTGAGAGACCATGTCATCTGGACTTACAACGTAATTCTTAAAATAAGCATCTCAAACCAATGTTTCCCTCAAGTTTTTGTCCTCTGTTCCTCTGGAATAAGTCAGTTCCCAAATCGTGGGTCACCAGTGATGAGCCTGGCTTTGTGGGACGTGGAGGAGTTGGATGCTGCCCTCACTGAGAGAAGAACCTTCTGAGAAACATTACAAGTGTTATAGGATACAGACGAAGGGTGCCCATTAGAGAAGGCTTCCAAAAGTCTGGGGAACTTGAACTGGTCCATGAACTGAGGGACAATAGTGACCCTACCCAGACAGGCACGATGCTAGCCAGAGATTATGAACCCTAGCTGCAATCAGGGCATCATACTGTCATTAGCTCTATAACGTAAGTGCTTCAGAAAGCACTTGAATGGAATCTTCATGTCAGTTCACTTATTTCCTTGAGGATGATGCCCCTTGAGTCCTTAATGCAAGGGCAATATCTCAGTACAATTAACCATAAGGTGAGAGACTAAGGGACTATTCAGAACGTCACCCACCAAACAGAACATGCACTGGCCCAGTCAGAATGGATGCTAGTACACATGCATTAGACATAAAAATATATGTAAGAAAGTGTAATGATAGAATTCCAGACATAGGAGCTGGAAACTCTCAGAGATCTTCTTACTTCTTCCCTCAAGTCTCCTGTGGGAGGCTCCCATTTTCCCACAGTTCGTCTGCCACATGCACTGGGTTTGCCCAAGATCTCAGCTCATCAGATTTCCTTTGGTACCACCGGGTGGTTTTTGTGTTTTACCCACAGGTAATGCAGTTAGGAAACATAATTATACAGGCGTATCTTGGTCTAAATTCTGTTTATTGAAAGCAAACTCATCTGAGTCTCCTTCCAAGGATAAATCATGGTGCCAGACACTGACACTTATAATATCCCTATAGAATGGGAAGGTTGGCTTACGGTTTTGTGCTTGGGGCTTTAGATTCTGTCCAGGGCTATCTCCAGACAGAGTCACGGAGATTTCCATGCTGGACTTTGGGGTTGGAATTCTGGGGTTCCATGAAAAAACTCCATCTGGCAAGAGCATCTAATATTAACTGTACTGGAAAGTCAGAGCATGAAAAAGCACAGGGGGAGCAGGGAATGAATTTTGGACTGAGAAAGTTGTCATTATCCCAGGATGCCATGACACTGGCACTGTAAAGCCAGGAGACAGGACTGGGAGCACTTCCCAAATCCCTGCCACGGATGAGTGTGAATCGAGCTTCGGCTTCAGATATCGAAAGTTAAAGACTCATGGAATGGGATCCCTGACCTCAAACCCAGGAACCCCATATGTCAGGGTAGGGGCCAACAACAGTGCCCAGAGAACAGTCAGGGTGATAGTTTCTTGCTATGGAAGATGAAGACTCTGCCCTCCTCCATCCCAGTCTCTCCTGTCTGCCAGTAGCCATGTCTTCCAGCTGGTCTGATCACACATCAGATGAAGACGTTCCTTCAAAGCCCCCTGCTGCCCATTCACAGATGAAGGAAGCTCTGATGGTCAAGATGGTCCCCGCTCCCAGGGAGCTTACCGTGTGGTTGGGAAAGAGGCCGTGCACCATGGAGTGCCAGGTCACAACGCCAGCCTGTGAAGAAGTGCCCAGGGTGTTGAGATGTTGAAGACGACCCATAGATCTGACTGGCAGCATAATTATACCAAAGCTGGTGTTATATTATTTATTATTGATCATTGGCATTCTTTTAGTGTTATACGGCTTGGCAGGGAAGAAACATAACAGAAGAAGCAAGAGTGTAAAGGTTTGAAAGTCGGAAGACATGGACCTAATCATGACTCTTTGACCTCCTAACTATGTGACCGTGGGCAAGTATCTTCACGTCTCTGAGCTTCAGCCTCATCAGTAAATTACACACCAAAAAACCCATCTCCTTGATTCTGTTGATGGTAAAATAAGATAGTGGACTTAAATTACCTAGCATCATTCCTGGAAAATACAAATGCTTGTCCTTAAGAATCTTATTTCTCAGCAGAAGGAAGAGACCGCAGCAAGCAACTGCTCTTCAGAATTAAAGCACGCTGAAAAGAGTGGCAAAATGAACAAATGTGACAAAGCCCAGATTTAACGAAGATAAGAAGATTTTCCAAACGATTCAATAAGGATTCAAACCAAAAAGTTGAAATAATAATGCTTGCCTTGTTCAGACCCTAAATGAATACCAATGAATACCGATTACACCTGAGCCACAGCCAGGCCACACACCAAGCCAGATTAATGTCTGCTCTGGTGGCATCCTAGGACTCAGGTCAACGGTGGAGTGAACGCTGACGGCATGCGGCAGACCAGAACAGGGTTCTTTGGTCCTGAAGCTGCATCAGGTGCGGGATTCTGACTTTCTCCCATGTGTGAGGAGTTTAAGGATCTCACTCCCTGTCTCACACCAGCAGGGAACTTCCTGAAAAGTCCCCTTCTGAATGCAAGCACAGACTTTCCAGGGCTCTTCTCTGAAGCCCAGATTCTTAACGGACTGGGAGGGCTCCACGCTTCATTTTCAGAAGCTGGCATTAGCTCTCTAACAGCAGGGTTTTTAATGAACAGTCAAGGGCTTTTCTTTGAAGAAGAGTCTGCTTTATTATATGTGGCAAAAAAAAAAAAAAAAATGCCTACATTGTCTGGAAATAAATATATAAAAGACAATGAGGCAGCCTTGACTTCGGAGGTAAGGTCCTTATATCAACAGAGACTGGGAGAAGTCCATCAGCATCTGCATTGGAGACTATCAAAAGAAGAGCACTCCATGGGCCAGCCCTGGTGGCCTAGTGGTTAAGTTCAGTCATTCCGCTTCAGCAGCCCAGGTTCAGTTCCCAGGCGCAGACCTACACGGCTGTGTCAGCGGCCATACTAAAAAACAGGGGAAGATTACCATGGATGTTAGCTCAGCAAAAAAAAAAAAGAAGAAAAGCGCTCCAAGCAAAGAGTTCAGCCTGCGCTAAGGCAGAGTGACTCAAGAAATCACGCCATGTTCAAAAATGGTTGCAAACGTGTTGGGAGGCAATGGGTATAAGGTTAGAAGTGATACAGGTGAGGCCAGAAAGGTAAGCAGAGGTAAAGCCGGTTTCCTGGAGGAAATGAGGAGAGCTGTGGGCGAGAGCCTCCAGAGCCGCTCTGGTTATCAGCGGGGGTGGGGCAGGCCCCGGCCATACGCCACTCAGCGTGGAAGTCAGCAAAGCTACCCCAACCTGAAACCCAAATAATGTATTTGAATCCAAATGTACAAGAACAGTTTGGGGCTCTGTGCAAGCTGTCCATCACATCTGGTTGTTAGTGTGTTTACAGCAGGATGTAAACTGATGTTCAATTACCCACGGAACTTTATCGTTAAAACAGAACTTTAAAATATGCATGTAGAATTTTAAAAAATAGCTTGCACTAACGAAACCAATTTTTAAAAGTCTGAAACAGGGCTTTGCCAGGTTTTCAAAGCCATCTGTTTTCAAAGCCTACCTTCCTCCTTGTTTACTGCAGTCTGTCTGCTGTTTTAACAACCTCCAGTGGGATTTCACATGCCTCATTATGCAAAATCACTGCTTATGCATTCACTCTGCCACTTGCCTAACTAATCTCAACTCATAACACCTTCCTGAGGAAGATCCCCAGTCTGGATTCTCCTACAGGGCTGTGGATCAAGCACAGTGGTAGAGTGTCTGAGCAACACAAAACACACCCTCCTGTGTATTACTGTTGGGAGACAGGCTTGATCTGAAGGCCTACATGAGGGGAGAAGCAAAAAAAGCAATAATGATTACAATATAAATTCAAACTCTCTATTCCAAAAACACAAAAAAAACGAAAAAAAAGAGAAGCTCTTGCATTAGGTATAAGTTAGAAAGGTAAGTTTGATCCCCTCTCATTCACTTCTCTCCTCCTATAAATTATCTATTCAAATATTTCTACTTTCTTCCTCTGCATAAGGCTTTGGGTCTATCTTCTTTTGGTTTACAATAGTCGGGAGCCTAGATTCAAATCCTACCTCTTTTATTTCTCAGCTGGAGAAATAAAACCTTAGGGGAGATATTTAGAGTGACCAATATCCATTCAATCATTGTCTAAATGGCAGACCAGGCAGATAGGCACCAGTGATAGAACTGATCGTATGAAATGGCCTCCAGAGCAAAGCCTGGATTTCCCACAGATGGATCAGTGTCCAATTCAATGATGCGCCTTCAGGGGACCAGTCACTGAACTAGGCCCCCAAACCAGATACACGTGAGGCAAAGTAACGAGCAATGACTATGTGAAGTACCCGGTTCTTGGTCCAGGGTAGGGATTCTCAGCCCTGGCAGCATATAGCAATCACCTGGGAAGCTGAAAGGCACCAGCACATCTCTTCACTTTCATTCGGTTAGTGTAGGGTGAGGACCAAGGGCCAGGATTTGATTTTATGGAAGAATAGCATGATACAATAAATGTCACAAATCTTCAATGTACAGCACACAACAAAATTTTTAGAAAGTGAACATACCCGTGGAACCACTGCCTGAAACAAGATATAGAACTTTACCAGCATTCCGAAAGGTTCCCTCCTGCATTTTCCCAATCCTTGACCCCCACCCCGCAGATAACCTCTATTCTGAGTTCCATCACCATAAAATTACCTGCTGTCAGACTTTGTATAAACACAATCCTGCAGTATATTATATTTTTTTTGGTCTAAATTCTTTTCCTCGGCATTATGTCTGTAAAATTCCTCCAAGTCATTGTGTATAGCAATAATTGCTATATAGTATTCCATTCTCTATTCCACAATTCATCCATTATGAACAATGTTGCAATGAACATTGCTGCACCTGTCCCTTGGTGCCAATGTAGATGCGTCTTTCTTGGATATGTATCCAGGACTGGAATTGTTGGGTCATAGCACATATGTAGGTTCATCTTTAGTAGAAAATGCCAATTTTCCAAAGGAATTGAACCAATTACTTTCCCACCAGCCATGTATGAGGGTCTAGTTGCTCCACATCTTCATCAATTTTACAAATGCTGGTGTATACCACATTTGGGTTTTCATTTACATTTTCCCGATAACTAACGATGTGGAACATCTTTTCATGTGATTACTGGCATTTGTATATAGTCTTTTGTGCGGTGCCTCTTTGGCCAAACTTTTTACATTGGAGCGTCAGTGATTTTGTAAATTTTGTAAATTTTGTAAATTTTGTAAATTTGTAGTTCTTTAAATATATGTTATAGGAGTCCTTTGCTATATACATATTGTATATACAGTTGCACACCACATGACAACGCTTCGGTCAACGACAGACCACATGTATGACAGTGGTCCCATATGATTAATACCGTATAGCCTAGGTGTGTAGTGGGCTATACCATCTGGGCTTGTGTAAGTACATTCTATGATATTTGCACAATGACAAAGTCGCCTAATGCTGCATTTCTCAGAATGTATCTCCATCGTTAAGCGACACAGGACTGTATCTTCTCACACTGTTGGGTTTGCCTTTTCTTTTCCTTAATTCATCTCTCTTAATGAACAGAACCTCTTAGTTTTCGTGAATTCTAATTCATACATCCTTTTTTATGGTGTTTTTTGGGTCTTATATGATTTTTGCCTACACCAAAGCCACAAAGATGCCCCTATATTACCTTCCATAAGCTACGCATTTCTCCTTTCTTATTTAGGTCTACAACCAAGCTGGAATTGATTTGGGGATGTTGTGTGTGAGGCAGGGGTCAAGATTCATTTTTTTCAGAGTGATACCAAATTGACCCAGTTGTTGAAAAGACCAACCTTCCCCACTCTATTATAGTGGTGATCAGTATTTCTTTAAATGTTCATGGTGGGAAAGCTGATTTTAATATGCTTCCAGGATTGGGATTTATCACTCTAGATCGTAGGAAGATAAGAGATCCTCAAGTGTGAAACAAAACTGCAACTAGACATACATTTCTGAAATGGAAAAAATGCCAATATCTTTGAGTGTAGGTTTAGGGAAAATTGACACTTCGTGGCTAAGTTGAGAAATCTAAACATCCACAAAACAAAGCAGAATTGGACAACAGCAGCAACAGCCAAAACGACTGAACTTGGAGCCCAGCCCTGACTCTTCCCAGATTCCTCTCAAAGGATCCATCAGAAAATGGTGACCGTGGCGCCAGCTCTGGGCCTGGGAGACACTCGGTGGTAAAGCAGGTGAATGCTCTTCCACTGTGTCCGGGAACAGGGAGGCAGCTCTGCTGGAAGAGAAGGAGCAGCATCTCCACCCACAAATCTTGTCTCTCCTGTTCATTAGTTCTTATGAGCTGAATGAGGCAGGAACTGCTCCCCTTTCCCAGGAGAGAAAATTAGGCAAGAGAGAGTTGGGCAGGTTAGGGACTTGCCCAAAGTCACCAGCAACCTGTGTAAGAGCTAGAGCTGGAATGAATCACAGGGAAAACAAGTTCCCAAAAGTGACCGTGTTTCTAAGCCTTCAGAATAAAACTTTCACTCTCAGAGGAACAACTTTCCTTTCCAAGGCTCACTTGGGAGACTTAGTAATTAATTACTAGTTGCAAACTGGTAAATTGGAGTTAATTATCTGGACAGAGCTAAGTGCAACTACAACTTTGTTGAAATTAAATAAAACTACCACTTTAAAGTGTGCAAAGCCTTTTAAAGTCATTACTTAAGGGTGTCTGAGCATGTCCAGCCGAGACTGTGAGCTCGCTGGGATGCTGAGGTTGAAGAATTGATCTATAACAGGCCTGTCTTTGGTGTACCCACCCCTGTGCCTCACGCTCCTCCAAGCAGTCCCACTGTCCCAGGAAGGGAGGAGGCAGCTCCTTCCTCCTGCCTCTGTCCTGTAGCATGTCTGATTCAAGTCCAAGGGGCTGACCTCACCTGCTGGGTTCTTCCCTGTTGCTCCCGTTTCTGCCCCAACCTGAGACATAATCTTGTCATGGGCCATTGACTCCCACTCCAACAGAGCCTTTTCAGGAGGGCACCTACCTCAACAGCCTCAGGAATTCAGGGACACACAGCTTCCAGGAGGGCACGTTGATTCTGGCTTGTGCCGAGAAAGAATAGGAGTTAGCCAGAGGAAGGAGATAAAGGCCTCCCACACAGAAGGAAAGGGATGGGCAAAGGGCAAAAAAGAGTCTAGAGCAGATGAGAATCTACAACTCGTTCCATGTGGTGGAGGAGAATGAGTTATGGGTGTGATGAGACTGGAGTGGTTGACAGGGAACAGGGAGAAGCTTGTAGGCACAGAGTTGAGACTTTGCCCCAAAGAACATTCCGGCTACAGGAATGTATTGAAGCAGGGCAAGATTGGAGGACTCCCCACTAGAAAAGAAAGCTGTGTAACCGAAAATGCTCTGAACTGGAAATCAGGACACCCAGCTTCTTGTCCCCAGTTGGCTGATGGACCAGCTCCACGATTCCTCTACTGCCTAGTTTCCTCATCTGTAAAATGGAAACAAGTGCTTGTCTAACTTCCTCCCAGGGGAACCCTGGGGAAAACTGAAACTTCATGGCTGAGTTGGGAAATCCAAACAGTCACAAAACAAAGCAGAGATGGACAGCAGCAGCAACACCAAAGAACGAATGAGCTCAAAGCCCAATCCTGACTCTTCCCAGAGTCCTCTCAAATGGTCCATCAGAAAATGGCCACCACAGCACCAGCTCCAGGCCTGGAAGATGCTCATTGGTAAAGCAGGTGAATGCTCTTCAACCCCACCCAGGAGCAGTGTCTAAGATGAGCTCATGCATGTACACTTAACATCCCTGAAACACTACCCAGACGTCGAAGGCTTGAAAGAGCTTGTATTTGGAGACAGAGACCACCCCCGTCAGATCCTGCCTTCCCCACCACATTCTCAGGAGTCACCATGACCATAACTCACAAGTCCACCCACCCCAAAGCCATACTAGTAGGGCACAGAGTGTGCCCCGGCTTCTACCTCCCCTCTGGTCAGGTGTAGAGCCATTCCGCTCATGTGTCTATCAGGTGATGCCATTCTGCTGATGTGTCTATCAGGCGATGGAGAGGGTGCAAGCCAGCCCATCTTTTTCCCCTGCTCTCACCCCTACTGAGTTGGCCCACACCAGGTAATTCTGTGTTCCATCTCTGCCTAAAACTCTGATTACTACTGAGGTTGTGGCCTACTGAACCACAGCCCACTTGTCTGGGCCATGGCATCATTTCTACCTGTGTCTGTCCCAGCCCTTGAGAAGGAACTCAAACCTGCCACCAAAAGCCAAGTCAACAGTATTGCCCTCGGTGGAGAGGGAGCCAGGGCTGACCTCTCCCTAGTGACCAAACCCTGTAAGGCTCAGTTCAGCCTACATGGGGACAGACACCAAACTTAGATGGGCAGTGAGGCTGAGAGGTAGGGAGGGAGAACCCAGCCTGAGGGGCAGGATTCCTTCTTAAATAGCTGTGCGACTTTGAGTAAGACACTTAAAGTGCCCTTCTGAAAAGTCCTTTTAGCTTAAAATTTCCCAAAGCCAGTTAACAGTTTGGTGATAATATTCATGCAGGGAGACCAAAAACATGAAACAGAACAGAGAGAACCCCTGGGGTCAGGGCTCACCTCTAATCACTCTGCACGAGGATATCTTGTGTGGACAGGCAGAGGTGGCTGTGCGGCCCCAGCAAAGTCAGGGTGACACAGAGCTAACACCCACATCCCGTGGTGGTGCAGCCACCACCTGCTTTCGTCTCTGAGCACCGCACGTCCAAAACACCAGCACTTTGTGAGGAGAAAGAGCTCTGGTCTGGAACCCAGGGCTCTGTTCCAGTTCCCGCATGCTGCCTCTGTGCTTTTGTCAAACTCGTCCCTTCTGTGAATGTCAGTTTCCTCAATTACAGACATGAGGATTTGAACTAGATCCAGCTCTGAAATGATATGCATCAATGGCACAACAAAGAGCAATAACGACAACACTCCTAATCACAGCCATTAACTTTGAGGTTTTACTGTTTCACACACTGAACACATGACACCTATTATCTCATTCAGTCCCATGTGACCCACAGAGGTGAGCACTGTGTTGATGCTGCTTTAGAGATAAGAAATGGGCGTCTGCCAAGGTCCCACAGCAATGGATGCGGGAATCTCTGCCTGTGAGCTTTACCCACCAGCCCCACTGCCTTAAGTCTCCGTTCCAACAGCTCCTTTCCCTTGGGCTATCCCAGTATGAGACTGTCCACATCCTGACACCAGCAGAGGACACACCGTAGTCGAATAACACCAGCTGGAATTGCAATGTAGTGTTGAAATTCCATAGGCTTCTGAGAGAAACTTTAGACAGGAAGAAGACACCCCCTAGAGAACTTGCCTGTGGTTAGCAAGAAGTCAGAAAGCTGGATTTGCAAGTCCCACGCAGCCCTTCGGGACTGTGAAAGTAATTGGAGTGCACTAAACCCAGCATCAGAATATAATAAGACCCAGAAGGGAAAGCACGGTGAGAGCGACAGCCGCCCCCAGCATGTCTGGGAGTCACCGGGAGGCCGGGTACACCGGAGGAGGAGGCCCTGCCTGGCCGGTGGGGCCCTCCTTCCTGCCAACACCAACCGGACGCCTGCTATGCATTGCCCCGTGCCAGGCCCTGTGGAGGCATCAGGCAGGGTGCCTGCCCCTGGGAGCCAACAGTCTGCCAGGAGCAGGCGGACGCAGCCAGACCTGCCAGGGCACAGGGAGAGAGTTGATGCTGACCGAATGAACAGGGTGCTAGGCACCCCCCGAGAAGGACAAACTGGTTCTGCTGGCCAGGGTCGGAAACGCTCCAGAGAGGAAGGGCTTTTTGAGCTTATATAAGACTTTACCAGGCAATAAAGAGCATTTCAAGCAGAAAAGAAGGAACACAGTTGTAAAGATGTGGACGTGGACGCTTAGTGTGGGACATGGGGGCTGGGGCTGGCAGCACATGAGAAAGTAGAGGGTGACCATGCTGGAGTCAGGTGGGGACAGAGGAGCTGATCTCCGGGGTGTGAGGCTCCAGCCCCGAACTCTAAGGAGGCCACGTGCTCTGTGGTGCAGCGAAGCACTGCCAGCCTGGAGCAGAATGCGGAGGGAGGCAGCTGCTCACTTTGCTTCTCCTGAGGCTTGTGGCTGCCACTCAATGCAGCTCAAACTGGCACTCAAAGATCTGGCAACTGGCAGCCTAGCAACCGGCTTCTCAACACTGATCCCACCACACACACACGAGCACACATTCACACGTGCACACATATGCACACAGTTGCACATTCACAGAAGTGCATGTGTATACAGTCATGTACATGCAGTCACACGTGCACATGCAGTTACACACTCACACAGGTGCACAGTCATGTGCACATGCTCACACATGCAGTTGCACTTGCACACTTACAACCTGGGCACACTCACATACACACAGGCCATTCCTCCATCCCAGGCTCATCCCCTCTGGGCCTTTGCCTACCTAGGGCCCTTTCCTCGTCCTTCCCGCAAAGCCCCTGCCCCTACCTGCCTGGCTCCAGGCTCCTTTCTCCAAGACTTGTTCCTGACTACGCCACGCTAACTACTCACCGTTGGGGTGACATCTTTCTTCCAAAATCCCTTGCAATGTCATTTTAGATCATTTTAACAGGAGTTTCGGGGGCAGCATGAATTAGGGATCCAAGGAGGGAAAGCTGCTGGCTGGGCTGGGGGAGTCTCTGGGGAGAGGGTTCTACCCCAGCCCCTTCGCTGGGGTGTGGACACCAGGCTGCTAACCAGCACACAGAGCTGCCCTGGCCCTGGGCCCCGTGCTGGGGGTGCGCAGGCTGGCGGGACAGACAGGCCGAATGTGAGTCACAGGCAGGGACGAGGCTCTGGAGTGGGGCAGGGGCCCTCGGGAGCCCTAGGGTAGGGCAGGGGTGTAAGGAAGGCCTCCCAGAGCAGTGCAAAGGACAGAAGCCCTGGCCCAGCACTTTGGGGGCCCTCCCTTGGTTCCCAGAACTAGGTCGGAAGCACAGCCCAGCCAGAGGCGCAGGCTTCAGCCTGAAGCAGCCCAGCCCCAGGCAGCAGGCCCGGGGCGGAGTGAGCCCGCCCCACTGGGCTGCATGCTCTGGATTCCCAGGGCCGCAGGGTCTCCTGAAGAGGGAGAGAAGTGTGGTGTAGCCATGCCCAGGGCTCAGGGAAGAGGTGCTGAGAGCACCAGGCCACAACCGAGGGGCAGAGAAGATGGAGACGGAGGGAAGCAGCCGGGATGAGCCGCGGGGGGCACCACCTGGGAACTCCACAGGAGACAGAATCGGCTTGTAGAGGGGTGCCTGGGGTCCGTGATTAACCTGGTAGGGCTCAAGGAAGCCAGTCTTGCTTGGCTGCTGTCACTGTGACCCCCTCCATGTGACTGAATTCCCAAAATTAAGCCCTTCTTCCTCTGACAGCTCCTGCCGGCCCAGAGTGCCTGCATCACCCCCGCCAGCCTCTGCCTGGAAGAGCCGACAAGCACCATAGCGCCAAGAACCTCAGCGGGTGTTACAGAGCCAAGAACAACTTTGCAGGCCGGTTTAATTTATCCTCGATGCTTCCTCTCTGAGTCCTCCTAGATTAAAGACACTCGGTAACTTCTTTCACCCAGCCTCCCCTAACCTGGGGCAACTGGGATTAGCCCAGGCCCCTGAGCCCCCACTGGCAGCAGCACTGTGTTTATCAGCCAATCCCCACAGCCCGCAGCACCTGCCATTTCCCGGGGATTATTAGACTGTTAAAGGGGCTCTTTCCCGAAAGGGGGATTAGCTGGTGTTCTAAGGGGTCAGGGGTTCACAGAAAGAAGGCCTCCTCTTTTTCTTGTTGCTCAAAGATGGTCTTGTAGCCTAATGATGGTGATGAATCAGATTCTTTCATCTCAGCTCTGCAACTTCCTGGCTGTGCAGCGTTGGGCAGGCTACATAACCTCTCTGAACCTGTGTTTATTCATCTGTAAAATGGAGCTAAAAGAAGTAGGGCAGTCAGGATGAAAAGTGATAATGATGTGAGGTGCTTAGACCTGTGCCCAACATGCGACAGGCACTCACAAAAATTACTCTTCTCCCTCCTTTCTCGCGTGCCTGCTGCCACTGACCTCAGGGGGTGGCCGGGTGTAAAGGAACAAGCCCATGCCTTCAAGCTACATTTCCCTGACTCCAACTCCGGCTCTGCCATTTAGAAACCACCCTGATTTTCTGAGCCTCCGCTCCAGCAGTGGTAAAATGGGGATAGTAACAGAGAAGCTGCAGGGCCGAGGGAAGGATTCCATGTCAGGAACCAGCGCGGGACCTGGAGCACGGTTCGGCTCCTTAGTGCCCGCCCTGCCCTTGCTGGCCTGAAGACAACAGTGGCCGTCAGAGTGGGCTCTTCTCAGATCAAGGGCAGCAGCGCCCTGAACCTCAGGATTTCTTCCCTACAAGAGCTGAAGCAGCTCTGACCAGGAGCTCTCTCAGGGTGACTAGAAACTTGCCCAGCTTCTGCCATGAGTGGCTTGACCAGATGCCCCCTTCGTGGATTCTAGTAAAAGTGCGACTATGCTATATTGCTAACCTTGACAAAGTGCTGAAGCGATGGGGTCCTCATGGACAGCTTTCAAACGCTCCCACTAAGAGGCTGCAGACCAGATCAGCCCTTGCAGTTTGCAGTCTGTGAAATCTGTCTTTAACGGCTGCCGTTTTCGCAGTACTTGCACCAGATACTGTGTGGGGCAGACCGATTGCGCTTTGCAATGTGACACTGCAGCTTTTCCTATCAAGAGATGGAATCTGTTCCTCCACCCCTTGGGTGACTTGCTTTGGCCAACAGAGTGTGGTAGAAGGGCTGGGGTGCCAGTTTCAAAAGCTGGGCATACTTCTGCTGCTCTTTTGGGCCCCTGCCGTGTAAATAAGCCCAAGCTGGCCTGCTGGCAGCTGAGAGACATCCAGTTATGCCGGCTGCCCAGCAGCCAACTGCCAGACATGGAAATGAGGCCACCAAGATAGCCATCCTCAGCCCATCCACCAGCTCAACACAGACGCGTGAGCCAGCCCAGCCAAGAGATCCGCCAGGCCTGGCCCAAACTAGCCTAATTTCAGCTGACACAGACTTGTGAGCAATAGTATATAATTATGTTTTTAGCTCCTGAGTTTGGGGTACTTTGTTGCATCGCAATGTTAACTGATACACCATGCTAAGTCATTCAGTTATCTCACTTTATCTTTACAATGATAACCCTGTGAGCTAGGAATTTTCATTCCAATTGTACAGTAGAGAAAACTGGGTTTCAAAAGCCTTTAGCAACTTACCCAGGTTGTAACAGCTGGAAACTGGTAGAGACATGAGTAAACCTCTGATCTGCTTGACTCAGTAGGCTGTGTTCTTTCCACTACTACAGCTTCTCTCTCTCCCCTCAGTGACACCAACAGATGGTTACTTAAAAAGGGAATTGGAGCGTCCCAAGCCAGGTGATTGCTCTCAGGATGGGACAAATCACATCATGTAGCTAACATTCCTGGCCCTTGTTAAAAAGCCTCGAAGAATTTGCAGACAGGTGTTTTTTATCTTTAGATGTGACTTCCCATCAAGAATCTCAGTCCTTTCCAGCAAGTCTAAGAGCGGTAGCTTTGACCTTCCCTTGCTTGTTAATTAGGGTATTGGAGGGAAAACAGAGAAACCATGTGTGTGGGCAGAAGGGGAGTTTTCAAAAATAAGTGCTCCTTAGGAGCACTCAACTGAAAAATGTCGTTAATTCATTAATTAAGATATACAGCATGAGAATTCCAGGGAAAAGAACAAATACCATCTGTACTGCATAGGGGCCAAAGGTTTCTTTTAGCCTTGAAGACCCAGTGATGAGCACATGCTCTGAATTATTCTCCAAATTAACTGCTTCCTGGGAGAAGAGCAGTACTGGCCATCCAATGGTGTGTCAAACAGGGCTCAGAAAGCTGCACCTGTGAGACTTAGGGGGTCATCTTCTTAGGTCTAAGTTATAGGGAGGCAGGTTATATACAGCTCAAAATAAGAAGCCGCCTTCTAAAAGTCACAGGTGTCTTGGGATGGAATGTGATGCGGGGTCGGTGAGCCGAGGAGTCGAAAGAAAGATTTCTTAGACTCTCAAGATCTGGCAGTAGTGCTCTTTTATTTAGAGAATAGAGATAGAGTAGCATGGGGACAGGACCCATGGGCAGTCAGAGCTTCTGCTGCTGCTGCTGCTGAGGGTTAGGGCCAAATTTAAGGCATAGGTATGTGAGTTATCTCTTTATTAGTGCCCGTTTGGTCTGGCCATTTGGCGGTCCCACAACTTTTAGATAAGAATCAAACCGGATTGAGTAAATGGCAGAAGTCACCGCTTGAATTTTATCCTCGGCTAAAGATAAAAGGAGGATTTGTCGGGGGGAGGGTCAGTTACATGAGGTTGCCAGACAGTTTCCAGAGATAAGGCCATCCCCCCTTCCTCCTGGCTCAGAGAGGGAGGCATCTTCACAGATAGAGGTTTCCCTTAGAAATGTAAATGTTTCCCAATAAGGGGCAAACAAATTCCAGAGAGGGAGGCATGGAGATTTCCTTTACAAATGCAATTGTCTCTGATCAAAGGGCAAACAAATTCCACTCCTTGGAGCCTGCTTCTTATCTGTAGTTTTAAAAGTAACCAGCCTAAAAATCCTCATCATAAACTGTTTTAAAATTAAGCAGCCTAAAAATCCCCATCAGAATGGGCTGCCTCATAAGGTAGTGAGTCCACCAGCACCAAAGGTATGCAAGCAGAGCCTGAGCCTGGCTAGAGGAATTGCTATTTTATGCAGGAGACTGGAGGCTAGATGAAATGATCACTCAGGCTCCTTCCACTTGTGAGATTCTATTTCATGATTTCCAAAAGGTGAGTCCTTTACCCATAGAGAATTATTTGCTTGATTGTCATTAGGATATCTGTGGGCACAGTCTTCAAACATCTCCAATGGCCATAGCGGTGTGCTGGTACCAGACACTGCAGATGACTTTCCAGCAGGACGCTGGGATCAATGAATCATTAAAATTGGAAGCATTTTCCCACTTGGTTTAAAATTTCCAGCTTTGATAGCTCAAATTGGGGGCCTACCAGGAGGCATTTCGAAAGCAAATTGTGACTGATGATGCTATTTTGGCCTCAGTCGGGCTGGCACTTTGGGTGACCATGAGGCATCAGGCAAGAAACCTCTTTTGACACCTTGCAAAATGTTTAGATTAATCAAATTTTAAGGCTGGCTCCTGCATGGGGAGGATGGAGCTCGCAGGAGTGGCTGGAGCCTTTTACCCTATCTGGGTTGATCACAGAGGGCAATGCATTTGCTTCTGTAGCAATTACAAACATTGAGTTAGGCAAGTGTTGCATTGGTATGTTTAATTGGTAAAAATACCCTAATTAGATTTTTCATAGATGCCTTCTGACAGCAGAAACAACAAAGATGATCGATTTTTCTCGTGAAATCTTTGGAGGGGAAAATCTCTTGCTTTCAGATTTGTTTAGAAGCCATTTCTCTGAAGCCCCTTCGGTTAACATTTGGGCTGTGGCGAGCCTCTCATGTGCAGAGTGTGTTTCAAATATTAATGGGGGTCTAAAGCTGTGTTCTTTCTCAGCTCAACCTTTTGCACTCAAAATTCATGAGTATATATTGATTTAGGCAGCCTTCCCAGGACCCTTGTACCGCTGGGCTCTTTTGTTCAATGTTAATATGCCCCAACTTATCAATTATTCACTTGCTAAGTGAAAGCAATATAAATCTAGCATTCTGAGCAAAAAGAACTGTTCTTTTCATTCCCGAAAAATACGATGGCAGCTGAGGCTGGCGACTGAGCCAAATGAAAACTTGATTTAATGGGTCCCAATGCCTGTGGGTCCCACTTTCCTCTCTTCTCCTCTGTCGGAGGTGCAAATGCAGTAAAACCAAAATTAGCAAATATGCACCTTTGGGCACAGGTTTTTCACATCACACTTTGAGGAGAGAGAAAGAAATAACCAGAAAGTAAGATCAGTATCAGAGATTTAGTACAAAGGGAACGTCAGGGAGCATCCTAAGGTGGAGGTCTCCTTGCTGCATCTTTACCATAGTCTGTCTCTGCTCCCCTAGGATGACCATGCCCATGGCCATGTCGATAATAGTAATCACAGCTACAGCTCGTGCATGGCCCATCTCTGGCCCCCAGCAACCCTGCCAGCTGGCTGCTGGTACATTTGGCAGATGGAGAAGCTGAGAGGAAAAGAGGGAAAGTTGTTAGCTGAAGATTTCACCACCCGGAAAAAGGTGGAGTGAGAATTTGAGCCCAGTTTGATTTACTCAAAGTGCACACATGTAATTAGCTTGGTATGCTACCCCTCAGCTTAGTCAAGGTCACAGCTAGTTGGGGACAGGACGAGGGTTTATCAGTGGGGCTGACATGCTCCAAACCCCGACTCGACCTGCTTCTAGCATTTATGTCCCAGAGATGCCTCTGAGACTCATCCACATTCTCCATCAGCACAGCAACATGTAGTAATGGTTATGACACTTTTTGATTTTCTTATATATAGAATGAGATAGTAATGTTGGCTTCATATAATAGTTACAAGGATTAAACCAGATAACGGTGTTTATATAAACATGCCAAACACGTTAGACTCTCCATGAAAACTGGTTTCATTTCTCCTCTCCCTTGACTCTTTCCCCTTCCTAACCCTGGTAGGAAAGAGAACTTAGATGTGTTGGAATATTCGCAGCATGACTTAGAACTACAAAGGGTTTCTGGTTAATTAACTCTCAGTTAATCAGATAATTCAATTAACCACAACACTCCTATTCCCCTGAGCAATTGGTTAATTCAAGTTTTATTGTATATAAAGCATTAGAGTGCCATCAAGTAACACTGCTTACACAAGAAAGGGAGGCAAAAAAGGAATTCCATGGAAGAAATGGCAGATCATATCATCTCTGAGTCAGCCTCGTTAGTCATCTCTTCACCTTCCTACCCCTTCCCTCTCCTAGGATCTTCATTCAGTGCATTTTCTAGACACTATGGCCAACAGCATCAAAGCTCCTGCCCCACCCAGGATTGGCTGCAGTTGGCTCTTCCTCTGACCAGCACCCACCACACCTTTATTTATGGACTCTATTCCTAACTTAGTGTATTAGGGTTCTCCAGAGAAACAGAATAATAGGATATATACAGATATATTGAAAGAGATGTATTGTAAGAGATTGGCTTACACGATTATAGAGACTGAGAAATCCCGTGGTCTACCATCTGCAAGCTGGAGGCCGAGGAGAGCCAATAGCATAGTTCTAGTGCAAACCTGAAGGCCTGAGAACCAGGGGAGGCAGAGGAGCCAGTGGTGTCAGCCCCAGCCTGAGTCTGAAGGCCTGAGAACCAGGAGCACTGATGTCCAAGGACAGGAGAAGTGGATGTCCCAGCTCAAGCAGACAGCAAATTTGCCCTTCCTCAGCTTTTTTTTTATATTGCCTATTTCTTTACCCATAGTTTCTACCCGCTTCCTAACTCTCCATGACAGGCCTTCTAGCCAAATACTCTTTTGAAATGTTCTCTTAAAGACAACAAAGGACACCTTGCAAAATCCAAATGACTTCATTTGTTCTCAACTTATCGGACCTCTGTAACATTTGACATTCTGAACATTTGCTCATTTATAAAAATGAGCATGTTACTTAATCATTGGTAGTGTTTCTTGAATTATTTAATACTCAAATTTTCTTAGAAAATGTGTCCTTTTCTAAGAAAAGGAGACTCATGGAGGATCTGGTAAGGTAGTGCATGAAAAAGACTTAGTTCCTCATGAAACGTATGGCAAATGCCCCACATGTTGCCTGTCATTATTGCTAATGACAATGATAGCAGGTGAGGCGTCAGGTGCCTGTGGATGGGCTCATGCAATATTCATTTTCAAAAACTAGTAAGCAGACTCTCCAAACTAGAAAAATTGAGCTTAACATGGATCCCAGGAAGAATTCTAGGAAACAGCTCTGTTAAAATGGTAGTATGTGGGGACTAGACAAAACACAGCAATCCTTAGGAACAAGCAGAGGCTCTTTAAAGACACATCATGTCAGATTTTCCACATTTTCCTTTTAACTACTTGCCAGACTGGCTAACCGGGGAAATGCTGTAGTAAAGAGTCTTGATTGGAAGAAGGCATTGGACAATGGCTCTCAGAATTTTATTGTCAATGAGTTGGGCAAGAAGTTTTCCTGTGACTTTCCATAGAGCTTTTAAGTATTTCATGTTTGCACCAGTGAACTTCACATGAGTAAAATTTACATCTGCATTTGTGGATGCCATGAGGGGGAGAGATCCAGAATGACATCAACAGACAGGGACTAGAAAGGTCTAAACAGACTGGAAATAGAAATAGAAATCATAATGTGATGAAAGTGAGAAGGAATAAACGTTAACTCATGCCTTGGAGTCCCAAAACCGACATCACAAACGTAGAGTGGACGTGGCATAGCATATAAGCTATGTGTGTGAAAATGCCCCAGCTCGTGACTGTAAAGGCAATAACAGCCTGGAACTGCCAGAGCATCTTTGTCACCAAGCATGGAGACCCTACCTGAAAATAAATCTCACCTGAGGAAACAGAAGGATGGAGATGAGAGAGAGATGCCTGATACAGCTGGAGCAGAGAGTCCAGATGTGCCTGAAGCAGATATAGTCCCAGGCCAGTTAAGTAAGCCAATAAATACCTTTATTTTTTTTTTTCCTCAAACAGTGTTTTTCAAAGTGTCGTCCCCAGACCAGCTGCAGTATCACTTGGGAACTTGTTAGAAATGCAGACCCTTGGTCCCCACTCAGGTCCCACGCAGACCTGAGGACTCGGGCACTGTAGAGGTGGGACCAGGAGTCTGCATTTTAACAAGGCTTCTAGGTGACTGTGATGTGCTCAATTAAGAACCCCTGCTCTCTGAGTCCCTAAACCACCCTGCTCCACCTGGAATGCAGGACGTGACAGCCACATGCTGGCAGCACTGTGGGCATCTGGGCTCATTGCTCTGACAACACTCAGAATTTTAAGCACAATTTCCCTGTAGAAACAAAGTGACCACAATGATTGAAAGTCTGGGAAATAACATCATAAGACTAACTAGGTGCCCAGAGCCACCAGATCAGATCAGGAACAACACAAGTCCTAAAGAATCAGCCCCCATCTCAGCTGCTAGACCTCCCATGCCTCTCCATGGTTTTCTGCCCTCTGCCCTGCCAGCTGAACTTGTGGGTCAGTCACTCTTAACCTTGGCTGCAATGTTGAAGTCACCTGGGGAATTTAAAGTGTTGCTGCCCGGGTACCACTCACAGAGAGTTGGAGTGAACTGGTCTGGGTATGGTCCGGCACCAGGATTTTTTAAAAGCTCTCCAGGTCATTCTAATGCATGGTCAAACTTGAGAACCACTGGCCCAGAGATATCCCCAGCCTTTTCTTCAACAGCTGTCTTTGGCCAGCTGCTTAGACTTATTCCTTTCACAGCTGTAGGAGCACCTTCTCAGCAAAGCAGTCCTTCTCTATTGGGCTGTTTCCACCAGCCCTGTCTTTTCCCCAAGTGTTGGACTGCATGAGGAATCTCAAGTTCACATGTCTGATGCACAATAAGCCAATCACTGAGACACTGGTGTTGGAGATAGAGAAAGGTTTATTTGAATTGGACAAAACTGAGAAGATGAGGGATAGGTTCTCTCAAATATGCCTTAAGGAAAGAAGAAAACAGGAGGTCTTTATAGAGCTAAGGGGCTTGGGTGGAGAAGTTTTGGAGAAATAAGGGGGAAATTCGTGTTCCTTTCACTCCAGATATGCCCTTGGGCAATCAGACTTCTGGGCAGCTGGGGGCTGGTTATCTGGTGATCTTAACTTCCTCAAAGGCATTCTTTTTCTTCTGCAAAACAAACTCATAAATCCTTGTAACCCTTGAGTTACCCCTCAGGTTAAACAAGAAAACAGCAAATTAACAAGATTAACTTCTTTTCATCTGTGTCTGTGTTGGGAACAAGATTGAAGGGTAATCATGTTATTATTGAATATTTACAGTAACTCTCAGGTACCCAGCTTCATTTCTACCCAGTATACTCACCAGCATTAGTTTCAGGAGCTAAGACCATGGTTCATAACTCAGGGAAAGGAAGGCAGCTGCTACACCCACTGTGTATGCCCAAATCTTATTTGCACAAGCTCCCTCCATGCTAGATTGAGGATCACTGCTGGTGTCTAAGAACACTCACTTAGAAGTCAGATATCCTGGGTTCAAATCCCAACCCTTTCACCTCTAAGCTTTGCAGCCCTAGGCAACTGACTCTTTCCAGCCTCAGCTTTTCACCTATAAAATGGGAATATATTAGTTTTCTACTGCTGTGTAACAAATTACCACATGCTGAGCAGCTTAAGACGACACCCATTTATCGGCTCACAGTTCTTCGGTCAGAAATCTAGGCACAGTGTGGCTGGCCTCTGCTCAGGGTCTCACAAAGCCAAAATTAAAAGGTCAGCAACTGTATTCTTATTGGAGCTCAAGGTCCACTTCCAAGATCATTCACGTTGTTGACAAATTCAGTTCCTTGTCTCTATGGGACTGAGGTCCCTGCCATCCCTCCCAGTTCCCAGCCAAAGGTCACTCTCAGCTACTAGACGATGTACTCAGATTCTTGCCTCTCCATCTTCCATCTTCAAAGCCAGCAGGAGAAGTTTCCTCATTGGCTCTCTCTCATGCTCTGTATCTCTGAATTCCTGTGGCTCTGACCTCTAGGCCCAGATTTTTAAAGAAAATAATTTTCATATGCTCATGTGATTAGGTCAGCCCCACCCTGATAATCTCCCTTTCTTAAAGTCTACGGACCAGCTAACTTGTCTAATCATGGGAATGAAGTCCATCATGTTCACAGTCCTGGGGATTATGTAGGTGTGTACACCAGCAATATGGATCTTGCAGGCCATTTTAGAACTGTGCCGACACCAGAGAAGAATAATAATACTTGGTTTGCAGGATTACTGTGAAAATAAAGATAAGGCCTTCTGAGCCTGAGCACAGTGCCAATCCCATAGCAAACATTCGATTAAATGTTGCTTTTCTTGGCAGTCTTATGAGTCAAAGATGTTCCAATCCCTGGGACTCCTTTTCAGAGACAGCCTTTGACGGCTCCTCCAGCTGAAATTCACCCTCACCCCACATGGGAGTTCAGCTCTCCACCCGCCACCCTCCAGCCTCATTCAGCCACGTTCCAGTGGCATGGATGCCCAGGAAGCACCAATGGATTGAACACCCACTTTAGAAGCACATGAGGATGTTTTGGCTGGAATGCCAAGACAGCGATTCCTGCTGGTCACATCTGAAATCAGCGCCACGCTCTTGTGAGGATTATGTTGATAGATCAGTATCTCCGCCTGTTGCCTTCAGAAGCACAATGTGAATACCGGAGCTGTCAGTGTTAATAACGCATTACAAGCCCGTCCTTTTTTTAAAAGCCGCTTCTAAAGGCACATAAAGAGAATCTAATTGAAAACATCATATACAATCTTCTCTGAGCAGAAGCTACAGCATAAATATTTAGTAACAAAATTCTGTTTTGTTTTATACCTCTCCCCCTAAATTATTTACAGGAAAAATTCAAAATGCCTGCTAATTCCCCCTTCAAGAGTTCTTTTTTCTTATAAACCCGTGACTGGGATTTGAGGGGCCGTGATGTTATTTTTTGCTTTGCAGCCAACTCTCAAAGTGACCTCAAGCAGGGCTCTTTCTCTCTCTGGACCTCAGGTTCTTCATCCGTGGATGAGCTGGTACAGTTAAGTGATCCCTGAGCTTCCTTTAAGTTCTAGAATCCCATGAAATAATCCCCGAATACTCCTGTCTACACCCTTCCCTCTCTGAGTGCCCAGAGTGCCCAGCAAAGCGTGCAGTCCTCCTACAGCAATGTCCCGCCAGGTGTGTGGTGTCTCTCCAGGTGGACTCTGAGGCCCTGGAGGCCTCCGGCTGTTAGATATTTCATTCGTTTCCTTCTCAGATACTCACTGTGTGCCAACTCTGGGTCATATATTGTGCCAGGCCCAGAGGCTACAGTGATGGATAAGACGCAGTCTCATCCCACAGGACATCATAGTCCAGTAAAACTCAGGTTGCAAGCATGTGATTGCAGTACAGCTTTGGATATGTTTTAGAGGATGGCACTGGTCACAGGGCTCAGGAAGAAGGTGTGGAGGACGGAAGGAAAGGAGGCTGAGATGATACTCGGTGTTGAGGGAGGGAGGGAAGGTGACAAATGCACAGCAGAGGACATTCCAGCAGTTGGTATGCAGAAGATGCAAAGCCTTGGGTATGGCTGAAGGAGAGAGCTTGAGGGAGCTGGGAGGGAGGAGACAACGGAGAGGCAGGTAAAAGCCAGGTCTGGAGGCTTTGGGAGACAAGCTAAGGATCTTGGGTTGAGTCTTGCAGACATTGGGGAGCCCTCCTAAGGACTTAAAGTGGAGGAGTAACAGGGGAGATTGATGTTTTAGAAAAGTTAGTCTCTCAGCCAGTGCCCACTGCAATGCATGACTCCAGGGAGCAACTTTCACATCATATCTGAGGTCAACGGTGCCCCCAAAACTCCACAGCATATAATGTGACTAGGGCCCTGGAGTCAGGGAGCTCAGCAGCTCTGAAGACCGCAGTGACAAGCGTGGCCTGGAGGGCCAAGACTAAAGGAGGGAGAAGTCAGGGGGCTGCTGGCATGGCCTAAGAGAAAGAGAATGAATTCAGAACCAAAGCTACCGCAGCAGGTAGCTTCTTTCATAACCCAGAGCACCAAGCTGCAGTCTGGACTCAGGAATTAGTACTTGATCAGAGTATCCAAGTGGGTTATAAGCAATGCAACAAGACCTCAAGTCAGGCATGCAGCAGGAGGACGGCTGGAAATGGTTGGAAACGTACCTGGTCTCCTCTTCTCTGCAGACACTGGGAATCCCACACGCCTCTACAAAGGGCCTCCAAGCAGGTTTGGAAGTTCTCACGGGACCTGCAGCCCTGACTGAAGACCAGACCTCCCTCCTCCCAGAGCACTTTCTTCCACTGAGCAGGCAGCCGCTGGAGCCCCATGCAGGAAGCTGGGAGGAAGGAAGCAAGCCTGGAGGTCCAGCCAAGGGCGGGAACCCCACCAGGCGGCAGGGTGGAGGATGGCACTGCCCCAGCACCCTCACCCAGAGTCGCTGAGTCCCACAGCCCTCTCATCCTGAAAGCCCTTGGTTTGGAAGGAGAAAGAGCCAAAGCCAAGGGCCTGGGCTGAACCATAAATCAGAAGCAGGTGTCCTTTGAAGTTCATTTATTCTCCAAGGGAGGTAAAGCAAGAGGCATGTGAGGGCCTCGCAGAATACTGTGACATTACCAAAAAAAATCCATCAGGAAACCAGCCCAGAAAGCCTCATCCTTAAAGATCTCTCAAATGAATAGCATCATGCCCATTTTTCATTATGACCCAGCACTGATGGTAATGGAAAGGGTGCCCACGCAGCTGATGGCCATAAAGCACCGACCCTTCCCTCCTAGTAATTGTGTGATCAAATTATGAAGGCCTCTGAGCCAGCACATCTTAGCTTTTATGATGCGGTGGAAGACCTGTTGATCCCTGCTGGGGGAGGAAGCAAAGGACCCTGGGAGGCATCTCTGGCTACCATCTGCAAGGGATGCTCTTCACCCCTCTCTCCTTTCCCTTTGAGTTGTCAGAGGCAGAAGATCCTCTTTGACATACAGAGGGCAGCATTTTCTGGATTGGCATTGCCAGTCGTTTTGCAGCAGCCTTGTAGAGATGAGGAACCCTGAGCTTTACATTCAGTTTCCTATCATCATGCATTCCCATTTGTAATAGGGAATGTGCCCTCTCCTGGAGTGATTTCTTCTACTTCCCTGGATACGTTTAGATCTCCGAAATCTGTGAACACAAATTGAGGTCACATTTCCATTAATGCCCTAAGAAAAATGATCTGAAGCCCTGCCTGCCCATGCAAATCTGGGGGCCCCTCATGTGTGTGCACCCTGAGGTTTTGAGAGACCCAGGGGCGACCCATGATGCCTGAAGGCATCTGCTCCTGTTCCTGTACCACATGTCTGCATCAGCCCTCCTCTCTGCATCCCCTGCTGAGGAAATCCTCCTTGAGAGCCCGTGGCGCCAGCTCCCATCCTCCCAAAGACAAGGATCTGGAAGAACAACTGCCCCGACCACCAGGAGCCTCACTTTGTCGTCTGGGTTCTGAAGCAGCACGGCTCACCCAGCATCTCACACATGTCCTCACGAAAGCTGGCCTCAGCTTCTGGATAGAGCCTCTATCACCCTGTGGAAAGAACCGCTGTCATCCACGGATAGCCGTGATCAAGCCTCCCCCAGCCCTCTCCACCCGATCCACGTACCTAAAAGCTGCCACATCTTCTTGCCAGTCAGCAAAACTATCTGCGTGTAAGTGCTGCTCAAACCTCACTTACAAATGCAGCAATTCTCTAAAGGAACAATCGGAAGCGCTACCCTCTGCCTGTGCCCTAGCCACCATGTGAGTCAGCATTTCAGCTAGCTGTGCGCTTTGCAGACACTGTGCACTGATTTCCCTGGTTGCTCTTTGAGTTGGGTGCTGGGCCTCGAGCTCGGTACAGTTGGAATGTTCTAGAACACGCTGGTAAACACTGAGCTGGAAGATAAAAAGGGACACCACTGTCGCACGAACATGACATAGCAAGCTGTTTCAGTATGTGTCTCATTGCTGCTTTACAGCCAGATCTACTGCTACCCACTTCCTTTGCTCTAGCCACACTCAGCTACGCACCATTCCCAACAATCCACGCACTTCCAAGCCTACACTTCCTCTGCTTGAAAGGTCCTTTCCTCTCCACTAAGTGAAATTATATTCATCCTCCAAGACGCAGCTTAGATGCCACCTCCTCTGTGGCATCTGCCAGACAGATTGGGTTTAGCTAACAGGGCATTGGCCAGAACCTGTTTATTTACAGAAGGGAAGGTGGTGGGAGATACAGGAGGCAAGACAGTGATGGAGGGGTGTGCCAGGTTAGACAGAAGAGGATGAAACAGGGCACAGGTAGAGTCATAGGCTCCTCTGAAGAACATTTTCAAGGATTGTTCTAGAGAGATTACTAAGAGAACAACACTTTGCTAACTCTCTGTCCCTGGAAGATTCAGAAGCCATGACCTCAAATGCATTTGACTCATGGGGTCCACAGCACTCAATGCTTTCAGAGTCTCCTTCTACCCCCACCCCACACACTGGGGTAAAACAAGCTGCTCTCCCACCCCACCACTAAAAGAGTCCCTCCTCTTCAGACCTAGTATGTGCCTCCACGTTCTGACCTGCTCCTCGCCTCAACCCTTCTCATTCTCTCATTACTTGGCTACTGTTCATCTCACCTTGACCTTTAAGCCCCATGCGTTCCTTTTGCTTTGACTTGTCTTCCAACTACAGTTTTGCTTTTTTAGGGTTTTTTTCCTCTCCTCTTTGGCTCAAAATGTGTGTGCATAGCTTTTTTTCTTTTTCTTTTTTTCCTACTGTGGTAAAATACATATAACATAAAACTTACCACTTTAATCATTTTAAGAAGAACAATTCAGTGGCACTAAGTATATTTGCAGTGTTATGTAACAACATCACTATCTAGCTGCAGAACTTTTTCATCAACTCCGATGGAAACCAGGTGCCCATTAACAGTCACTTCCTATTCCCCCTCCCCCAGCTCCTGGCAACCACTAATCCACTTTCTGTCTCCATGGATTGCTATTTCATCTTAATGGAATTACGCAATATATGGTCCTTTGCAACTGGCTTCTTTCACTTACCATAACGTTTTCAAGGTTCATCCATGCTGCAGCATGTATTAGTACTCCAGTCCTTTTCAGGGCTGGGTAATATTCCATTGTATAGCTGTACCACATTTTGTTTACGCATTCATTTGTTGGCCCGGCATTTGGGTTGTTTCTATCTTTTGGCGATTGCGAGCGGTGCCACTGTGGACATTCACGTACAAGTTCTTACTTGAACACCTATTTTCAGTTCTTTTAGGTATATACCTAGAAGCAGAACTGCTGGCTCACATGGTAATTTTATGAGTAATTCATTGAGTAACGACTAAACTGGTTTCGTGGATAACATAAATAATGTCCTTCCCACTCAATATTCCAGAGGATCATTCTTGCAGATGCTGGCTTAAGGGCAGCACCTGGGACTTGGAGAGAAAAGCAACACTTGCCTTGGTTTATTGGAGGACATCTTGTATTTCCCCAATCTTTCTGCCTTTGGATGGGAGGTGCCATTTCCTGACAATCAGTACATGGCTCCAGAGCCTCCACAGCAGGGGCAGAGAGGGCTGGAGGCATGCACAGGCTTTTATAAATCTAGTGCGGCATACTTGACTTCCTCCTGAATCGTATTTGGTCAGATCTCAGTCGCATGATCTCAACTTACCAGCAAGTATGGAGGGAAAGTGTTCTCTCCCTGCATGCTGGGGAAGAGGAAAATGAATCAGGTTTGGTGAAGATAGCCATGTCTCTGGGGCCTGGAAGGAGGGGCAGGAGAAAGGATTTGGATGGGCAGCAGAGTGAGACAGAGAATAGTGGCCATTCCTAGTGACCCGGAGGTGGGGGAGGGGCTCACACTGTGCCCCAGAGCACCCTTTCTGAGACATGTCCAAGGCGAGAGTGGTTTCACAGGGTTTTAGAGCTGGAAAGAGCCAGAAATGTCATCTTAGCCAATCCTACCATTTTACAGAAGAAGAAACCGAGGCCCAGAATGGGGAAGTGACTTGCTCACAGCTCATTGCCCACTGGCCAAGCATCTTGCTGGACAGAAAAGCATTTCCCCCAACAAGCCACTGCTCATCTCCAAAAAACATAGGAGCTACACCAGGCCACCTCTGCTGAAACTGAAACACACTCCTGGTGCCTTAGGGACATGCAGCAAGACCAATTACATTCTTATCACCCCCGGAAGCCAGGCGGCATTTGAAACTCTCACTATCCTAGGAGACCACCTAGGAGACTACACTGGTTTGTCTCGTGATTCTCACCCCCATTCACTTCCATCATGCTGACAGCCTCTCTGTGACAGCACTCCAGCTATTTTTCCTAGTGAAAGGCATGAAGTTCAGGAAAAACTGACCTGACAGGTTGAAATAAAAACAAGACTAGTGGAACGATTGCCAGAATCTTGTGACTATTTGAGAGTAGTTCAATAATGCGAAATATTAATCTGAATAACAGGAGGCCATAGCGTAAGATTATTACAATAATGACAAAACCAATGATCATTGTTGAGTCATACAACACAAACCCAACAGAGAAAAGAAGCTCTGGATTCCAGAGTGTGCGTGACTTGACAATTTCATATCCCTTACACCTCTCACTAGGTGTGATTTTTAGTTGATCTATCTTTCATCTCAGACAGTAACCTTTAATGGAGTTAATTAATGGAACATTTTTAAAGTCCCCTTGTAATTTTTTTGATTATAGTTATAAAATATACCATAGTAACCTTTCCTGCTTTAGTGATTACTGGTGTGTGAAATTCCAATTATTTCCTCTTTGTGAACAATCACCTTTAAAGAAAGTCTCCCTGGTTGTTGTTATGTGGCTTTTGGTTTGATAACAGAAATTATAAACCACCACAGCCCACTATTACAGGCCATGAAATCCATGTCATGTAGCGTTGCGTGTAATTACATACTGTCTCAAATTGCCATCTCTCCATTGTCAGCCTGCATTGTGACTATCTGTTTATATGTCCGCTTCCTCCACTAGATTCAGAAACAATCAAGGGCAAACACCTGCAATATGTAATTCATCTCTGAACCCCTAGTGGCAAGCAGAGGTCTACCCTACCAGACTCTTATTTCTTCCATAGACGGATGGTTGGATAGGAATCAGATACCATTTGGAATGTTCACTTCTTTTGCTCAATCAAAAAATGCTTCTCCCTTCAAGCATTTTGTTTCTATGTATAATACTGGTTTGTTTGATTTCTTTTTCTTTCAATCCAATCTGGAGGAAATGATCCTAAATGTCAAAAAGATTTATCTCTGAATAGCAAGACAAATGGTGGCTTTTATTTTCTTCTTCATACTATTTTGTATTTTTCAAATCCTTTCCAATGAGTATATAGCTTTTTTCCAATCTGAACATATTTAATAAAGGAACTCTCTAAGTTTTAATTAAGAAAATTTGATCTTAAAGAAAAAAAATGTGAGAACAGCTACTATGTGCAAAGAATGATGAATGGAGGCCAGTGCAGACCGCCCTCTAGGTGGGAGGTGGCAGTCACACATTCAATATCGCTCTCTGTTGTTACTAACTGCCTGGACCACCTTGAATCAGTCGTGTCAGGACTCTGGTCCTGGTTTCTCATCTATAAAATTAGGGTGGTAGATGCCAGGATCTCTAAAGTCCCATGTAGATCTCCAATTTTATGGTTTAAATAACTAATTTTCCATAAGAAGTAACTCACAGCATTAGTGAGACCTGGATACATTTATCTGACAATGCGCTTGGATGGTGAGATTGCTTCTTGTTGGGGAATAAGGTCAAGTTTCATGAAGAAAGTGATAATAGAGTTGGGTTGGAAGAATGGGCAGGATGTTAACCTGCAATCCTCATTGGGGAAGGGCTATGCAGAAGGAAGCTGCAGGAGCAGAGGCATGGGCAGAGGGGAGAGCAAGGGAGTGTAAGGGAAAAGTGAACTGGCTGCAAGTCAAGAAGCCATGGAGGGAAGGCTGACAAGGCCATCTCAGGTTGAACCACGTGCTTGACAAGTAGAAACCCTCGCGGTGGCAGAGCTAAGATTATATGGCTAAATCTTTGCCTAAAATAAAGCCATGGTGTGGCTGAAATGATGGAGCAGCACAGGTCACAGTAGAAGCCTCTTAGCCAGCAAGATTGGGATTATGGCAAAAAATGGATTAGACATGGAATCATAAAAGATGAGGCAAGCACACCTGCAATATCACATTTTAACTTAAAGCCTACACATCTGCAGCCACGCTTTGAGTTCATGCTCGCTCCTTGGAGTTCTACCTGATTTCCGAATCTCCAGTTTTATTTGCTTGAAGTGGAACAGAAACTTAAAGCGACTGGAACCCAGTATCCTTCCAGACTTACATAATCTTCCCTAAAATTTTATACTTGCTTTGCCTGCCCTCAATTTGACAGCAGTTTTTAAGCAATTTGCCTTTATTAAGTCTTTCCCAAGCATTCAACTTAATTTCCATGGAAGTGACAACTCTCTTGCTTTCATACTCACATTCCATGAGTACTGCAATATTTACCTAATTCCATAATTGCTATAACAACTATATTTTGCATGAACAGGTTTGGGACAAGCGTAATCGACTCTTGATAAGCATACAGTTTCCCTGACTGAAACAGCTGTGAGCCTCGGTGGGCCAAGGGCGTTGGTCAGCAGGTTTTACAGAGGACAAGAGAGCATCGGCTGGCACAGCAGCGGGGTAGGTAGAGGTCAGTAAGGAGTGTGGAATGCCAGTAAATGTTTAACAACTGGCTCTGGGTGGGGGGCTGGTTTGTGGTGTTTGCAGATTTCTGTGGTGTCCATACTCTCAAGGTGACATCACTGAACGCGAAGCTGGGAAGAGATGTGTACAGTCAGCTCTCGTGCCTGACAAAAGGCAGCTCCAGCACACCCTGGCAAAGAGCATACTTTGGCCACGAGAGATCTCTCCAAGGGGACATGAAGCAAGCAAAGAGGATCTCGAGAATTTTCAGGTTTATGCCTTTCAAATACTTTACATTTTTTTTTAATCCTAAGGAAATATTTTCGTAAATAACCTTTCAGCCGTCACACCTGGCTTAACTCTGCTATGTCTGTACCTTTCTCTGCTCCCCATCACTGTGCTGATACCTGCAACCTACTATAAGGTGGGAAAGCCTCCTGACTCACCTGCATCATTCGACTGACCTCAAACTCAAAATAAATCCCCAGGATGTGAGAGAAAGGAAACCCTGGGATGGACCAGAACAGGGGCAGGCCAGACCTCATCCTGGTGTGCAAAGGGGACGGCTGAGGAAGTGGAGCTGGAAAGGGAGGGAATGGAGTCTGCTATAGACTGAAATGTGTGTGTCCTCCCAAAATTCCTAGGTTGAAACCTAACCTCAAGCTGATGGTATTAGGAAGAGGAGCCTTTAGGAGGTGATTAGATTACGAGGGTGGAGCCCTCATGAATGGGATTTGTGCCCCTACAAAAGAGACCCCAGAGAGCTCCCTTGCCCTTCTGCCATGTGCAGACCTGGCAAGAGGATGGCTGTCTATGAGACAGGAAGCAGGCTCTCAGCAGACGCTGGCTATCCTGGCACCTTGGTCTTGGACTCCCCAGCCTCTAGAACTGTGAGAAATAACTGTTCGTTGTTTAAGCCTCCCAGTTTATGATATTTGTATTATAGCAGCCTGAACAGACTAAGACAGAATCCGATGCCTAAGGAGACAGGGCTGGGGGTCTCTGCCACACGTGCACAGGTTTCTCTGAGCCCACCCACATCTACCCAAGTTTTGTGTAGGAAGGCCCTCAAAGATAGGTGCCATTTGCTCTCTGGGATTTGCCAAAAACACCACTCCTGCAGCGGCTTTTCCTACGTGCCTACCAAGAGCCAGGTGGACACTGTGCAAGGACCGCCCTAGGCCTTCCCAAGCGGTAAAGGAGCAGAGTGAAATTGCTCAGCGGTTTTCAACATCTCACGTGTTATATACTACCTGCTACTCCATCAAAGAACCGAGGTCTCAAATCAAGTGAAACCAAAAACCCACATTTTCCTCAGGAGGAAATGAATGTGTTTACAAATATACTATGGTAGCTGTCATTTATGGAGCTAAGGACTCCAACCGGCACAGTGCTTTTGTTAATGCTTTACAGCCAGAGTGAACAAAGCAGCAATTCCAGGAGTAATCAGTGATTGTTACAAATCTGGTAACCATAAATGTTGTTATTATTATGGCAATTATTTTAAAACGCATGAGTTAAAAAGCAATTGTCATAGTCATGAGGTAGGGACCGTTGAGGATAAGAGAATTCTCAGAAATCGTCATAAAGACCCTCTGACGCTCCCTGGACTCCGTTCCTCACCTGCTGCCTGTGTGAGCACTGGATTGATACCCACCGAGGACTGGATGGTCCAGGGAATCTCCCCATTCATCTCGGTCATTTCTCCAGATTCTGATTCTCAGAGGGTTATCTTGCATCCCCTCCGAGGAAAGCCAGCTTGCCCGACTCTAGCACTTAGCCAGCCTTCCTCCAGCAGAGCCTCAGCCCCATTCCTTCCTCAGGAGGTCTCCCTCTGCAGCAGGATGGCTGACGGCTGGAGCAGGTCTCCTACCACCAACTTGGGTGGTGGCAAGTGTCCTACAGCAGACCCCTGCTTGGTAAAGTTGTCACTGGTGTAATCACAGGCCTCCCTAGACCTGGACCCCAAAAGTCATCCTCTCCCCGTCCTGAGATCCCCTGTTGGGACCCAGACACCTGCAAATGGAGTCCCCTTCCAGCCCAGCGTACCTTCCCTTTGGTCCCAGGCTGGTTGGCCTCACATTCTTTCCATTTCCCTAAAAAAGCCCCGGAAAACTAGACTCCTTCTTCTGTCCCTCTGTCCTGGATCTTCCTCCTGCACAAAGCTAGGGGCCCAGCATCTCCAGGTGCTGTAGGAGAATGGAAGGGGGAAAGACCAAGGGACACAAGGAAATATGTTTTTGGAGAAGCAGCAATTAATACTCTCAAAATGTTATGCTACCATACTTTGAGATGTCACTGGGGTGGGTGTGGGTGATGAGACCCCAAAGGATATGCTCAAATTACCACAGTGGAGCCGTGATCCACCTGTGAAGGAGGGGGGCTCAGGCAGCCCTCCCCTCACCATGTTTCCTAGATGATATTGAGCAGAATTGTCAACACAGGCCTTTGGCGGGTGTCTCCACCCCAGCCACCAAGGCTCTAGAGAGGGTTCTCCCCTCCCTGAAAGATGCCTCTGAAACAAACTCAGACATCCTTTTGTTTTCAGAACAATACCAGTTAATCTCCACGGGAGGAAAAGTGCCCTCTAGTTCCAACCTGAGAAGGCAGGGGCTGTGAGCACCTCCAGGAAGAACTACAGGAAGCAGGTAGGAGCCCACAGCACAGGCCTGGGCTCCCAAGATGCCCAGGAGGCGGGGTAGCCGGCCCAGCGCCTTGGCAGCCTGAGGGCCAAGCTCCCTGAAACCCCTGTAGTCTCAGTTAACCTCTCTCCCTCCCTCACATCCTGCCTCTTTCCATCCATCCCTACCTCCGTGTCTTAGTCTCTTCAGGCTGCTGTAACAAAATACCACAGACTAGGTGGCTAGTAAACCACAGACACTTATTTCTCACAGTTCTAGGGGCTGTCCGAGGTCCGGATGCCGTCATGGTTGGCTGAGGGCTGTCCTCCAGGTCACAGGCCTCTTGTTGCATCTTCACTTGGCAGGAGGAACGAGGGGCTTTCTAGAGCCTCTTATGCAAGGGCCCCAATCCCACACAGAAGGGTGCCACCCTATGACTCAAGCACCTCTCAAAGGCCCTACCTATTAATACCATCGCCTTTGGATGTTAGGATTTCAACCTATGAATTTGGGGGAGACACAAACCTTCAGACCATAGCATCACGCCCCTGGTCCCCCAAAGTTTATGTCCTCCTCACGCGCATAATGCATCCATTCCATTCCAACAACCCCAAAACTCTTAACTCGCTCCAGCATCAACATAGCAGTCTAAAAGCCAAAGTCTCATCGAAATATCTAAATCAGATGTGGGTGAGACTCAAGGTGTGATTGATTCTCTAGCAAATTCCCCTCCAGCTGTGAAGCTCTAAAATCAAACAAGTTATGTGCTTCCAAAGTACAGTGGTGGGACAGGCAGCGGACAGACATTCCCATTCCAAAGGGGAGAAATAGAAGAGCAGGGAGGGCTGACAGGTCTCCAGCCAGTCCAAAATCCGACCAGGTCAACAGCACGAATCTTCAGGCTTGAGAGCAATCCTCTCTAACTTTATGCTCTGCCCTCTAAGGCAGGGTTCACACCTTCCAGACAGGCTGGAGTCTTCCTGTCCCCATGGCTTTGCTGGGAGCAGCCCACAGCAGCTCTCCCAGACTGCAATGGCACACTGGTGGCTCTACACCTCTGGGGTCACTTGGGCAGCCCTGCCCCCGCAGTTCCACTGGGCAGCAGTCTTGTCCCCAAGGTTTTGGGGGACATTGCCACCACAACTTCGGGTAGGGGTGTTCTGGCCTGTTGAAACCCAGGCAATGCTCTCTTACTTTTTGAAAATGGAGGCAGCCCTGATGATCTCTGAATTGCCTTTGGGGTCCTTCCTCCCCTGCCTTGAAGGACATCACAGGATCACTGCTGCCTAGCTCTACAGTCCCGTCTGTAAAAGCTAATCCAATAGCTTTCCTTCACTTCTTCCTGTCTTCTCCCTTAGTTCGAACTGGCTGTTTTCCTGCTGGGGTGAATGCACATGCCTGTGGCTCACCCCCACACCCATCTCCTAATCAAAGGACCCTTGGCCACACCCTTAGTGTTCGCTTATGAGCATGCTTTCTCATTTTTTGCAATATGGGTAGGCTGAGAATTTTCCAAGTTTTTAGCTTCTGCTTCCCTCTGGATTAACAATTCTGTCTTTAAGTCATTTCCCCCTTTTTGCCTTTTATTATAAGTGTTCAATAGAAGCCAGTCCACACCTTCAACATACCTTCTGTTGTTTAGAAATAGCCTCCGCCAAATATCCAGTGTCACTGCTCACAGGTTCTACCTTCCACAAAACACCAGCCAGTGTTTTGAACACAACGCAGCCAAGCTCTTTGCCACTGTGTAACAAGGATCACCTCTCCTCCAGTTTCCAATAACATGTCTGTCCATATTCCTAGGAACACGCTGTTTATGATTTAGGTATTCTCTGGGAAGATTGAGCCTCGCTCTATAGCTGTCCTCTTCTTCTGAGCTCTCACCAGAATTTCTTTTAACATGCATTCGTGGCAATGCAGGCTTTTTCTAGCAGCCACCTCCAGACTCTTCCAGCCTCTGCCCGTCACCCCGTTCCAAAGCTGCTTCCACATTTTTCGGCATTTGTTATAGCAACATCTCATTTTTTTGTGCCAGTTTCTGTCTTAGTCTGTTCAGGCTGCTATAACAAAATACCACAGACCAGGTAGCTTATGAAAAAAGAACTCTATTCTCACAGTTCTGGAGCCTGGAAGGCCAAGATCAGAATGCCAGCGTGGTCAGATGAGGGCTCTCTTCTGGGTCTCAGACTTCTTGCATCCTCAGATGGTGGAAGGACTTGGGAGCTCTGTGGAGCCGTTTTTATTAGGGTACTAATCCCCTTCACAAGGGTTCTACCCTCATGACTTAAGCCCTACCTACTAATACCATCACGTTTGGGGGTTAGGATTTCAACATATGAGTTTTGGGGGAACACAAACATTCAGACCATAGCAGCGATGGTGGTTTTTTTCACTAATGTGTTTTCTCTAATCAGATCTGGAAGGTTCTGGAAAGGTGATCCTAGCATTGTTCCAAGGGTTCTGCTATGTGGCAGTTGGTTTGAGTCCACTGGTTCCCTGCATAAGCCTGTGGGTTAACAGATTGTTGTGTGTCAGGCTTTCTAAGGGACATCTGCTGATCTTCCTAGGAGGTTGAATGGGGTAAGGGAGAACTCGGGGCTGGAATGGGAAGGACTTTGGGATTCAAGCAGAGCCTTCTGCTGAGTAAATGAGGTGACAAGACATTTAGTGTCTTAGATTTGGGCCATGGATTACTTTCACAGACAGCTTTGAGTGAGCTTTTCCTATATCCCATTTAAAAAGTAAAGATGGGAAAGACAGATAAAATAATAGAGAACAGGTGTGCTCTAGAAAAAAATATATAAACAATGAAAAACTATCAGTTATAATAATGACTAAGAACCTGTTTTTCCCCTACCAATTTGGTAAAGATTAAAAATGAATAAATGTCTAATGCAGATGAGAATGCAATGATATAGGCATCTTATCTACTACTTATTAGGGTCTAAATAAGTGTGGTAGGGAGAATAATGCCCCGCCACAAGATGTCTATGTCCCAATCCCCAGAACCTGTGGACATGTCACATTATATGGCATGGGTGGGTTAAGATTGTAGAGGGAATTGAGATTGCTAATAAACTGACCTTAAACTAAGGAGATTATCCTGGATTATCTGGGTAGGTTCAATATAACAAGGGCCAGTAGATGTGGACAAGGGAGGCAGAAGAGAAGGTCAGAGTGATGAGATGTGAGCAGGACTCAACCCACCATTCCTGGCTTTGAAGATGGAGGAAGGGCCCACAAGCCAAGGATGTAGGTGACCTCTAAAGGCTGAAAAAGGCAAGGAAATGGGTTTTCTCTCAGAACTTTCAGAGCATGAAATGAACATTTATTCATTTTCAATCTTCTGAGAGTTCTGAGAGAGAACCCATTTCATAAAACCAAATCTAGGTTCACATATGAAAGAGCAAAATGCCAATACTAGTTATCTCTGGGCACCAAGATTATGGGTTAAATTTCTTTCTCAAAATTTTTTTTCTATTTTCTAAATAACCCATAATAAACTTGCTTTATTTTTCTCATTAAGAAGAAATTTTAAATAAAAATCCATAAAATAAAATGAGAGAAAACAAAAATCTCTAGGATGCCTAACAAGGATATTTTATAAAAGAAAAAAAAATACGGGAAGTGACAAAATTCCTTGTGTGTCTGCGAATGGAGGCAGTTTTGTGTCTTAAAGAAAACAGTATCTTAGAGTCCTGGAATGTCCATCTAAAGGGCTCTTACGAATCCCACTAGTCCATGCCCAACTCTGGTCTGAATCTCCTCTTTGTCTCTTTGTGAGACAAAAACTGAATTAGGTTTTCCTATGAGGAGCACTGGGTATGGGAAGCCCTGTGCCTTGCCTCTCAAGGCTGCCAAGGACCTGTGGCCTGGATGCTGAGAGGGGAACCGTGTTCACTGGGCAGGCTCAGTTCCAGTTGCCCCCATACATTGCTGGGCTGTGAGGTCTCTGAGGAAGGAAGCATCTCTGTTTCCTTCCCAGATGTGCCAAGTACATAATAGGCACTCAATAAATATTTCCTGTGGGATTAGTCAAGGTCAAGGGGTGAAGCTCGTTCAGAGCAGGACCAGGGTTAGCAGTGTCTGACCCACAAGTCAGGTGGCCAGCCCTGTCCTCCACACCATCCAAAGGGATGTGACAAGCTGTGGCTAACTTCCTCATACAGAGAGCAGACTCTGGATACTTGAGGGAAACTGCTCTTGTGGGTTCAAATGAGGTAGAAACACAGCTAGTTCCTCGGAGTGAGTTAGAGAGGGGAGATATGAGAAGTGTCTTCATGGCCACTTCCCTGCCCTGGTCGGGAGCAACTCAAGGTCAGGCCCCCATGACTGTAACCGGACTGACGGGCGGCAGGCTATGATGATCACAGGCATTGGCCAAAGTCTTATTTGCATGTGACCAAAACAAGGAAGTTCTTGCCTGATGTAGTTGTGAGGGGCGAGAGTAGCGTTGGCATCTCAATGCCAGGGCTCAAGCTCCATCTTCAGGGTCATCTGATCTCCCTCCCCTCCTGGCTCTGCTTCTTTCTGTACTTTGGCCTCATTCTTTTGCTGCAGATGGGTTTCTTCCACGTTGTAGGGAAGATGGCACCTGGTGACCCAAGAGTCACATCCTCTAACCCCATGATCCCAAGGGCTAAAGTCAGTCCTCCTGACTGCACCCGGCAGAAGAATCCTGGGAGGGAACTCTGACCTGCCCAACTAGAATCATGAGCTCATGCCTGAACTGATCACCACAGCCAGAAAGGTGGAGCCCTTCAAACAGCCAGACCCAGTCAGCCGCCTGCTCCTCAGCAGGAAATGAGACCACAGCTCTGCAACTGACCGCCCCTCCAGAGCCATTTGGAATTTGGGGGTGGGAGGTAGTTTCTGGATGGGAAGGGGATGCCTGGCAGCCCTAAACAACAAATATCTTTGACAAATCCTAACTGTTCTTCCTACCTTGGCCCCCTCCCCATCACTCAGTCAGCCCTCTATTTTTACACGAAGCATCTCTACCTTCTGCATATTCCAGCTCTTCAGAGTTTCAATCACGGCCTGTTAATTAGGCCTCTTCCTCACCGTGCTTCGGTGCCTTTGGTTCTGTGACACAGGGCTGCAGGGAAAAGCAGCTAAAGAGGACTAATTAAGACTCGGAGTGCTTTCAATAATGTACATGGAAATGAACAAATTAACTGACGATGCCAAAAAGGCAATATTGCCCCAGTGGGGATTCCACATATAGAGATAACACTAAGGCGTGCAATAGTCATTGAGAGGAAACTATGAATTATGAGTGATATTCAGTCCCATTACCTCTGAGGTGTCAGCCGTAATAGCAGGAAAATGTCATAAGACGTTAGGAGACAAAACAAACTGAGGTGAAGAAAGCCCTAGCGGGAGAAGCAGAGCGAAGGAAGCAGTGAGAACCTGAGCTGGGCAGGTTTTGCTTTCAGTTAACTGATAAGTCCCAGCAAAAATGGCCTCTTGCTGCAGACCAGTCTTTGCAATATGTGGCATTCCACTTGATGAAAGACTCCTTTTCTGTCTGTTTGGCTTGGCTAATATTGAGGAAGACAGCTCTACACTCTTGTAGAAGATCCAGTGGGGTCTGCTAGGGGTATGTTTAAGACAATGGGCCTCTAAATGCCATCCCTGGACCATCAGCATCAACGTCATCTGGGAACTTCTTAGAAATGCACATTCTCAAGACCCACTCCAAACCCACGCTGGGGTGGGGGTCCAGCAATTTATATTTTAACCAGGCTTCCAGTGCAGGAGATTCTGATTCAGGCTCAAGTTCAAGAATGACTGGTCTCAAAATAGGGGCCCAAGATCTGGTCCAAGTTGTGCCAATTACAAGCTGATTTGACCACTTAGCCCCAAACATAATAGTCCCCGCCCTGCCTCCCTCACCAGGTTTCCAAGAGAATCTGATGAGACAATTGATATCACTGAAACCAGTGGAGACTGACACAGATATGACAAATTATAACGACTTCTGTTTCAGACACAGATGGTCCTGCTAAACCAAGGATCCCAGTTGGGAGGCACAGGGCAAGATAGTGCAAAGGTGAATAAATGATGTGGTGTGAAACTTGGATTTCTGGAAAACATCGCAATTTTCACTTCCCAAACAAAGGGTCTTAAAAAAGGTTTGCTGGCTCTCAAACACCTTCCCCTAGACAGCTTTCTGATGAGTTAAGTGTAAAGGTATCAGAAGCATCTGGTTCTCATTTCCCTTTGAATTCATAGGAGCATAAAGATGAAAAAGAACTGGGCCTGGAGACAAGCACTTTGCCAAAGCCCCTCCAGAGTTGAAATGACTCCAGGTGCTCAGCCTGGGACATGTGGTTGGGCTGTTCATCCAGTCAAAGGCCAAGTCCTCCGGGAGCCAACCAGAGCAGAAGATGGAGCCATCCTGGGCCTGCCAAGATGGCGGCCCTGGGGCTCCTGGAGAAGGGAGAGGTGGGGCCTGGCCAGATGTAAACTCTGTGTTCCCTCTCCACCCCAGGATGAGTGATTCTGGTGAGGGAGGGGAAATGAATATTAAATACATCTTTGGGGGGGAAAGGAAAGCCTTAAAGCAGACCTGCAGCTTGGTGGCAGGAGGGGAGGAGGCATGTGCAGAACCTCACTTTCCCTGAATATCGGTCTGTAAGCTTCAACGATTTCTTAGTTAGATCTCTCATCACAAGATGTTAGAGCCTGAGAGGACTCCAGATAACTTCCACTGTCTCCTTTCTTTTCAGATGAGGAGCCTGACTCTAGAAAGGTCAGAAATTCTAGTCTAGATTCAGGTCAAAACTCATACTGGCAGCTTTAGGATTTGCAATCAGGTTTTAAAGCTCCTGGCAAACCATCAGAATGAGTGCCCCAAAGGCCAGAGTCTAAGGTATTTTCTGCTTCATCTTTCTCTAGGGGTCAGCTCTGACGGGGAAGAGCTCAAAGCAAACACTGGTGGGTAAATGCCAAACATCTTGTGAGCAACATGGCTCTGGGCAAGCATGTCAATTTCATTGCTTGTGTCATATTCCAGAACAGTATTTCTGAGATGCGTGGAGGGCATGTCCAGCCCAGAAGCATCACAGAGGGTTCTGGCAGGAACTTTGATGAACCTACGGCTTTTTCCTCACTGGCCATTTCCTCCATAGCCTCCTGCTCTGATTATTATAAAAATGGCTGTCAGATGTATGAGGGTGGGAAAAACCTGGAGAACCTATGTAATGAGAGATCTCATTTAAACATCACCCAGTCTTATTTGCCTGGCATCATTTTGGCATCAGTATGGGATGTAAATAGGTATTAGATAAAAATTTAAAGCAAGTAGTGCCCTTCCCTTCCCCATTAAGACCTGACTGGATCTTAGTCTCTCTATATCCCACCTCCTTCCAAACTTCAGCTCACCTTACATTTCCAATATGCTGCTCCTGCTGAGGGGCTGACAGCTTGCAACAGCCCTGCCCTGGAACAAGGTCAGGAGCAGACAAGGAGAGGGGTTGGTGCTTCCAAGTCCAAGGGCTGTGCTTGAGGTTTGGTGACAACCTACACAGACCTGCATGGGATCACCAGCCTGTGAAAAAGATGACCCCATGGGCCACCTTGGATGAGGAGAGATATTTGTTTGAACACTCTGAGCAGAAAGCTATGTGATTGTCAAGTGATTTACCAAATCTGAATGTGCCTAAGAGAATTTCTAGCTGCCTTTGTTTGAAGGAGGTGATTAGTTCTCTGAACTAATTGCTAGTCCCTGTACTGACACACAAATATATACATACATACTGAGCAGTGTCTTAACAAAGGCTTGGCCCATCCATCAGAGCTGAGCGTGTTCTTGGAGGGCTAATTGACGGTGCATAAATTTCCCATTGAAAATTATAGCAAAAAATGTAGAAGAGAAGAAGATGGTTTTTGCAATGAATAATTAAATCAAAGGATGCTTATCAAGGGAAGATAGGGAGATGGAGGAAGAACTAATAGTCATATTTATTATGACTTTGTGAGAGAGAAATGAAGAGATATAGATTCAGAAATGTTCCAGACTGGCATTCAAGGCCCTCCCCAAATTGTCCTTTGATGGCTTTCTCCCCCATGGCTCTTAACATGAACTCTGTGATCCAACCAAACCAGGTTGTGTTCTGTTCCTGGAACATGCTTACCTTCCTCTCCACCTTCACTATGCTGTGCCTTGAACTTCTCTTTTCCCACCACTTCTGTTTGCTGAAACACAACCTAACCTTTAAGGCCTGAGTCTCTTCCTCATTCATCTCAGACTGATTACGCTCCTTTCTTCCTGTGTTCTCCAATCATGTTCTGCTCCTATTTCTCTCATGAGCTTGCATTTTATCTCTCACTGTAATTATATTGTATATTCCCCTCTATATCTGACTATAAACCACTGGAAGATGGGAACAGTAAATGGTGTTTTATTCTTCATCCTCAGGTCCGGTTTTCTGCATAAGGACCCCATGAATCACATCCAATTTCTCTGAATGTCTATGGCATTTTATCAGTGTGTAATTAAATTCACTTGTATAAACTGGATCAATGAATCCAGGCTCTTCTAGGGAGGTGACTCATTCTTTTATTTACTCAAAAAATATACCTCAAAGGCTGAAACTCTTCCTGGCTCTGTGCTCAGTCTTGGATGTGAATAAGGTGTGTGTGTTAGTCTGTTAGAACCTCCATGACAAAGTTCCACAGACTGGGGGCCTTAAACGACAGAAATCTACTGACTCACAGCTCTGGAGGCTGGAAGTTCAAAATCAAGGTGTCGGCAGGATTGGTTCCCTCTGAGAACTGTGAGGGAAGGATCTGTTCCAGCCCTCTCTCCTAGCCTTGTGGATGGTTGACTTCTCCCTGTGTCCTCATGTTGTCTTCCCTCTGTGCGTGACTGTGTCCAAATTTCCTCTTCTAACAAGGACACCAGTCACATTGGATTAGGCCTCACCCTAATAACCACATTTTCATTTAATTATCTTTTTAAAGACCCTACCAACAAATATGGTTACATTCTGATGCACTGGGGAGTTAGGACTTCAACATCTGAATTTTTGAGGGGCCACAATTCAGCCCTAACAGTATGATAATTGCCTTCAGAGAATTTATAGGATAGAGACAAGTAATCATCAATTATAACACAGTGCAATCAATGCACAGTAACAGAGGAGATATGAGAGAGTGTGGATGCATGGACACTTAATCCAGACTTGGGGGTGGGGTGGTGAAAGCTACCCACAGGAAGTGATGCTTACGCTGAAACTGCTATTCCCTGAAGAGGTTACAGAAAGAAGACCTTCCAGTTGCCGAAGTGGATGTTATGGAAGTTGTCCAGGTTCAAATCCAGGTGGTGACCACCCCACGTCTTCACACCTAACGGGAGTAAGAAACACCAGAGGAGGCCAATGCCTGTCCCAGGGCCTGGAGTTCTACTGCTGCAGTTGGAGGCCTGGAAACAGCGCTGGAAGGAGAGTTTGAGAATGACGCTTGAAGAGTAGTAAAAGGGCCTGAAAAGACTGTGCCTCTTGGTGACCTGAGATTTCACTCATTGTGATAAAAAGCATCAAAGTCTGGTCACACTAAATTTGGGCAGATTCCCAAAATAGGTGCCACTCTTGCTCAGGACTCCTGTTGAAGGAGGTGAGACAGATTTTACTCAGACCACTGCAGCAGGGGAGAGAGGCTTCCGTGTCAGCCGCATCTACAGAAACAGAAGGCAAGGGCACTTTTAAAGCCAGGCTGTGCTAATTCAGTCCACAGCACCTGGGGAAAGCCACCTGGGCACTGACCTTATGGACTCACCCCGGGTAATCCTCTAAGATGTGATTCCCTCTTGAATCAAGGGAAGGAAACCAACATTTATTGAGCACCTGCTACACATAAAAATCTTCCCTGGGTGCCTTTACATGTGCAGTTTTATTTATTGACTTAATTATGCTGGACAATAATACTCTATAATGGAACATTACTATTGTCTCATAATACTATGGTAATACTCAATATTCCCATTTTAGAGATGAGGACAGTGAGGTTAGGGGAGTTAAATAATTTGAGAAAGAGTACATAGCCTGTGAGTGATGGAGCAGGATGTGAAGCCAGGATTGAAGTTCCTGCTCTTTCTTCAAGTTATACTGCCTATGGAGAGAGAGAGAGAGAGTGAGAGCTATGATCTAAATGTTTGTGTTTCCCTCCAAAAAAATTCTGATGTTGAAACTCTAACCCCTGATAATAATGGTATTAGGAGGTGGGCCTTTGCAAGGTGCTTAAGTCTTGAAGATGGAACTCTCTTTTGTTTTTTACTTTTTTGTGAGGAAAATTGTCACTGAGCTAACATCTGTGGCAATCTTCCTGTATTTTGTATGTGGGATGCCTCCACAGTATGGCTTCATGAGTGGTGTGTAGATTCGTACCTGGGAACCGAACCCATTAACCTGAAGCCTCTGAAGAAGAGTGCGTAACCTGTGCCACCAGGCCAGCCCAAAGGTAGAACCCTCTAGAATGGGATTAGTGCCTTATAAAAGAGGCTACAGAGAGATCCCTAGCTCCTTCCACCATGGTGGATGTAAGAAGTCTGCCACCAGGAAGAGAGCCCTCACCCAACCATGCTGCACTCTGATCTCAAACTTGTAGACTCCCAAACGGGGAGACATAGATTTTTGTTGCTTATAAGCTATCCAGTCTGTGGTATTTTCTTATAGCAGCCCAAATGGATTAAGACCGTCTCCCATGTTTCTCACTTTAAAACTTTGCTCATTTTCCCAAGGAGACATTATTGGAAATGCAGAAGGAGGCTGATGGAATCTTCCCTCAATGCAACCCCTCCAGATTAATTCTCCTCACTCCAGACTTGGTGGGTAACCAGAACCACGCTATGAGACAGTGTAGTCCCTGTCCTGTCGTGGCCACAGGCTCCATCGAAGATTCAAAGGTAGGAGCAGAGCCTCAGGTTTGGGAGTCAATAAAGGAGTCATCAGAGATCTGAAAGACTTCAGCAATGGCCACAGTAAAGACCCAAGGAGGGCTCAGGGTGGCTGCAAAACAGACCTGCCAATGACAGATGCACCTTGGAGGCTGTGGGGGTTGTGGCCAGTGGTGGGACAAGTGAGCACACTGGGTGTGTGTCTGCATTTGATCAAGGCTCCGGGATGAAGCCCAGGCTCTTTGCCATGGTATTCAAGGCTTTTCCCCATCTGGCCTCACCCGCCCTTTTGGTCTCACCTGCCACCACAATACGTCCCACAAACCCTGAATCTGAGCACCACACATCCATGCTTCCACCCCTCTGGGCCTTTCACATGCTGCTTGCTCTGCTGGGAATCTACTTCTCCACTCGAACAAATGCTACTCATCGTCAGAGCTCCTGCTCCCACGTTGCCTCCTCCGTGAAGCCCTCACCGATCCTTCCCTCCGCACGCCTCGTGAGATGAAGCGCTGCCTTCTTAGCGTCTTCCTAATTTTTATGCATAATATGGTACCCTTTTATGAACGTATTATATTTGTAGGAAACTTTTCTGAGTCCCCAAAAGATGCCTCACCCCGAGAATCAAATGTAAATCAACCAGACACAGTCCATGCCCTCAAATACATTATGGGGAATAGAGACAAGTAAGCCACTGGCTTTAATGCGACAGCATCCTCTGAGGACAGCGGAGAAGCGCTTATCCTGACATGAGGAGTCAGAGTACACCTCCTGGAAGAAGTGGGGTTCTGACAGCTGCAAGATGAGCAGGGGCCAGGAGAGGAGAGCAGAGAGAGGAATGCAATGTCTTTAACAAATGTTTGTATGGCTCTTTACTGATTTCAGCGAATCACTGTAGACACTCCGTGGTAGATATTATTATGTTCATGCTTGTCTCACATGTGAGGAAATTTAGGCCCAATAAGATTAAATAACCTGCCCAAGATCACATCATTGTAAAATGTGGAGCTGGAATTTGAAGCCACTCTATCCGTACAGTCCAAACTTTTGATCTCTGTGTAATGCTGCATGTATGAAGGCTTAGAAGGAAAAGACAACCCAAGAAGTCAGAATTTAAAAGAAATTAGAGTTTCTGGGTCACAGAGTGTGGACAGCTTGAGATGAGGGTAAGGTTCAGTGGGGCCTTGAAGGCAAAGACAAGGACTTTAGTCCACATGCTCACAACAGTGGGAAACATTAACCTGTTGTAGCAAAGCCTTGCCTTACAGAGCAGAATGGGCTGGAGGCAGCAAGGGGGGAGGTGATGCAGGCAGATAAAGGTAAAAGAAGATGGTGCCCAGTGCCAGCAACAATGGAGATGGAGAAAAGCAAATAGATTTGAGAGATAATTAGGAGACTAAAGAGACAGCACTTGGCAAATTGATTGGATGTGGAATAAGAGAAAAAGAAGTGGTAAGGAGGACACCTTGTTTCTGGCATCCACTTTGGAAGTGCGTGGTTGGTGTTTCCATGTCCTGCAGTGGGGAGCGCAGGAGGAGAAGGAGTTTTGAGAAAGAGTATGGTGAGTTCAGCTTTGGATACAGTGGGTGTAAGTACACATAGAGCTTTGTGCTGCAGGCAATGGAATACATAGATTTGAAGCTTAGGTGAGAGTTCGGGGGCCAAGATGTGGAATGATCGGCATATAGATGGTTTGAAGGGGTAAATGAGACCACCCAGGGACAGCATGTAGACCCGGATGTAAGGACTAGACACCAATATGTAAGGGCATAGCAGTAAAAGAGAAGAACACAAAGGAGACAATCACAGGCAACAATTATTGAGCACATACTTTATGCCAGGTACTGTTCCAAGTGTGTCTCCCAACAGCCCCATAAATTAGAGGCACAGAGAGTTTATGGAACTTGCACAAAGGCACTCTGCTAGTAAGGACTGGAGCCAGGATTTGAACACAAGCACACATGTTCTAAAGCCTGTGCTCTTCACATACTATGTTACCGTGGCCATCAACCTGGAATACGCAAAAATGCTGTTTCAAGTAAGATGGGATAGTCAACAGTGTCAACTGCTTTGGAAAACACCAGGAAGGAAGGACTGAGAAGGTCTTTGGATTTAGCATGAAGCCAGCCATTAGTGATGTTGGCTGGTGCAGTTTCCCTAGAGGGATGAGCCAGATTAGAGTGCATTGATTCAAGGAGAAAGGGAATAGGGAAGAGTGAGTACGGATGATTCTTTCAAGAATTCTGGCAATGACTAGAAATAAGAAGTACAGAAAATAGAGCAGGAAACTGAAATGGGATCAAGGAAATAGTCTGATGTTTATTATGGGAGAGATTTGGGCATGTTTAATTGATGCTAGGAAGCAGAGATGGAGAGAATAAGAGAGAGAGTTCTGTATGAGCAAGGTCCCCAGGTGGGTGGAAGAGATGGGATCCAGGGTACAGGTGAAGATATTAACCTTCGCCTGGAAGAGGGACACCCTTTCCATTGAACAAGAGGAAAGGATGAGAAAAAGTTCAGATGAAAATGAGATTAAAAGTTTAGAGAGGAGAATTTGAAGGAGTTTGTGGCTGATGATTTCTATTTCCTCTCTGAAATACCAAGTGAGGACACCTGTTGAGTAGAAGGGTGAAGGTGACAGGTGCATACGTTTGAGGAATATCTGGGCTTGTCTTCCCGGAGTTAGGGAACACAGACGATCTTTATCCCTAATGCTCAGCACAATGTTGAGACATAGCAGATGCTCACTAAGGTTCGTGAATTGCATGTTCCATTGCATTGGTTGGAATTCCTGAGAATCTCAAGATGAGATCCTGACAGAACCAGTTTGATGAGTCAGAATGGTCTACCCTTGTCAAAGCCAAGTTTTCCCTGGGGTAAACTTGTGCCTGGACAGTTGAGAAATATAAAGTGTTTTCATAAAAAACAGCAATTGTGCAGCCTTCATGTCTAGTCTCTACTGTAGCATTGTTGGATCTATTTTGACCTGTTGGAAAATTGGAAATATCCATGGGCCAAATCCCCCATCCCTCCAAATGCACATAAGTACACACACTTAAAATTTTCCTTGTAAGAGATCTATGGGCTCCTTGAAGCTCTTCTATGAACCCCTAAGATAGCTTAAGCAGGGGGAAAACTCTTGCTATAAAGCATATGAGTTTTGCTTTACTGAACAGATAATATCCCCATTCCAAGCACTTACTAGAAAATTCAACCAGTAAGTCGCTCGACATGTGAGAAAGGTAGCCTTAGGTATTAGCTTTTGCTAGATTGCTGTAGTAACAAGCAGACCCTCAGTGACTTGGTGGCTTTCAATAACACAGGTTTTCTTCTCATTGTGTTATTTGTCATCAATGGGTCAGCTGGTCCTCTGCTCTTCATTTTGTCCATTCCAGGCCCCAGGCTGGTGGCGTGGCCCTCTCTGGACATACTGATCTGATTGCAGAGGTAAAAGAACAGTGGTTGAACCCTGCAGTGCTCTTTAAAGCCTCTGTTTGGATATAATACTCCACTTCTGGTCATGTTCCATTGTCCTTAACCGGAAACACGGCGAGGCCCACTGTTTATGAAGTGGGAGATATTCTCCTCTCACAGGGTGTGTGGCAAGGGTTACCATGGTATGTAACCCATGGGGGTGGGCTGGATAGAGAGGGGCAGCAAGTCTTTTGATGAAATCACAGAGTCTACCATACTTAGGGACATGCCCATCAATCTCACAGGTTGCCAAGTTCCATCCTTCGCAAGGCAGGAAATGGAAAGAAAGCCAACCATACCACTTAACTGACACCCGTCAGAACACTTTCCCTGAATGGAAATTTAGTGTCATGGCCTTTGGGTCTGAGAGTCAACGTCTGGGAGAGGAAGAAATATTACTGTTGAAGACACTGTCTATTAGCTGTTCAGTGTTCCTGAGAAAATGATCTATCAGCCTGAGAAATTTCCCGTGGAATTTAGAGTTTATGGCTGGGATGAAAGCTGGTGCTTCCCAGAGAACTGATTTGCTGCTTTCTGTCAGATGGTGAGGCTGAGGCATTCCTTAAGATTTTCATCTGGCCTTGGATAGCAAAAACTTTAAACTTGTAGCCTTGTATTTCTAGTTGAATTATACCCTCCCATCTTCCAAATGGCTTCCTTTTGCTCTTTATGACTTCATTTTTTTAAATAATATTTTTGAAGTTTTTTTTGTAGTTGGGAAAGTGAGCATACTTCGTACAGAAATTTAGGAAAACAACAGAAGGCAAAAAGGAAGAGTTATCTCTAACATCACCTCTCCCCCCACAACAGCTCTGACAACATTTTGGTATATTTCGTCCAATATGATACTTATTTATTTACACGTAAATATATAACATATTTTTATTTATGTTTTTATCTTTAAATATATATTTAACTGAGAGAATAAAATCACCTCCATTTCTCTTTTCCCACAAGTTCTCCAAGAGAGATTGGGGACCAGAATAGGCCATAGACCCAAATTTAATTGAGTCTTTTCTAAACGGTAGTTTTAAAGCTTTTGCTGGCTATTTGTGTGGCTAACAAAGTAGCCACTTAGAGGTATGGTGAAACTGCTTTTTATGTGCCTTTGAATTATTCAGTCTTGAAACAGTGTTTTATAATATTAATAAAGCCTCACTTTATGCATAATACTATAAATAATACCAGGTCACCAGATGGGAAAAAATGTCATCAAGAATTGTCTAAGTTCAAAGTTGGTGGGCCAGGAAGAGTGTGACTGTGTGCACGCTATTGCTTGGAGAGCAAAGATGTCAGCTGGAGAACAGCAACATCCCTCAGTCCCCGGGGCTGGGTACCCCATGCCACCGGCGTGTACCTGAGAGCTTCTGGGAGTATGATGGCTCCCATACTATTATTTCAACATTCACTAGTGTTGTAATTTAAAATGCCTTTTTGTGTCCTGTAACGATGTCACTTAAGTATTCTGAAGTCAGGATACAAGTCCAGGGCTAAAACACGCATCCCCAAATCCGATAACTCCCATCGGAAGTTAGAGGCAATAAAGCAGCCAGGCCGGCCGCGCTGTGGATTTAGGAGACAGTCAGCAGAATTGCAGGCACGTGTGCACCACAAGACGAGGACAGCAGTGCTCAGAGCAGTATTGCTCGTAATGGCCAAACATTGGACACAGCCCAGACGTCCATCAACAGTTGAGTGGATAACTAAATGACGGGGTACTCCGACAACAGAGCACTGTGCAGCCACACAGGCAGATGGACTCCAGTGATGGGCAACAGCACGGATGAACTATACAAAGGTAACAGAGAGCAAAAGGAGCTAGACCCACAAATAAATCCATACTCTATACTTTGGTTATATAAAGTGCAAGAAAGGGGACAAGATCAAGCTAGAGTGTTTGGGAAGGCATGTTTAGAGAGTGAAATTATAAAGCAAAACACGTAAGTGATTCTTAATAAAAGTTCAGGGTGGTGGTTGTTAAGGAGGAGGGGGTGGCGCTTGGGAGGGGGACCCAAAGGCACTTCTGGGCACTGGCCAAGTTCTACCTCTTGGCCCAGGTGGAGGTCACACAGGTCTCTGTCTTTGTGCATTGTATTGTGTGTGTGTTATAGTCCACAATATAAAGGGCTCTAGAAAGCAGTGTGACAGGGTTACGTTCCAAATTGTGAATTTGGTCATTCTCTGTGAATATCCTCCCTTCCGTTCTCTGGATTTTACTGAGCGGCATCCTCTGCAGCCTACCATAATGTGAGGACAAAGATTCGAAGTGCCAGAGGAAGAAAGTGGATTATAAACTAATTAGTCTCTCTCCTTCCAGAGCCCAAATAAAACCGGACCTGGGGTGCAGAAGGGAAAGAAGTATCTAAGAATAGGGGGATGATGGCAGGGGAAGTGGGTCCAAGATGCAGAATAGAAGGATCCAGACTGCCCTTGAAGACTGGCCTTCATTATACACACAACTCACACAACAAACTCGCCACCCACAAACGACAACCTGCCTGCAGTCCGGGAGTCCTGTAGGACATCCCAGCACACTCCCCCCAACCAAGGGGAAGGCACTTGGAATCGCTATGTGGAGATGGTGGCAACTGACCGAGGCCAACCCAAATGGAAGCAGTGGAGGTGTCCCCATCAGTAGGAGCCATGGGAGACCCCCCTCACTGTTACAAACATTTGGCCCCATGAGGGTCGAGAACCACACTGCCGTCACCTGGGGAAACCAGCACTGTGCCCCCACAGTTTCCAGGCTCAGCTAGGAGCTTTCACTCTACTTTATCTTCAATATCCTCCCGTTCCCTAGCTAACCATGACATTTGCGCTCAGCTTTCAAAACATTTACAACAGTTATTTAAACTTAATTCTGTGTTTAAACTACTTCAGTGCTGGCCGTCAGTTTCTGTGCCCAACTTGGTGATGTCCAGATCCTTTGTTATGACATGCACTTTGGGTGGCTGGCACACATGTTTGTTTTTGAGCACGGGCTGGTGGGTGGTGGTGTTCCTGAGTCACTGCCAGCTAAGGATGTCTCCCTTGGGCCTTCCCACGTGAGCATACTCGTGTACCACAACTCCTTTTCCCATCAGAACTCTGCCGTTTGTCCATGCTGTTTCCTGCTGATGCCGCCAAAGGTAAGCCAGACTTTGATTCTTTTGTCGTTAGCTTGCTCTCTCTGGAGTACACGTGGGTGATTATTTCTTTGTCCTTGGAGTTCAAGAATTTCACCAGACTATTTCTAGGTGTTGATGTTTCCGTTCTTGTTGCCTGGGGCCTGGGAGTACTTTTGATCTGCACATGTAGGTCTTTCTCCAGCTCAGAAACGTTTCCTTCTGTTATTTCTTTGAAGGCCACTTCTATACCCTGTGCTCTGATCTCTCTTCCAGTGACAGGGTTTTCAGAATGCTGAGGCTCCACTGTCTGTCCCCCCGAGCCGTCTCGCCCCTCCGAGCTCTCATCCCTGATCACTTTGTCCTTTTCTGAGCAGTCTGCTCAAGTTTACATCCATTCGGGAACCTGTAAATGGTGGTGTTTATTCAAATAGGTCAGTATTCAACCTATTTCCTCCCCTCCAGCTTATGTAGATTGACTTTTTCTCTCTACATTTTTGTCAAAGGTAAATTCCACCCACCTGGCCCTGAAACAAGAGGAGAGGTGTTACTTTTGGCCCCAAAGACAGACTGTTACAACAAGAGCAACTCAGGAATCAGCCGTGGCTGGGCAGACTGTCAGAGACTCCTGGAACAGCCTGTGTCCTAGCTCTCCTGCACATTCATTGTACATCTGGCATCTGACCTCCAAAACACAGCCAAGAAAAAAATCAGAAGCTGTTTCTCTGCTGGAGAAATAGCATCCAGATGCCCCATTTCTGATGCTGGCAATGACAACCAGCTTCTTCCTGGAAGCCAAGATAGGGAAGGCCCTGGCCACTTACTCACTGGCCATCCGAGCAAGCGATACAATTGTTCCTCCAATTATTGCAGGCAGAGATGAGTGAAAATGTCAGCTCTCGCTGGTTTTTGGATTGACCTCCTAATCACGGGAACTTGAGTGATTCCAGGGAGTTGAAATCATGTCTATCAGCCCAACGAAAGGAGAGATTTAGGGGAAAATATATTTTTAATTTTTACTATTTTCTGAGACACTCCACCATGGCCTCTTTAAGGCTTTTGTCTTTCAGGGTTCCCTGGTTACAGAGTTCCAGTCATTGGGTATCTTTGTCACCCAGTGCACTCTACATAGCAAATGACAAGCTTTATGTGTAGTATGGGTTGTCAGCTTTTGAAATGTAAGTGATTTTTAACTGTCGTCTTTATCTAGAAAGGCAACTCATATCCTCTTTGGGAAAAGATATGGTATAAATTATAAAGACCTCTGCAACCTTAATGGTCTTGATTTCACAAGCTTGTTAATGCAAATGGCCTCACATTAACATTAGCACTTAAATCTTAGTACTCAAATCTTTGATAGACTTGACTTCTCATCTCCTTATATGGAAAATCTAGTCTTTTGACGAATTTAGCCAGGTGTTTTAGCCTGTGTGCTCTCAAAAGGCAGAGCCTGAGGCAAGTGTTTATGTGTGTTTATTTCATTTTGGGAAGTAATCCCAAGGAACAGGAGTATAATCTGGAGGGAGTGAAATTAAGGAGAGCAGAACCAATCCATGGCTACAATATTAAGCTGGTCAACCACTGCAAGAAACTGGAGTTCAGACCTCCAGATCACAGTCACCTGGAATGCACCTCAGAACTGTTTTTCCCAGGATGAAAAAGGGTGGTATTTAAATGCCAGCTCCTATTCTTCTATGGTCCAGCTTTGCCCCATGGGTGTTGGTTCCCTCACACTTCCAGGATGGCCCAGGTGCATGTGTCAGAATGGCTGTGGGGCTCCTGCAGGCATCCCAAGAGCTTCAGGGAAGAAGGCAAGAGGTACCTGGTACAGCCAAGGAAAGGTGCTGCCAACTTACACCCACAGGTAGATGGTTACCACAGCAACAGCCAGCCTAAAATGCAGGCTGAGAGGATGTGAAGTAAAGCATGTGGGAGAGGAAGAGAATTCCTCTAGCCATTCTAGGTCCTTCTGGTGGTCTACAAATTAAATTGACATGAAACAGAATGACGGGAGAAAAATCAAACAAAGCTTTACAACACGTATACATGAGAGAAACCCAGGAAAACTGGGTAACTCATCAAAATGGCCAAGGTCGTCATCTTAAATACCATCTTCAGCTAAAGACATAGGAGGATGTTGGGGGTGAGGTGAGTCAGCTATGGGAGATTACCAGAAAAGCACAGTAAACAAGAGTAACATTATTATGCAGATTTAAATCCTTGCCTTCTGCATTCACAAGAGTTTCTAGAGATAAGGTCATCCTCCCTTCCTCCTGGTACAGAGAGGGAGACATCTTTACAAATGGAGATTTCCCTTACAGATGCAAATGTCTCTTACAAAGGATAACTTCTACTTGGTTTTCAGAGCTTTTCCCAAGTCTGCAGTTTTTAAAAGCAAGCAGTCCAAAATAATCCTTATGCCAAACAGACACATTTGGGGTGGTCAATTCTGATCCCCCACAAGCACACAACATGTCCTCTGCCCTGGGCATTTGCAAGGAGTGGATCTTCTGTGCATCTTTTCAACGTTTACTATTGCAACTAGCAGAACCAGTGCTGTGTAGCCACTGGCCACAGAAGAGGACCCACTACCCTGTGTAGTGGAAAAGAGATGAGATGATAGAGATAGAGATAGAGACAGAGGGATACTCTAGTCAATAAAATTAGATGAATGGAACATTTTCTAAATAAATACAAATTTAATATAAATATAAAAGTACTCTTATGGGCACTTTCATACATACAAACTTAACTCTCACTGAAAACACAAGAAATGGGTATTGTCTCTATTCCATAGATTAGGAAGGTGAGTTTGAGAGAAGTGACACTCCCAAGATTATACCACTGGCAAGTAGCCAAGCCAAGATTTGGATCCAGGAATGTATGACACAAAAACAATTGCATCGTCTATTGCCCAAGATGCTCAAATCTATCAACTTTATTATTTTAACCAACAAAGTGGCTTGAATGTTTTTTCTTGTTTGGTTGGTTGGTTTTATTTTAACTTTTTGTGAAAGCTTCAGGCTTTCTTCCCAATTAGCTGGTGATTAATGCTGTGTTGCTAATAAGAACATAAAAATATAAGCATGGCAGGGATGGTTTTTGGAAACACATGTGCTAAGCTGATACAGATCAGAGTGGAAAACCAAGCTGATTCCATGGGGAACCGGTTGGTTCCCTGCCCAAATTATAGATCTCAGTGGCTTGGATTCTAATTCCTACATGGGGATGTGGAATATGTGTTCAGGGCTGAGAAAAGTGGGAAGTTGAAATTGAACTACATGATGAAGTCCAGTCCAGAGATTCAAAAAACTGCCTCATCCTTAAATAGGAAATAAATGATTTACATCCACCTTCTGTAGAGAGGCTAAAGGAAGTTTACTATCTACTGAACCATTTGGAAAGAAAGTTACCTAGAAAATATCCAAATTTCAAGCAAGTTCCTCTCAAAGGTGTGAAGTTAAATTACATTACTTGAAAAACAGAGGAACTACAAGCCAAATATTTAACATAAAAACCTTTGCGGGTCAATGGAGCCCTGAAGGGCATCAAGAGAAAGAAAGATTTAATTGCTCCAAGGGGAAAAATTTACAACCCAGAGCACAAAGACTTCCCACAGAGATAAGTCATCCTTGGTTGGTATAAATTCATAGCACAGAATTGCCAAAGTATGAGAAAAATGAACCACACTGAGGGAAAGTGAGCAGATCTGCTTTCAGAGGGATTTGGCTCCTAAGAACTGACTACAATGGAAGAAGAAAGAGAATGCGGAATAGGCAGATTCGAAAGGAGTAGAGAGTTAACAGTTTAAAAAATATATAATGAAGAACAGATAAGTATGAAAAAGGAAGAAGCCAATTTGGAAAGGAGCTAATAGAACTTCTAGAAATGAAAAGGAAAAAGCACAAACATTTCAAACTCAATGGATGAGTTAAACATAGGATCAGAAAAAAAACGAGCAATAATTGGTGAACTGGAAGATAAATTTGGAGAAATCATCAGAATGCACCTACAAAACAGTGAGATGAAAAATATGAAAGACAGACTAAGAGCCATGGAGAATAATAGAAAAGAATTAACACTAAACAAATATATATTTGGAGCTTCAGAAGGCAAAAATGAGGGGAGGGAAAGCAATAATTCAAGAATTTGCAATTGAAAATTTTCCAGAATTAACATGTCTTTAGATTGAAGAATCACAAGTTCCAACATCCAGATAGATTTAAAAAAAAAAAAACAAAAACCATTAGAAGTAATCACAAAAAAGGAAAACTATCTAAAGCTGAATTATAAACAGTATAGTTTTCTTATCAGCAAGAGCAAATACAAGACCACGGAATAACGGTTTTAAAGTGCTGAAGGAAATGAACACTTGGCCTAGAATTCTACATCTAGATGAACAATTTTTAAGAATAAAGGGAACAGAGAACATTTGCAGATAAACTCAGACAAATATTTTCATTCACATGCCCTCTTCAAAAGAACTGCTAAAAATATACTTTAGTAAAGAGGAAATTGATCCCAGAGGAAGGTACGTGGTGCAAGAAGCAATAATGAGCACCTCCCTTGCCAAAAGGGAAACATGTTGATGTCTGACAAGCACTTACAGTAAAAAACAATTATAAAATGTTAAATGGGGAATGGGTTAAAGCCATGTGGAACTAAAATACTTGATAACAAAGAATGAGGGAGATTGGAGTTAAAGTGTCCTAAATGTCTCACACTTTTCAGAAGTAGAACAAAAATAAATATTGACTTAAACTTTACCAGATATACGTGTTAAAATTTCTTAGAGTAGGGGCTGGCCCCGTGGCCGAGTGGTTAAGTTCGCGCGCTCCGCTGCAGGCGGCCCAGTGTTTCGTTGGTTTGAATACTGGGCACGGACATGGCACTGCTCATCAAACCACGCTGGGGCAGCGTCCCACATGACACAACTAGAAGGACCCACAACAAAGAATATAAAACTATGGACCGGGGGGCTTTGGGGAGAAAAAGAGAAAAAAATAAAATCTTAAAAAAAAAAAAGGCTTTCTTAAAAAAAAATTTCTTAGAGTAGCTGTTTCCATAGCAATAGTGGGAAAAGAGGTGCCTATTAGGCATTTATAGGTGCCTATTAAACTGAGGTCAGATCAAAGAAGATAAAAGTGGAGTCAGTTTCTAAGCCAGTGGACAGGAGGTGATCAGATGGAGGCAGATTGAGAGTAAATGAGGATGAACACTGCAGAGATCTGGAGACGGGGCCCTGGGGTCTGAAACGGGAAGAGTTGGGCAAAGCATCCAGAGCTGCAGTGGAAACCGAGGGGGAGCAGCCGGCGAGGCGGAGGAAACCAGGAGGGTGCTGTGCCCTGGAATCCAAGAGAGGAAAAGGTTTCAGGAGGGAGGCAGCGGCCAACCACGTCACATGTTCCTGACAGGCCAAGAAAGGGCGTGATGCAAATTGACCGCTCGATTTGGTAACATAGAGACCTTGGTCAAGACATTGACTCTTTAAAAAGCACTTATTAGGACAGAAAATATTAGTGCATAAATAGGCAAATAGAGAGCTCATAATTACACCTCTGCATGACAGGGAGCTTGATAAATGACACAGTTTGCATTATAAAACAACGAAAGAAAGAGCTATTCCCATAAATTGCCAGAACAATTGCTTAGCCACATGAAAGTGAAATTCAAAAAATAAAGATAAATAAATGAAAAACTGTATGTCTTTATGTGGGAAAGGATTTCTTAATTAGTCCCCAGAAGCAAAATCTCAATGGAAATCTTCGATAAATTTTACCTCATTAATGTTTCAAACTGCCTTCCAAGCCACCATAAACGAAACAGAAAGTTAAGCAGCAAAGCAGAAGATATTAGCAACCTATATAGAAAAGATTGTCTTCGGGATTATGTAAGCGATTTTCAAAAAGCAATAGGAAAATGTAAGTAACAATAGAAAAGGAAGCAAAAATATGTATGGATAATTTGCAAAAGAGGAAAAACCATATGCCCCATAAATATGAAAAAAAAAATGCTTAGACCTGCTAGTAATCAAGGAAATGCAAAAGAAGACAAAAATAGGATACATCTTCACATCTAGCAATTCGACAAAAATTAAAGCACGACAATGGAGAAACGGAAACTGCCGTTAAGTGCATTAAATTGAAGCTGTGCGACCCATACAAGGCAAGCCCCCATCCTAAGTGCATTGTTTAGAGGAACTCCCACATGCGTGCGCAGAGAGGCTGAAGTATGTTCAGATATCAACTTATATCAAAGTGGGATATTAGAAAGAACCTAAACACTCACCGGTAGGGGAATTAACTAAAATTCTAGAATGGAATATCATACAGCAGTTAAAACATAAACTGGAACTATACGTTGATCTGTATCAGTGTATACAAAAACATAACACTGAATGAAGAAAAAACAAATTGCTGAAGGATAGCATATTATAATAACAGTAATATAAAATTTATGACACAAAAATCAGTACTAATATTTCTTATGAATACTAACATAGAACACGGATGGGAAGGAAACACCAGTTTCAGGACGGTGCGTAGCTCTCTCTGGTGAAAAGAAAAAGAGGAAAATGAGGTCAAAAGAGTCCAAAGAAGGCTAGAACTGTGTCTGTAATGTTAGCTCTTGAAAGACATTTCAGCTACGCGATAAAGTTGGTTAAATGCTAATCTGTGTATTTGCGGCAATGGCTACATGTAAGTTTTTCATCTTATTCTGGGCACTTTCCTTTTTTGTTTGAGATTACGATACGATAAAGACAAAGTACGATAGAAAGTGCAGGAAGGGAGAGATTGTAGAGATTCGTGAATGGAGATCTTACTAGAGGCCAAAGATAGGGGTCTTGTTTTGAGAGCTATCAATTTTGATTGTTGTTTCACAATGAATCGTCCATAGCCTACTGGTGACCCCTAGGCTTCTCCCAAGCAACTATGAGCAGATCCAAAAATTATAAGTCCTTTCTGTAGTTTTTACTGGAAAACAGCTTTCAATTTCACATGCATTCATTTTTATGTATATATGAAGCCTACTTTCTAGATACTAATCTATGAAGATAATTTTTATAATTGATACAAGTCATAAACTAAAACTAGTGCATTATTTACATTTTCCGCAGATTCGAATGTAGTACTTTTTTAAAAAATCTGTCACCATCCAAACCAGGTAAATACTGCAAAGGTTCTAACATGCATGTGTTCCAAATTACTCCAAAACTTAGAGACTTAAAGCAATGATAACACTTATTCTGCTCACAGCTCTGTAATTTGGGCAGGACGAAGTGGGAACAGCTTATCTCTGCTCCACTCAGCATCAGTAGGGTGGCTTGAAGACTGGGGGCTGGAATCATCTGAAGGTTCATTCACCCACATAACTGATGGTCGATGCTAACCGTTGGCTGATACTTCAGCTGAGGCTTTTGGCTGAAACATCCACACAGGGCCTCCCATTGCTGCCTGGGCTTTTTCATAACATGGTGGCTGGGTTCCAATGGCAAGAATCCTGAGAGAGAGAGCCAAGGCCCACATCACCTTTGGGGACCTAGTCTTCAAAATCCTGCAACATCACAAAGTTCAAGGGACCAGAAATATTGCAGTGTCCATTTTTGGAAAACATAGCATGCACAGACATATAGATTGGTGATCCACACAATCCCCTCCAACTCAATAATTTTATGAAAAGACATCTGTGTGTGTGTGTGTGTGTCCTCAATACTGTCTTGAGTTAATCATGATTTTTACTATTATTAATAGTTACTGCTATTTTTTCTTTTTAATTTTAGATTACAATTTTATAATTAGTCCATAATTATCAATTTAGTTTGCTGTAGGTTATTTGCTTCACCTACATTAATCATGCTTATTTATATCAATAATGTTTTGGTATATAGTTTTATAATAACTGGAAATTAAGATGCATACGTGGTGTTTCAAGTACGAAGCCTCAATAGATGGATGGATAATCACCCCAAATGTACTCATACAATGAATTATGTGATGCCCAAGAATTCATGCTCTTTAAATAACTTGTAATATATTATCAAGTGTAATTAAAGTACTTTTAAGTTTATAAGTATTTCATAAAGTAGATGTATAAGCTCATCCTAAAACTTATTTAGTTCTTTGTATAATTATCAAAGTGAATTATTTTCTCATTTGAAAGTTGGAATGGAAAGGAGCAGGACAATAGTGGTTTTCCTACCCAAAAGGCCCCAGTTAGGTGCTCAATAGGTGCTGTTGAACTGAACTGAAGTTGCAGAACTCATTCCTTCACTCACTCACTCATTTATTCATTCAAGACAGTGACTGATCTACTGAGGAAGGTGAAAGAGAGACAGATGACCTCAAGTGAAAATAGTGAATAGTGAATAGTGAGTGAATAGTGAATAGTGGCATTTTTGTAAGATGGGGAGGACCTCCGGAGGGTCAGGTTTAACCTCTCCAGGACTGTGATCTCATCTGTATAATGGGAATAACCTGGGTGCCCTACCAACCTTCCCATCAGTGTTACTGTTTGGATCTTAGGATCTTCCCATGCTGATGAGGTGCCAGCACTTAGCATTTTTGAGATGAGCCCATCTCTACCTACACTGGGCTTGGATTATTAACAGCTAAGACCCTCCCTTCACCAATGAGTGGTACAGACCAGGGAATCATAAGGAGAACATAGAGAAAACCACTGATTCTCCACTTAACCCAACAAAAATAAACCTTTCAAAACACATATACGTGACTGTGTGTTCTCTTACTAGATTTCGTGATTAGGACGTATGGTTTGACTTCGTTTTGCAATAGTGAGAATGGGCTACATTGATCTATCCCCCTGTCCACTTGTTCACCAGAAGCATGTAAATATTGTAAAACTGAGGAGAAGGAAAGGGCGTGGCTGACGTACCTTGACGGGATGGGACATGTGTCGTTAGGCTCACAAGCACTCATCTTCAACCTGCAAAATAAATTAAGAAGAAAGGAATTCAAATTCCCACACAAAGGTGTGCTGTACTGACCGCTAGCCGTCAGCCCACTTTAGAACCCCCTCCACCAATTTCATTAATTCCATTAAATCCATTAATTCTACCATTTTTTCATTATCTATCATCTTTCTCGAGTCCTCACTTCCCTCTACACAGGTTAGGTTCCGTGTGTCCCTCGCTATAATGGTCCCTTTGCAAACAGCTCTCCTGCCCATCTCTCACTGCCAGATACTCAACTGGCAGATCCCACCCCTCATTGGAGCCAACCACCCGCCTCCTCTGTGTCCACACTCACAAATCTGGACACCACTGGAAAAGAAATCCCACAATCATGCTAACTGGTCTCACTTTAAATTTATGACCCTGTATCTCCAATCCGTGCTCAACACTGGCAACAACTCTGCCTGATACCCTAGTAGTTTCGCCTTCTTACTTTCTGAGATGTTATCACAAATTCTTTCTTGTCAAACCTCCAAAACACCTCCCTACCCTCGGGGCTAACAGCATCATCTTGTGCTCCTTTGAGGAAATAGGCACTATCGGATGAGAATTACTTCCCTCTCCCCTGTCAAATCCAGCTGTCTCCTGGCATTCCTGCCCATGTACTCTGCCTCCCATCCAGTCACGGGGGATGAATTGTCCCTGATCCTATCAAACGCCACTTGAGCTTTACATTCTCTCCCCTTTCACCCACTCAAGGACTTTATTACTATAATTATTCCCTTTCTATAGCTTCAATTGATTCCTGTGTCCCAAATCACAGAAACGTGTTCTATTATCTTTCATTTTAAAGACACTATCCTGACTCCACACAGTCCTCCAGCTCCTGGCCCATTCCCAGCTCCCCTTCATGGTAAAATTTATCAGAAATATTTTCTACTGGATCTTCTTCCTCATCTCTCATTCTCTCATAGGCCAGTAAAAAGGATCTTCACATTATTTAGTGCCCCATCATTTTTTAGGTGAAGAAATTGGGACCCACTCATATGTCCTTGTATAAGATTTCCACAGCTCATCAGGGGCAAAGTCAAGGCCAGAACTCTTTTCTCCCAATTCCTGTTCCTTCCGGGACATTCCCACACACACACCTTTGATCTCACCCTTAGCCTGTTGGCTTTACTTAATGAAAACTGACATGGGGAGCGTCTTCCGGCTCACATTTTCCTGAAACAGATGCAGGTGAGCCGATCACTCACGGCACCTGCTCCTCCCCAACCCACACCCAAGTTCAAACTGTCCATCCTTCACACAGATTCCACAGGTACCTGTGCACTCGAGAGAGGAGGAAATGTGAGTTTGCCAATCACATTATCTCCAACATCCCTTGTTTCCCCAGCTCAAATTGAGTAAATCACATCTGCAATTTAACTCTTAATCAAGAGGCCCTCGAGTCTGACTTCGTGACTTACTTTTATGGCTCCTCGTGCGTCACATAGAAAAATGAAGAATGTCTTCCTTGCTCCGCGGTGATGCTCACGCGCAGTAAATCACAGAGGCCTGGCAGTGAAATGAGACTATATTTCAGGGAGCCAAATGTAGTGGGAGGGACCTGGCACAGTGGAAGGAAGCAGGGAGGGAGGAGGGAGCCGGAGGCAAAGCGCAGAAGCTCAGGTGTCTGACAAACGTGCATTCTGGAACCCAGGCTGACACGGAGCATGGAAAGGGTGTTTCACGCCTCGTGTTTTTGCAGTAACAGTCCTGGGGCATCTGAGTACAGCTTCCACAGGCCAGGAACTCCCCATCTAAAGAAGAGAGGGCTCAATTCCACAATCCAGAGGGAGGAATCTAGCAGATTCCTGCATTTTCAGCCTGTTAGGCACCCCTTTGCCACGCTGTCGTTCATAAGGGTAAGATCTCCTTGACCAACAATGTATTCCCCAAGATGCTGGTCCTCTTATACTCCCACTCCTTGTTCTCTCCATCCCTCTACTTCCTGGCTCCACACCTAATTTGCATTAGCAGCTTCTGGCCTCATTTCATTTTGGTTACCAGGATAAGTAACCCGCTTTCTGATAATTGGCTTCATTCTCAACCCTACAAGCCTGTTTGAATTTACAGATCAACCCAGAAAGTCCCTCTGTCTTTTGTAGTTCCTCAGGTCCCTCATTCTCCTCTGCTTTGTCAGAATCAGCAGGCAGTGGGAGGTGGAGGTCGCAGAAGCTTCTCCAGAGAAAGCAGTATTTTTAGTTAACCAATTTTTCAGTGAAGAATAATGTAATAGAATCCCAACCTATACAGGCTGAAGAAAACAGCATTTGCTTTTTCTCTGCAACACAAAGCCTAGAGGTGGGCTTTCCAGGGCTAGTGTTATAGCTCCATAATACCGCCAGAGACTCTGGTTTCTGCTCATCTTCCTTCTTGGCCACCCCTTGGTGAGTGTTTTTTGCCTTATGGATACAATATGGCTGCTCCGCCTCATACGTCAAGTCTAAGTTTCAGGAAGGGATAAAGTGAAGGTTCTTCTGCTGGTCTTGGGTAAGCTCACTCATACCTCTGAGCTCAGCTGGTCCGTGATGGCTTCACTCACATGTCTGGTGATTGGCTGACTGTGAGCTGGGGTGACAAGGACAACAGCATTATGTGTCTCTCATCACCCAACCGGCCAGCCTGGGCTCTTTCACATGGTGGTGATCACAGTTTCTCCAGAGAGGGCAATCCCCAATGTGCAAGTGCTTTTCAAGTCTCTGCTTGCATGTCATTTGCTAACGTTCCATTGGCCAAAGCAAATTACAGAGTCCACATGGGGAGGGCATGGATATAGAGATGGGAAGAGATTGTAGTCATTTTTGCAATCTACCACATCACTCTGAAGAAATTTGTATTATAACCAGTATAACCGACTTTGTTCCAACAAAACTTAACCATTTGTAAGAAAAATCCTAATTTTAAATAATTTTATTTACTTATACACATTTTTCTTTGTAAATACATTCTCATTCTTCTTAGATAAAACAGCTAGTGAGCGTAATAATAAAGCATCTAGGAAAAGGACATGTCATTATCCTATTTAAAAACCAATTTTGGAAGAGTTAAGGAGATTTTGTCAAAATCATGTCCCTTCTTGTACAATTCTTATAAATAGTTTTGTGCTTCCAGTGTTGAGTTCAAAAGAAGTGACATTTAATTAATTTTATACTTTGTAAAAATCCTAAGATTTCAGCTTTAAAAGTCTAAGATGCACACAGTTCTTATAAACAGTCACATCTCTGTTGGCGTGACTCACACGATCATGGCTGCTGCTGCTTGCCCATGATGTCACATCAAAATCATGTCCAAGGGGACCTTGGGGAAGGATGCACCATCGGGACTTTGGGAGTAGTGTGAGTGCTATAGGAAAGACTGTGAGGGGGTCGGACGTGGTTCATGTACCTGGCCTGGCTGGTGGCCCTGGGTGTTCAGGATTTCCATGGCAGTCCACCCTGGGAAGGTGGTGTGTCCAGAGTCATCTGCATGTCTGGGGCTTCAGTTCATTTGATATGTCCCGATGGCCAGCGTGCTGGGTAGCCAGCATGTCCTGACCAGTGATGTTCCTGGGCCCGTCAGTCTGCCTGAGAATCAGCACACATATTTTCCCTGCATGGCTAGGATGGAGTCCTGCCCTCTGACAGCCTAAGGATGGCCATGGCCAGAGGGGAAGGGTGCAGGAGGTAAGCCTCAGAGAGTCCTCCTGGGGGATCCCACCACCCCAGACTGATCACTCACTGCTTTAAGAAATCTCTTGGAAAGGAGAATGCATCTCCCCTACAACTCCCCCTAACTGCACCTCACCCTATTTGCTTTGAGTTTAACACCTCAGACAGGGTTGATGCTCAAAATATCAACAACCTGTAAAGAAAGATGCCCAACCAAGCAGAACAGGGGCCCGCCATCAAGCCGTAGGTGTGCATCTCACAGAGCACTGGCCATGCCTGTAGGCAAGGGTGGGATTGGGGCCAATCCCAGTGGAGGCCCACCCAGCAAGGACCAGGGCGGTCTAGGAACTCCAAGCCCCAACACCTCACAGTGAGTCTACAGCTAAATGCATCTGGCCTCAGGTGGTCCTCAGCAGCCTTTCTCAGCCTCCAGGCCATTGCATGGACCAGCATACAGGTCATGAAATCTAGTGAAATCTAGATCTAGACTCAGACAACTTGGCTGTGTGACCTAGTGCCAGTCACACAACGTCTCTGAGCTTCTGATCCTCATTTGTAAAGTACATATCCTAAGATTCTCTCCTCCTAGGGCTGTTGAGAGGATCCAGGAAGCTTAGTCCTCCAAACCAGGGGTCAGCAGATTTTTTCTGCAAAGGGTCAGGTAGTCATTATTTTAGGCTTTGTGAGCCATGTGGTCTGTGTCACCACTGCTCAACTCTGCTACTGTAGCACTAAGGCAACCATAGACAAGATGTAAATGAATGGGCACAGCTATGTTCCAATAAAACTTTATTTATCAAATCAGATTAGGCCTTAGTGTGCTGACCCCTGATGTAAATGCTCACTTAGCGCAATGCACCTGTATCTATTTTCCATCTGTATCTTTCTATCTCTGTAGCTCTATCTTTATCAAACGACTCTATAGGTATGTGACCCTTAGACATGTGTCCTGAAGGCTCATGACTCTAGATCGCATCCTCCCCACATCACATGCTCACTAGAAGCTTCCACATGGAGTGACCACATGGAAGCCATACTCAGCTGATCAAGGCAAAAACACAATGAAAGTCATGAAAAAAATATAGCTAAGCATTTTATACAGATAGCTCAAAAGTGCATAGGAATTCAGAGATTGGGGGCAGTAAACTTTAAGTCAAGAAGAGTTAATAAAGCAAAAGGTAAAAATGTAGAACAATTAAAAGACAAGCGACATGGTGAACAGGAGGAGAGCATTAATCATCACGTGGTCAGAGAGACAGTGAGTCCTTTAGGTGTCTGGAGAAAGCAGGGAGAGCCCTTCTCTAACAAGTGGCTCGGAAAAGGCCAGCAGCGACCAGGTCTGGCACTGGACCCACCTGGCAAGCAGACATTCGGGAACAATGCAGAAATGAGGCAGAGCAGTGAGGCGGATGCAGCCAACAC